>NC_067237.1:11782500-12382500 GCF_019924925.1 Ctenopharyngodon idella | reverse complement strand
CTACACTCACATAACAGGGGTAGTATAAAAAGGGCGTAAAATGCCCTAGTTCTAGTCTAGGCCAGCTATAGCTGTGGGCCTATAAGGCCAACACATAAGCATAGATCTGCCTGGGGCTAAGAAACAACAGCCTCTACCAACGATTCTCAACTGAGAGGAGGCAAACTCTGAGAATACTAAATTACTACAGTAAAGCTCAGAGGAGCAAAGCTCAACCCATAGCACACAATGTCAGGCGGCCTGTAAGGCCGACGCTAAGCATAGAAGTTAGTGAAAGCTAATCTCAAATCTCTAGCATTTACCAGAGTAGAAAGCTAATTAACCAAAAGGTGCTAACAGTGCAGCTTAGTTAAAGCCGACATCTGAATACATATGAACATTGGCTTCATTATCTGAAGCCAACACATCCAAAAAAAGGGGACAAACAAAGTACTACCCTAATAATATATCGTTACAGCCAACCTAATAGAACTTCAGGGCCCTAGTCCGCATCCTATACAGGAAACTGATTATAAATACAAAGAGACCTACCAAGCCAATTTCAGCAGGTTTAACTGATATGCTTACAAACAGACATTGTGTGTAAAGCAACACCCGCCTGACCTGCTGCTGTGTATAGAGCGTTGGAGCCTACCTATATTACGAGATAGTTGCACCCATCTCGTCAGTAGGAGGCATCGACGCGTACTCATACTCACTCCATCAACACCAGTAAATCAACCTGCTGATGTTGATGAATGCGAGCTAAATACAGGTCCTTCCATGCCTTCTCGATCTCAGTATGAAGATCAAAAGGAATGGAAAGCTTACAGTGACTGGAGGATAATGACAAAAAAGAGGCGCGTTCCATAATCTCATATACCTATACATACGCGGGGGCAGGGTGGCTTTGAGGATTCAGGAGACTCACCATCTTCATCCTCATCAGCCATCTCCTGCTCTCTTGTTTGGCTTAGAACAAGAAGAGCAACTGCTGCTGAATCTAATGATGTCATAGACAACACATTATCATAATCACACAGCTCTCTCCCATCAGCCGTCGAAGGTCGCAGGGAATTTCACCCCTTCACCCCTTAACAAGCTTCAGCTGAGAACCCCTTGATCTAGTCTCTACTCTGCCTCAGCAAACAGAGGAGAGTGGAGCATTTACAAGTAAAACACACTCACAATAACAAACAGACAGATCCCACAAGAACTGCCTGTACATGCTCTTTTGTTCTCATAAAAGACAACGTTATAAGTTATGTGTGTGATCAGATGTCAACACTATAAGACACGGATGCACACATTTCCTGAAACATTTGTCAGACATAAATTGTCTTACCTTAATATCAGTTCCCTTTCAAGGGAACTCGCACTGCGTAATCGCTATGGGAACGCCTCTGTGGGATGTCATCGTGAAGCACGTATGAAATCTGTCCAATAGGGAGATGGTACGTCATAGGCGGGTGACGTCACTGACCAGGAACTATAAAGCCTGCCCGAAAACACTCTCATTCAGCTTCTGTGTCTTCAGCAAGCGCTATGTGTGATCTTGTCTGTCTTATTTATTGTTGTCTGTCTACCATTACTATATATATATATATATATATATATATATCATGGCGAGCGAGCAGCCGTTCAGGAAGTGTGTTCATCCCTGCCCTCGTTTTATTATTGGTGGGGATACACATGAAATGTGCATTGCTTGTTTGGGAGTGCAGCATGCCCAGGCAGCTCTCGAGGGGGCTGCCTGTGTGCACTGTGAGCAGCTGCCTTTGAGAAAGCTACACTCCCGCCGGGCTCATTCCCCCGCGAGCGAGGAGCTCACGGAGGTGCTTACTCGTGCCGTTGCTAAGCTGAATATCGAATGGCCGGCCGAGAAGCAAGAGCAACAGACCAGAAGCAAGTTAGATGAACGCTTCTTACCATCTAGGTCTGCTCAACCTCCACATCGGGGTCTACCGTTTTTTCCCGACCTCCACACTGAGGTGTTGAGGTCGTGGAAGAGACCGGTTTCTTCCTGTGTTTATTCCCCTTAGACTTCCACCTACAGCAATGTGGTTGGTTTGAGGAAACACGGTTATGGGGCAATGCCAAGAGCGGAGGAGACGCTTGCGAGCCATATCTCTCCCCAGGCGGCATCGTCCCTTAAAGCCCCGACGTTGCCCACTAAGCCATTGAAAACAACATCATGGAAGCCATTGAAAACAACATCAGCGCTAGTGGGCAAAGCGCACTCGGCAGCAGGTCAGGCTTCGGCATGCTTGCACACAATGTCTATACTGCAAGCGTACCAAGCTGACCTGCTGAAGGACTTGGGTGAAAGTGAGGAAGTGGGTGCAGATATGATCCAGGGGTTACGTCAGTCAGCTGACCTAGCCCTCCGTGTCACCGAGGAGACGGCCAAATCCATCGGCCGCTCTATGGCAGCCCTGGTGGCCACGGAGAGGCATCTCTAGTTAAATCTGACAGAGATTAAAGAGAAAGATAAAACGTTTCTCCTGGATGCCCCACTGAATCCCTCTGGCCTCTTCGGTGACGCGATTACATCTGTCACCGAGAGGTTTCAGGAGGCAAAGAAGTTTCTTCCCCACCGCACCCAAGTCCCTTTGGCTGCTGGGCGGGAGCAGCCAAAGCCGAGTACGAGCTCCTCGCAAGACAGACAACATCAGAAGCAGAGCGTTGCTACCCGTACTCTCCCTCCGAGGAGCTGGGATGCGGGACAGCACTCTCAGACGAAGTCCTCGAGGGGCAAGACAGATCTGAGAGCCGTCATTGCTGCTAAGAGGGCTTTGTCAAAGAAATCCTGACGCCATAAGTGTCAGGATCCTGAGGGTGGTCCCCTCCGAAGTCAAACGGCGTTCACCTCTCTCTACGGTGCCCGTTTGTCTTCGGTGCCCTCAGGGGGGCGCTCTGCCAACCCCGCTGCAATGCCGGGGCGCAGTGGTTCCACGCGTGTCACCCGAGGGTGGCGTGTGCTCTCTAGTGCAGCCAAGCCAGTTGTTCCCTGCCAGTGTTCCACTTCAGGGCACTGTGCTGGCTGCCCATATTCCACCAGAGGCCAGACTCGAGAGGCTGGTTCCCTTAGTAGATTTTCTGACAGAGTGGAAAGGTCTCTCAAATATATCTCAGTGGGTCCTGCACACAATAGAAAAGGGGTATGCGATTCAGTTCAGATCACGCCCACCACGATTCAACGGGGTCCTGCCCACAGTGGTGGGTCCTGAGCAGGCTCTGGTGATGGCACAAGAAGTAGAGACTCTTCTGCAAAAGGAGGCTATAGAAAGGGTTCCTCCTCCCAGCAGGGAGTCAGGGTTTTACAGCCGTTATTTCATTGTGCCAAAGAAAGATGGGGGATTGCGTCCGATTTTAGATCTGCGTCAGCTAAATCGAACAGTAGCAAAACTCAAGTTCAAGATGCTGACAATAAAACATATCATGTCACAAATCAGATCCGAGGACTGGTTTGTCACAATAAATCTAAAAGACGCATACTTCCATGTATCAATCCTCCCACAACTCAGGAAGTTCCTAAGGTTTGCTTTTGGGGGTGAAGCATTCCAATATCGGGTTCTTCCCTTTGGCCTAGCACTGTCACCCTGCACCTTCACCAAATGTGTAGACGCGGCTCTGTCGCCCTTGCGTATGCAGGGCATCTGCATATTAAACTACATAGATGATTGGTTGATTCTGGCTCAATCAGAGCAGATGGCGGTTCAACATTGACATGTTGTTCTCGCTCACATGAAAAGGTTGGGGTTGAGATTAAACGCAAAGAAAAGTGTGCTTTCTCCAGCTCAGAGGACCACTTATCTGGGAGTGGTGTGGGATTCGAATGTCATGCGTGCTCGTCTATCTCCTGCTCGCATAGCATCGATTCTCTCGACCATCTCAGACATAAAGCTAGGTCAGTCACTCACTGTCAAACAGTTCCAGAGACTGTTAGGTCTTATGGCAGCAGCGTCCAACGTGATACCTTTTGGCCTGCTGAACATGAGACCACTGCAGTGGTGGCTCAAAACCAAGGGGTTCTCACCGGTAATCTTTTTCGTATAATCAGGGTCACGTGGCGATGCCTTCGTGCTCTAATTATATGGAAGCAACCTTGGTTTCTGTCCCAGGGGCCTGTGTTGGGAGCTCTTGGTCGTCGCGTCACGCTAACGACAGATGCATCCCTCACGGGCTGGGGGGTGATCATGAGGGGTCGCTCGACTCGAGGTCTGTGGCAGACCAAACACTTCCTTCCAGACTTCAGGGACCATCATGTGCTAGTTCTATCAGACAACACATCGGTGGCCTCATATATAAATCACCAGGGGGGTCTGAGATCGCGCCTGTTATACAAACTGGCGCATCAGATCCTCCTGTGGTCCCAGGGGAAACTGCTCTCCCTCAGAGCAGTGTACATCCCTGGGTACCTCAATGTGGGAGCAGACATCCTGTCGAGGCAGGGGCTGGGGCCCGGGGAGTGGAGACTTCACCCAGAGGTGGTGGAGCTCCTATGGGAGAATTACGGCAAGGCCCAAGTGGATCTGTTTGCGTCTCGAGAGATGACTCACTGTGGTTCTCGATGTCAAACCCAGCACCTCTTGGGCTGGATGCTATGGTACAGCCGTGGCCGAGGCTACCGCTGTACGCATTTCCCCCGATTGCGCTGCTCCCGGGAGTTCTGGAGAGAGTACGCCGGGATGGGGCCCATCTGTTATTAGTAGCCCCGTTCTGGCCGGCCCAAGTGTGGTTCTCGGACCTGGTATCTCTTCTGGACGGGTCTCCAATGGAGATTCCGTTCAGGAGGGTCCTTCTCTCTCAGGCGAGCGGGTCGATCCTTCACCCCCGCCCGGAGTTATGGAAGCTGTGGGCGTGGCCTCTGAGGGGGCACAGCTCATAAGCTCCGGTCTCTCAACTGAGGTTGTTGAGACCATTCTCCAATCCAGAGCTCCCTCCATGAGGAAACTTTACTCCTTGAAGTGTAGATTATTCACTTCATGGTGTGAAAATCACCAGTGAGACCCAGTTAACTGCCCCGTTGGCGCGGTGCTGGAGTTCCTGCAGGAAAGATTTTCTACAGGGCTATCCCCCTCCACACTAAAGGTGTACGTGGCAGCCTTAGCTGCTTACCACGCTCCTTTGAGAGGGGTATCTTTGGGGAGACACCCACTTATTACTCGTTTCCTACTTGGTACTTTGAGGCTTAGACCTGCAGTCCGCACGAGAGTACCGGCTTGGGATCTGGCCACTGTACTACAGGGCCTTTCTATGGCCCCCTTCGAGCCCATCGAAGAGGTGCCAGAAAAATTTCTCACACTAAAAACAGTGTTTCTGCTCGCTATCACATCTCTCAAAAGAATTGGAGACATTCAAGCCCTGTCGGTATCTCCATCGTGCCTCAAATTTGCGCCTGGCAATGTTAAGGCTTTCCTTCATCCCAGACCGGGATACATTCCTAAAGTCCTCACTAATACTGTGAGACCTATTGTGCTGCAGGCCTTCTGACCTCCTCCATTTATGTCCTTGGACCAGGAAAAGTTAAATCTGCTGTTCCCGGTTAGAGCACTGGATGCATTTGTCCACAGAGCTGCCATGTGGAGAAAAGCTAATCAGCTATTTGTATGTTTTGGGGCACCGAGGAAGGGTCTCCCCGCATCCAAGCAGAGAATGAGCAAGTGGGTGGTCGAGGCCATCTCACTTGCTTATGAGTCAGTTGGACAGCCTTCACCATTGGCTGTCAGGGCTCATTCGACTCGGAGTATGGCTGCCTCTAAGGCTTTTATTTCAGGGGTTTCCCTGCAGTAAAAGTCCTCACCGCATACATTCATGAGGTTTTATGAGTTAGACCTTGGCTCCACTCCAGGGGCGCATGTGCTACTGTGAGTTGTGCGCTTTGGCTACACACGAACGGTCACTTGCTCATATGGCGATGTTGGGATTGTCGTTCCCATAGCGATTACGCAGCGTGAGTTCCCTTGAAAGGGAACGTCTCGGTTATGTATATAACCTTATGTATATAACGAGACGCTGCGTCGCCTTGCCATACTACCGGCATGCCCGTAAGCGACTTGCCTCAGTATTTCAGAAACTGAATGAGAGTGTTTTCGGGCAGGCTTTATAGTTCCTGGTCAGTGACGTCACCCGCCTATGACGTACCGTCTCCCTATTGGACAGATTTCATACATGCTTCACGACGACATCACGCAGAGGCGTTCCCATAGCGATTACACAGCGTCTCGTTCCCTATTCAGGGAACCAAGGTTATATACATAACCGAGACGTTTGATATCATTTCAAACAGAACAGTCCCTGAAGATGAAAAGATACTGACTGGTCCTCTAGGCGCTCCTTATATACTTCCGGGTCGCGCTATGATGACGTCATAGGCTGTCGCCGGCCAATAGGATTGTCGTGAGTTGATATTGTTTTCAGACACTGGTTCACACGGAGGCGTTTCCCATATGCGTTTCAAACACAGTGTAGAGTTCCCTTTCGAAAGGGAACATGATTTTTGAGATCTTATGCATGCATGTATTTTTGCACATCTTGTGAAGACAATTTTGTATAGGCATAAATTTTAAATTACAGTACCAGTCAAAAGATTGGACACATTACTATTTATAATGTTTTTGAAAGAAGTCTCATGCTCATCAAGCCTGCATTTATTTGATCAAAAATACAGAAAAAAAACAGCAATACTGTGAAATATTACAATTTAAAATAATGTTTTTCTATTTTAATATACTTTAAAAACAATGTATTTCTGTGATGCAAAGCGTCTAAACATTCATATTACCTATGGTATTTTCATAATACCTATGGTATTTTATAGAGCCTAAATGTTAATGTGCAGTTTAACACATTGCTTACACATTTTATTTCAGTATTTATTACATATTTCAGTCGATTTCATTCATCTCAGTATAGCAATATAGTTTGTGAATAGCTAATATGGCAATTTACTAATGTAAGTTATGTGTAGTAAACGAAACTGTACGTCAATCTGCCCCATTAATTCACACTGAGACACACAAAACTTGCAGGATTTATATTTAAACAATCTTTTTGCGGTTTAATATTCACAAACACTATATCGTGATTAGAATAAAGAACTTAAGAAAAAAAAAGACCATTCACAATCATCGGCTTTATCTAGTTGATCCTCGAAATGAAAGTGAAACCAGTCATGCTCATCCTCTGAGGCAAATCCTTTTCAAATTATTCCTCACCGCATCTCAAAACTATGAAAAGTACATGAAACTGACTAAACTTGATGCGTTTTTCCGAGCTGATGCATCACTTTGTTGCATGTATTGCCTCAGAATTTGCGTCTGAGCTCGCGCTTCATGGGCGTGGCCGAATTAGTGGATAATGAGCTGACTCGCCAACGTCTGACATGTCTCTCTTTTCATACAGATTGCATAAACAGAGAAAATTTGTTTTCAATTTGACTTACATGATTTAAAACCTGACATTTCAACATTTCTTTAGACATGTCTCATTTTTGTGTCATTATTATTCACTAATTTACAGTTCATTTTCTGAGGACTATCAGAATAGACTTCATTCAGAGAGAGACTGCGGCTCGCGCATCATGTTAGTTTTCTTTATTTTGCAAAAAGCACAACATATTGTTTTTACTCTGAGTGTACACAAATAAAATAAGACATTTCACAGATTAGAATGGTGTATAACTCTTAATTGTATGTCCAAAATTATTTTATTTTGAGTATTTTGAGTCACTTTCACACTGAAGTAAGGTGGTATCGGCGGCGCGACTGCCGACTCGAGAGTGTTAACTTGAAATACTTCATAATTTTTGGTCATACAGATAAGAATAATCCAAAATTCAAAACTGTAAATGGTCTGTTTTTATTTCTGTAAACTCACAATAACAACAAAACTATGTGTTTTTGTAAAATAAAGAAAACAAACAGGATGCGCTTTCTGCTGTCTTGTTCTCAAGTAAACTAGAGCACGTCACAAAAATGAACCGAAACTCAGCAAATACTTGCCTCATAGACATGAGAAATATATCTATCAGACGACTAGAAAAATCTTTAGTCGAGGGCAGCCCTAGAACAAAGAAAAACCAGAAAAATCAAAAGGAAATAAATACAAAACTAGAACTTACAAAGAAGACTAAATGTAACACTGAGAAATGTTCACACACAATAAACGCAACAAACCAGCAAAAACATGAGGGAAAGGAGCACAACATAAAGAGAGCAAAGCACATGAGGAACAGGTGAACACAATCAAACAAACAAGGACTAGACAAGGACTAATCAAGGGGGCGTGGTAACGGGAAACAAGGAGGCGATACGAGAGGAGCACATAGCGAACACAAACAAAGACGACAGGTGTGTTCGACGTCGGCTGTGGCTGGATGTAACCGATTGGCGAGAGTAGCCACGCGCAGGCAGGGAGGAGCTGAAAATGGAGACGTGAAGTTGGACACAATCTGCTTCTCGTAGTGACACTCGCGCTGCGTTTGCATACTTTATCACAGCTGAAGTGAAATAAATGCAATATTTGACTAATACACTGATGTTTCAGAGACATTTTCATTCAATACTTTATGTACTGCTTACAGCTTCTGTTTTACAAGAATAAAGTTCAACATAAGCATATACTATATAAAAACTAATGTAGTGGGGTCTAAGTTTTTTATCAGTTTTATTTTGATAAACATGACACAATATAACATCACGACTACATGAAAAGAGCTTTAACTGTTATAAAAATATAGATTTGTGAGCATTAGTGGAACTGAAGGCTTGAAAATAACATGAAACACACATGATCGTTGTCAAGCGGTGAATCCGGCCAATCATGGAAAGGCTGTGTCGTCATCAGCGCTCGTGCAGCTCCTCTTGAGAAACTGCTGGCTAACTCAGGCGGCTGATCTCGAATCGCTCTCGCGGTACTTTGATGCCACACGTCACAGTCATATGGCGTCGGCGCTGTCTCAAGTCAAAAAGGACAAAATTTCTTACCGGCATGCACTGCTTCAAGTCAGCCGCCGATCGGTCTGTACGGCGCTGCATCAAGTTGAACAAGCCTAAAGCCAAGACGAACAAGGAGGCATTGAACAAAGACAAAACAGACAAGACTGTCAGGGCAGACCCTCTGCTGAATCAGTATGACCTAAGAACAGCAGGCTGGTTTGGTGAGAGCAACAATTGTCTTTATTGAGCTGCAAGCCAGCAGTTTCTAGTCATTGTAAGACCACTTGAAGTGCCTTGTCATGCATAGACATGTCACGTCCATGGATGATAATGTCATTTAGGTAATTTTCAGCCCCTGACAAGCCAGTCAGGATGATGGTTGTAACAGTCCATCATGAGTAATAAAGGCCATGAGGATCACAACTGTCCTTATGCAGCGGCACTTGGTAGTAAGCATTAGTCAGGTCTATGTTAGTAAAAACAGTTGAAACTTTTTGAGCAGAGATTAGTTCATCCATTTGTGGCAATGGAAAGTCCACAATCACTGCTTTATTTGGCTTTCTGAGGTCAACGCACATGCAAACTTTACCTGACTTTTTCTGTGTAACAAAAATTGGTGACACCTGTGCAGAGGCGTTGATGCATTCTATCACCTCAGCTGCTTGATGTGTTATGAAATTGTATTGTAATATCAAATACCAAATCAATTGTAATATCAATTTAATAAAAAAAGTAGGCCTACCCTACTACTACTAAAAATAATAATTATTATTTAAAATATACATTGGAAATGCTAAATCCTCTTGATATCCATAGATGATGCTTTTGACGATATCTCTGGAAACATATGGTCAATCGGCGCAACCCAGCACGGGGGTTTATCGTGCATATTTCAAACACATAGTGTGAACAGTGAAGTCACAGCTCGACCATTAGACCGCATAGTGTGAGCACATAAATCGTGCGCTTTGGGTTTACATCGCACGCAATCTACTCGTACAGTGTGAGTTGGTAACCTTGCTGAAATCGCACAGTGTATGCTCGCATTAACTCCTCCATAAGATCCAGTTGCGAATCCCATGATACCAGCTTCCGTGCTGCCTCAACAGCAACGGGGCCGGTACCATGAGGAACGTGAGCCTGAACACCCTAACAACGAGTGACAGGTGGGAACGGAGCATCCAAAGAGATAGCCCTTGAGCATACTTTCTGACCGTTATCAGTTTGTAGCAGTAAACTAAGAGATGTCACACCGATCACAAGTTCAGTATGGGGTACCGCAAGGATCAGTACTAGGACTGTTGCTTTTCACTCTGTACATGCTACCCTTAGGATATATCATTAGGAAGCATGGAGTTAGTTTTCACTGTTGCTGATAATACTCAGCTCTATATTTCTTCGTGCCCTGACAAAACTTAACAATTCACAAAATTAAAAAAAAAAAATTAAAAAAAATTAAAAAAATTGGATGACTAGTAATTTCCTATTACTAAATTCAGAAAAAAACAGTGATTCTAATTATTGGACCAAAAACCTCTGCACATAATAATCTGCAATACTGTCCTAACACTTGATGGCTGCTCTGTTAAGTCTTTGTCGTCAGTTAGGAACCTGGGAGTGCTCTTTGATACCAATCTTTAATTTGAAAGCCACATTTCTAGCATCTGTAAAACCGCATTCCTCCATCTTAAAAATATATCTAAACTACGACATATGCTCTCAATGGCAAATGTGGAACAGTTAGTTTATGCATTCATGACCTCAAGGCTAGATTATTGTAATGCTTACTCGGTGGTTGCCCTTCATGCTTAATAAACAAACTACAGCTGGTCCAAAACGCAGCATCTAGAGTTCTTACTAGAACTCTAGATTCTTAACAGAATCATTCATCTGATGTAATCATCTTTATCTTAAAATGCTAAATACAATGTACTTCACCTTAGTATTTCATGTGATGTTATGTCAGGATGTAGGATCAGCAGATCTTAAACAGATTCTTAAATTTGTAATCCCACAAATATAAGAGGAATTAGTTCTCCGGCAAAAAGAACAAAGATCTTAAATCATTTGCGCACTTTAAATGCAGACATTTGTTTTGTACAAGAAACCCATTTGACAGAGGCAGAATCTCGGAAACTAGCAGCTAACAAGTGGACAAGGTCTATACTAACATAAAACTGGGCTACAGAGCTAGACCATTACCACACCTGGGTCAGTCTGGTCATATGTCCCTGCTCTTAATTCTTAATTCCGGCATACACCCCCTCAGGAAAACTGCTCTTACTACCACCAGGACTGTTAAAACCTGGCCAGATGGAGCCTCTCAACTGCTGCAGGACTGCTTTGATAGAACCAACTGGGATATTTGTGAACATCAGGACCTCGAAGTGTTTCTTTATGTAACACAAGACAGCTACTGTCTTGTGTTACATAAAGAACTGCACAGACATTGTCACAGTGGACAAACACATCAGGGTCTATCCAAATGGGAAATCCTGGATGACCAGGGAGGTCCAGCGGCTGCTAAAGGAGAGAAACAACACATTCAGGTCTGGCGACAGGGCTCTCTACAGCACAGCCCGAGCCAATCTGAAGAGAGGCATCAGAAGAGCTAAGGCTGACTATAGGAAGAGGATTGATGACCATCTGTACAGCAACAACAGCAGGCAGGTGTGGCAGGCAGTTCAGCATCTCATCAACTTCAGGTCCGCCTTGGAGCTGCTGAGGGTGACGCCTCGCTGGCAGAGGAGCTGAACCTCTTCTTTGCCCGCTTTGAGGTGGAATCACACAATACAACCATACAGCACCCAACGGCCCACAGCAACTTCAAATTCACCCTCTCTGTGGAGGAGCATGAGGTGAGGTGCACATTGAGGGCCATCAACCACAGAAAGGCTGCAGGCCCTGACGGCATCTCCGGTCATGTGCTGAAAGACTGTGCAGACCAGTTGGCTGGGATCTTTACTACAATCTTTAACAAATTCCTATCCCTATCTGTTGTACCACCCTGCTTGAAATCCTCCACTATAGTCTCTCTGCCCAAAAGACCATCCATTACCAGCTTCAACGATTACCGGCCAGTAGCACTTACCCCTGTGGTAATGAAGTGCTTCGAAAAACTGTTATGGAGACATATTCTATCATTTTTACCCCCCACCTTTGATCCATATCAGTATGCCTACAGGGCAAATAGGTGCACAGAGGACGCTGCAGCCCTTAACACTGTGTTGACCCACCTGGAGCAGCAGGGGAACTATGCTCGGCTCCTCTTTGTGGACTACAGCTCTGCGTTCAACGCCATCCTCCCCCACAGATTGGTGTGTAAATTGTTGGACCTGGGTCTGCCTAACTCCATATGTCTTTGGATTAAGGACTTCCTGACAGGACGCACACAGAGGGTCAGAGCAGAGCTCCACAGCTCTTAGTCTCAGCACCGGCTCCCCCCAGGGCTGTGCGCTGACACCTTTCCACTCCAGCAACACCTTCGACAAATTTGCTGCCGACACTATAGTAGTGGGGTGTTGAGTCAGCCTACCGGGATGATGTAAAGTGGCTGTCAGTGTGGTGTGACGTGTCTCCTGAACACGTCAAAGACAAAGGAGTTAGTCATTGATTTCAGGAGGAAAAAAAATGGACATTCAACCCATATTCATTGGCGGGGACAGTGTGGAGAGGGTCACAGTCTTTCGTTTCCTGGGAGTTTGTATTGAGAAGGACCTGACCTGGGACATGAACACCACAGAATTAATGGACACGGAAGGTCGTTATATCATTATCATTGGAACTATAGGAAAGGATAATATCACATTTGCAAATATATATGGACCAAATGTGGACACGTCATTATTCTTCCATTCATTATTTTCTGAGATACTCACTTTCCCCAACTCGCATATTATCATAGGCAGAGATTTTAACGTGGTATTGGACCCAAAAATAGACTGCTCAACAAACGCTACTTGCAAAATAAACCACTCATCGTCAGGGATTAAGAATTATATGTCAGATTATGGACTGACAGATATTTGGAGACTTCATACTATTCATACTATTCCCCATATCACAAATCCTATTCCCGTACAGATTATTTTCTGACAAACAATTCTATAACGCACAAAATTATTGATCTAGTCATTCACGCTATTTCTATCTATTCTATCACTTTTCTTGCAGAACACCAGCCACTTCCACCACCCAGATGGAGATTCAATACCTCCCTGCTTAATGACATGGAGTTTGTAAAATATTTTGAAAAGGAATGGCTATTTTTTGTTGAGAGTAAGAGTACTGAAGGTATATTTGCATGCACACTATGGGAAACACCTAAATCAGTAATGAGAGGTAAAATCATTTCATATTGTTCATATAAAAATAAAAAGTAGACAGCAAGAGAAAAAAATTTACAAGAAGAGGTGAAGAGACTGGACCTTCTGGCCTCACAGGGGCCTACAGATTAAATCTTTAAAGAACTCCTGAGAGCTAAAGAAGAATTAAAAAAAAAAAAAATATTAGAAAAAAAAAAAATGAGCAAATACTTCTCAAACTTAGACAACAGCAATTCGAATTTGGAGAAAAAACTAGCAAATACTTGGCAAAACCAATTAAAGCAGCAAACTGAGAAATCAATCATTACTTCTATAAGGGACCACTCCGGCAATATAACTCAAAATCCATCTGAAATAAATTATTTATTTAGGTTATATTACTCAAATCTCTACTCAATGGACAAAAATGCATCATCTGAAGAAATATAATCTTTTCTGAGGAGTGTCTTGTTGCCTCAGGTATCACCAACACAGTCAGAGTAATTAGAAAAACCTTTATCCATCCAGGAAATCACAAAAGCACTCCATCGCCTACCAAATAACAAATCACCTGGTCCAGACGGCTTCCCAGTAGAGTTCTACAGACAGTTTTGGTCACTGCTCTCACCCATATTTTTTTAAAGCTCTAATGTGAAATTTACAAAAAAGGAATGATACCGCAACATATGAATACTGCTTACATTTCTCTCATTCCAAAACCAAACAAGGATCACACCCAATGTTCCAAGTACCATCCAATATCATTAATTAATGTAGATTTAAAAATCATTATTAAAGCATTGGCGGGCAGACTAGAATCTGTGATGTCAACCTTGATACATCCCAACCAGACTGGCTTTATAAAAGGGAGACACTCCTCAGAAAATACTAGAAGGTTAATAAATATAATTGATTTCTAACAACTCATCTAACACACACAAACCACCATTTATAATTGTTTCTTTAGATGCAGAAAAAGCCTTTGCACTCTTCATTGAACCCTTGGCAGCTGCAATACGACAATCACACAACATATCTGGAATCCAATCAAAACAATCACACAACATATCTGGAATCCAATCAAAACATCATCATCATAAAATAAGTTTGTATGGGGACGACATTCTTTTATATATCACAAACTTCAAAGGCCAAAAATGTTTGGAGGACTTGGAGCACCCAACTTCTACCTCTACTTCATTTCTCAACAGTTAATTTACATCTACCATTGGATACATAACTCAAATATTCCATGGTTAAATATAGAAAATGATCTGATACAATCATTAGATATAAAGTTTCTACCATTAATAGATAAATCAATAAAAACTATTCCTGGTTATAAAAATAATAAGACTATTAATACAACCATGAATGCTTGGTGGAAGGTACATGGCCTACTACACTGCAATTTGGAACCATCAGCCAACACACCAATATGGTATAACCCAATGGTTTTAATTAATAACAAAATATTTCATTTTTCCACATGGAGTCAAAGAGGAGTAACCAGCCTGGGCCACTTATACAATGGGGGCCTGTTCATGACCTTTGATCTTATTCAGTCAATATACAAGTTACCTTATCAAACTTACTTTCAATATATACAATTAAAAGACGGGGACCAACCAAGGATTTTTGGATCTGTCAGGTCACAACCAGACCAGGTGAGCTTGGTTTGGTGGTGCCTGTCATGGTGTCCCATCACCCTTTGTGGAGAAAGACACAGCGGAGGTGGTTCCGAGATGAGGTTTGTGTCTATGTCAGGGAGGTTTGTTGGTTGTGCTCGCCGTCGTCCCATAAAACCAAGATATTATTAATGTTATTATTATTACTGCTTCTGCTGCTGCTACTACTGCCACTATTATTATTACTATTATTATTATTACAACTATTATTATTACTACGATTGTTTCAAATTGTCTCTATCACTTGTGAGTTTATATATATATATATATCTTTTTTTCTTCTTTTTTTTTCTCAACACCTTAACCAGTAATATGTAATCAATAATAACTTTCACTATTATATCACACTGGAATAACTGGTTTAAAATTGTTTAAACCTATTACTGTACCTGTACACCCGTGTTTCTTTTTCTTTGTTCCCTTTATATATATATATATATATATTTGTGTGTATATGTATGTCAGTGGTCAAATAAAAAAAATTAAAAAACTGGCATACACAACACATTATCAATTTATATTTTCACATCTGTTAAAGGATTGTTAGGCTGCAAAAATTAGGTCAGTGGAACCTGGAACACTTCGTATAACACTCATTGTACTTGTTACATCATAAGAAGAATGGCATCTACGCTAATATTAGTCTCTCTGTTTATCCCGAGGTTTACCGTAGTCAGCTGGATCTGGGCCATATCAAGATCAGATGGAGGATCTGCGCCTAGACACGACCACAACATATCCCTGAAATGTCAGCTAGATTGTGTCAACTATCCCCTGTGAAAACCTCATCGACAAGACAGCCAGTGGCACAGATCCTCAACAAACCGTTCCCATATTGGTGTGATGAATCCGATTTTCAACCAGATGGAACTGGATTAAATATTTTTTAACTGTTCTGATCCCAATCTGACTAATGACCTGTAATGCTGCCTGAATCATAATCATGCACTGTTCGTTGTTGGCCAGAGGAGAACTGTACCCCCGACTGAGCCTGGTTTCTCCCAAGGTTTTTTTTTTTTTTTCTCCATTTTTGTCACCTGATGGAGCTCCTTGCCGCTGTAGTCTCTGGCTTGCTTAGTTGGGGACACTTGACATTCAACTTAATATTCAACAATGTTTTTGATCTGCCTGCATTGACACCATTCTATGCGAACTGAACTGTGGCCTGTTGCACAAAGCCATTTTCAGATTCAAGATTAGTTTGAGCAAAATTTTTTTTGGGCTCATGAAGGTGGATTGGTTTTTAGCGGGTTTCATTGCTATGGTACCTTACGCTATACAGCTAACCTGCTCCGGAGCAGGTTTTATTCTGGGTTAGAGATCGCAAAACCCAAACTGGACCAATCAGCTGTGAGTAAAGTGACATGTATCTGATGCAATGAAGCCACTCTCCCTGTATCTCTCTTGCTCCAAATAAAATCAGTTCATAGTGTAACGACTGAGACAAGTCAGACACAATTATTTGTTATAGGTAACCAATAATTGTTTAAAGCACTCTGGGGCCTGTCCCCCAGATGCTTGTGTATGCGATATGTCCAGACCTGTGCAAAACATCAGTATTACAAGAATCTTTAATAGTTTTTCTTCAAACACTCAGCCAGTTAATCTTGCTCGATCATAAAAGCCCTGACAGGAGGCGTGTTATCGCCCGGAAATACAACATCTTCATTGGTCCGGTCAACAACTAAGAGGTGAGACTTTGACCAGAGGTTAAAAGCCAGTGAACAATGCCACTCCCTCTTTTTTTCCTTGCTTCTTGGATGACTGAAGAGACCTCCTTCTTGCTGCAGGCCTGTAACCCAGCCATGTGCTCATCTATAAGTGGTTTCATAGTACTTCATCTAACGCAGAAGATACTGGCAACAACTTCGGACCGAACCATCACGATTACAACCCAGCCTGCAGATCCGATGCTCCTCAGCCTAAAGGCATCTTGCAAGTATCGTACATTTCAACAATAAACAGCGATTTAGTATTGATTTGTAAAACTTACCTTTGTCAGCAAAGGTGTATTATTGCTGAGGAAACTGATGATTCTTTTCCAGATTGTCTTTGACTTATTCCTATAGCTCCATTCCCGGTTCCACTTCCGGTTCAACTCTATCATTGCTCATTCTTACCTACGTATGTGTGTGACCTGCGTGTATGTTATGTGTTTGTTAGTTTAGTTATGTGTTTGTGAGTTAGTTAATAAAGATTGTGCACAATACATGTTTAGTTCTGACTCCGTCTGCTAATAAATTGCCTCTTAAGTGATTTAGATCCTGACTACATGCTCTGAGTAGTACTGTACAATACGAATGTTGTTTTTCCAAAACCTGGAAATGAACATTTCTTAGAATTAATAAACAATCAACACTGAGTGTTCACTGGACGAACAGGTTAATTGATTGTAAAATTAATCTTAATGTAGCTACATCCAGTTAATCTGATCAACTGACTTACATATTCATAATTAATCATAATTAATAATCATGAGTTATGAATAATTATTAATATTTCCCCTTTGAGTTAATTCGCTACAATAGTGAAAACATTTTAGAGACAAAATTGCTCATCCTTTGCTGCTAATTATTTATTATATTTATATTAAATGAATTATAATTATGTATAGTTCATATAATATATTCATACAAGTATTATTTTAATTGACAATATTAAACTTGGCTTTTAAATTAACTCCCTCGAGTCGGAGGTATCGCCGGCGATACCACCTCGGTTTTTTTCTTACCAATGTGAAAGAGACTCAAAACATTCCGTCAATGTTGCACATACAATTAAGAGTTATACACCATTTTATTCTGTGAAATATCTTCTTTTATTTGTGTACACTCAATAAAACTAAATGTTGTGCTTTTTGTAAAATAAAGAAAACTAACATAATGCGTGATCTGTTGTCTCCCTCTGAACGAAATCCAATCTGATAGTTCTCAGAAAATGAACTGTAACTTAGTGAATACTAATCACAAAAAAATTAGACTTATGTCTAAAGAAATGTTGAAATGTCAGGTTTTAAATTGTGTAAGTCAAATCGAAAACAAAAATTCTCTGTTTATGTAATCTGTATGAAAAAAGAGCCATGTCAGACGTCCGTGATTCAGCTCATTATCCGCTAATGCGGCCACACCCATGGAGTGAACGCTATTCAGACGCAAATTCTGAGGCAATACATGTATACATTGTCGCACAAGTGTATTTATTATCTTCAAAAGTGTCTATCTGCATGTTATAGTCATGGTTATAGCGATCTTTGGAAGCCTCTGTTAGTTCCTGGAATGTCACATGGTATGCCTGTTCTTCATTAGAGTAATTTATGGACTAAAGGTGCACAGAGCGCCCTCCGGCTGCAAATATGAATTGAAAGCACAGTATCCAGCGCTCATAGTGATGACAATAAATATTGAATAAATATTACTCCTCTGTATAGAAAATTGACATAAACATATGATAATCCATCAATATTTCTCAGAATGTGCATGCTTTTAAGCATATTAAGAAATTATGGTCAATATAAGATTTTAAGAGTAAAACAGAGGTCAAAATGTAAAGCTTGAGTCTTAGATCTTTTTAATGATATATAGTTCGTCAACTGCACATTAACATTTAGGCTATATGATATAACAAATGTAGTAGCCTATATGAAATGCCATAGAGGTAGGAATTTTCAGATGCTTTGCATCACAGAAATACATTATATTTTAAAGTATATTAAAATAGAAAACCATTATTTGGTTAGAGACTTTTAAAAACATTATAATGGCAATGCGTTCAGTCTTTTGACTGGTACTGTAATTTAACATAGGCCTATACAACATTTTCTTCACATGATGTGCAATAATACGTGCATGCATGAGATCACAAAAATCATGTTTTTTGTCAAGAGTGGACATTAATCCTGTTATCAGCCTGATCACAGAGGGTTTTTTCACATAGCCTACCTGACTGAAAGGGCTTATTATGCAGGTCATTATGCAGGTCATTATGCAGGTCTTTGTCTTCTCAGGTGTGAATAACAGCATTATTCATGAAGATTCACGCCTCCACGCATACTGTGTTTCTTGACAAAAAGTGTCTTACAAAATCTAAATCAATATATTGTTTTATATGAACAAGTAGGCAGGATAATTTTTACATCATTGTGAAGCAAAAACTCTAGTCTACAACCTCCAATACCCAGAAGTATTGTGAACACAGATTTAATATTATTTTTTTGGCCTTATTTCAGTGACTTAAGTTTTTTGTTTTTTCAATAACCATGCATAAACGTTATTCCTTCAAAAAAACAAACATGTACATACATGTTCCTCACATATTATTGTAGCCTAATTTGTGCTGAATACAGTGTAATGACACTTTTGTCATTAATATGTTTATGAACAACTGAAAAAAGCACAACTGTCAGGGCATGTCAAAACTTCTCCAGGGCCCCAAAAATCCTCAGACCCCAGAGGGTTAAAATAAATATAATGCATGCATTAATATAAAGCTTTAAAACAAGTTTAACTTATATGTATTCTTTTATGGTCTTTGTGAAACTATATAAATTATAAGGTCTATTTGTTTGATTCACATAAATTGATATAGTCAGATATTTCCTTTCAGCTGCCTTCTCAAACATTCACTGCAGCAGCAGTCTTTATTCCTGCTTTGTAAATTCATTTAATTTCATGATATTTTTTATAATAATCTCTAATTACGTGAATTGCACGGCTCTCTCGTGAGAAGTGAATCAAATGGATGCTCTCCATGTTCCGTGTGATTGGCTGTTTGCTGCACGTCATACTTTCAGGTGCACACACTTCAGAGTTAATTGCAAACTCTGGAGTGAACCTGAGTTGACACAGAACGTTTATACCGAGCGTTGTGAGCCCGTTGAGCCTGATCTAAACCAGGTTGGATTTATATGGATTTATCAACTCCAAACCTTCTCTGAAACTCAGAGTTTGTTCAACTAGCTTTATGCAGCAGGCCTCTGAGCTGGACGATGACATCACTGTTTTCTCCAGAGCTGCTTTATAGATAAATGAACTAAACTAATAACTAATGATTTTTACAACAGAATGAATCAATACTGAACTTACTTAAGCTGGACAATGAAACCATTTTTTTCTAGAGCTGCTGTGCAGCCAAAATTATTTTCCTGTTATCACTGTAAAGCTGCTTTGACACAATCTGCATTGTAAAAAGCGTTATATAAATATAAGTGACTTGACTTGACTATTGATGAGGCTCCATTGGGTGTGACAGATTGTGCACAATATTATATATAAAAAGAATACTCTATATACATCTATATGTAAAATAATAAAATAAACATTGCCTTGTTTTATTAGTGCTTTATAAATCAATATAACTATATATATATATATATATATATATATATATATATATATACAGGTGCTGGTCATATAATTAGAATATCATCAAAAAGTTCATTTTTTTATTATAAATTATTTTTAAAAATGAAACTTTCATATATTCTAGATTCCCTACATGTAAAGTAAAACATTTCAAAAGTTTTTTTTTTTTAATTTTGATGATTAGAGCGTACAGCTCATGAAAGTCCAAAATCCAGTATTTCAAAATATTAGAATATTTCCTAAGATCAATCAAAAAATGGATTTGCAAAACAGAAAAGTTCAAGTTCTTTAAAGTATGTTCTTTTGTGCACTCAATACTTGATCGGCAGGACATATTACAGCAAATGACTTGCTCCTAGCACAAATTACAGCATCAGTGAAGTGTGGCATGGAAGTGATCAGCCTGTGGCACTGCTGAGGCACTATTGAGCCTTCAGATCATCTGTATATTGTTGGATCGACTGTTTCTCATCTTTCTCTTGAAAATATCCCATAGATTCAGGTCAGGCATATTGGCTGGCCAATAAAGCACAGTAATATCATGCTCAGCAAACCACTTGGAAGTGGTTTTTGCACTGTGGGCAGGTGCTAAAGTCCTGCTGGAAAAGGAAATCAGCATCTCCATAAAGCTTGTCAGCAGATGGAAGCATAAAGTGCTCCAAAATCTCCTGGAAGATGGCTGCATTGACTTTGCACTTGATAAAACACAATGGACCAACACCAGCAGACGTCACGCCCCCCCAAATCATTATTGACTTCAGAAACTTCACACTAGGCTTCAAGCAGCTTGGATTCTGTGCCTCTCCAGTCTTCCTTCATACTCTGGGACCATGATTTCAACATGAAATGCAAAATTTACTTTTATCTGAAAAGAGGACTTTCGACCACTGTTCACTGTCCAGTTCTTTTTCTCCTTAGCCCAGGTAAGATGCTTCTGACGTTGTCTCTGGTTCAGAAGTGGCTTGGTAGTCCTTTTCCTGAAGATGTCTGAGTGTGGTGACTCTTGATGCGCTGACTCCGGCTTCATTCTACTCATTGTGAAGCTCTCCCAAGTGTTTGAATTGGCTTTACTTGACAGTATTCTCAAGCTTGCGGTCATCCCTGTTGCTTGTGCACCTTTGCCTACCCAATTTCTTCCTTCCAGTCAACTTTGCATTTAATATGCTTTGATATACACTCTGTAAACAGCCACCCCATTCAGTAATGACCTTCTGTGACTTACTCTCTTTGTGGAGGGTGTCAATGATTGTCTCCTGGACCATTGCCAAGTCAGCAGTCTTCCCCATTAGTGTGGTTTCAAAGAACAAAAGATACCCGGAATTTATACTGTAGGGATGGTCATTTAATGAAACTCAAATGTAAATATTCTAATATTTTGAGATACTGGATTTTGGACTTTCATGAGCTGTACGCTCTAATCAACAAATTTAAAAAAAAAAAAAAAACTTTTGAAATGTTTTACTTTACATGTAGGGAATCTAGAATATATGAAAGTTTCATTTTTTAAAATAATTTACAATAAAAAAATGAACTTTTTCACGATATTCTAATTATATGACCAGCACCTGTATATATATATATATATATATATTGTGACATTGTCACATAAGACACGTGTTTTAACCGCTCAATATATATAACATGATGGTTGTATATATATTTGAGTTTTAATAGGTTTACATGTTGTCTCATTTTAGTCCATTTTATTACTCTTACTTATTTTAATGTGTGTATGTCTTTAAATGTGTATGGGTCTGCCTGTCATGTGACTGATATCAGGAAGTAAGCCAGTATAAAGTTGTGCCAGTATAAAGGAGGCAGCATGGCAAACAAACTGGGTCATTAATCAAAGACCACAAGATGGATTGTGGAGTTGTTTTTAAGGACTTAACTTTTCAGCACACCACATCACTTTCATTGGATTATCACTTCTGTGGACTTTGTATATACCCCGATGGACACTTTCACATTGGGATTTTCATCATGTTACTAGGACTCTTAAGGACAGTTTTAGGGTATGGTGCTAATGGACTCCACGCTTTTAAACAATTTAAGTTATTCTAGTTTTATTGTGTTTTTTTTAAGTTCCATGTGGAAATTGTAAATACACTTTATTTACTTTATTTCTGTCGTCTGTCTCATCTTTTTTAAACACTCCAGAAGCTCACACAGTTTAATCTGACCCCATTTTAATACATGTAAACTCGACCGATTGGGCCGATCGTTACAAAATATATATACACACACCAGTCAGGCATCATTATGACCACCTTCCTAATATTGTGTTTGTCCCAATTTTGCTGCCAAAACAGCCATGACCCATCGAGGCATGGACTCCACTAGACCTCTGAAGGTGTGCTGTGGTATCTGGCACCAAGATGTTAGCAGCAGATCCTTTAAGTCCTGTAAGTTGCGAGGTGGGGCCTCCATGGATCGGACATGTTTGTTTAGCACTTCCCACAGATACTCGAGTGGATTGAGATCTGGGGAATTTGGAGGGCAAATCAACACCTCAAACTCGTTGTTGTGCTCCTCAAACCATTCCTGGACCATTTTTGCTTTGTGGCAAAGCGCATTATCCTACTGAAAGAGGCCACAGCCACCAGGGAATACCATTTCCATGAAAGGGTGTACATGGTCTGCAACAATGCTTAGGTAGGTGGTACGTGTCAAAGTAACATCCACATGGATGGCAGGACCCAAGGTTTCCTAGCAGAACATTGCCCAAAGCATCACAATGCCTCTGCCTGGCTTGCCTTCTTCCCACAGTGCATCCTGGTGCCATGTGTTCCCCAGGAAACCGACGCACACACATGGCCATCCATATGATGTAAAAGAAAACGTAATTTATCAGACCAGGCCACCTTCTTCCATTGCTCCGTAGTCCAGTTCTGATGCTCACATGCCCACTGTTGGCACTTTCGGCGGTGGACAGGGGTCAGCATGGGCACCCTGACTAGTCTGCGGCTATGCAGCCCCATACGCAACAAACTGCAATGCACTGTATATTCAAACACCTTTCTATCAGAACCAGCATTAACTTTTTGAGTTTCACCACTGTTCCTTCCTTGGAACACTTTTGATAGCTACTGACCACTGCAGACTGGGAACACTCCACAAGAGATGCTCTGACCCAGTCGTCTAGCCATCACAATTTGGCCTTTGTCAAACTTGCTCAAATCCTTACACTTGCCCATTTTTCCTGCTTCTAACACATCAACTTTAAGGACAAAATGTTCACTTGCTGCCAAATATATCCCACCCACTAACAGGTGCCATGATGAAGAGATAATCAGAGTTATTCACTTCATCTGTCAGTAGTCATAATGTTATGCCTGATTGGTGTATATAAGAATAAAATAAACATAAAATAAAATAAAAATTCTCATCTCACACATCATTGATCTATCTGCATTCAGAAGTTTTTTTTTTTTTTTTTTTGCAACAGGATGTTTACCATGCTATAATGTATTTATATAATGAAAAAAGCAATGTGGAATGACTAAACATGCATAAAACTTGCATGCAAGGGCACACCCATGCATACGGGTATTTAAGGCCAACCGCGTGCAAATGCACTTCAGTTCTGTTCTTCGGAACCTGAGCTATGCATCTTTTATGGGAAGTAAGTTCTCCCTTCATCTCAGCCACTGGATATACAGCACATTCAGCTATCTGTCACTGAGCACGGATAAGTGCAAGAAAGTTCACTGGGTTCATTTTCTCTAAAAGAGCTTACATCTTTTTCAAGATGCCATTCTGTTCATGTTCTTCTAGGTGCGGAGGTTTCCTTTCACCATCTGATGGGCACAATTGCTGCGTTCTGTGTTTGGGCCGCACCCATGCAGAGGCAGCATTTGTGAGTGGATCATGCTCTCACTGCGAGAGCATGTCCATCGGAACTTTGTGGTTGGGCTCTCATATCTTCTCTCTCGAAGAGACCGAGAGCATCCTCAGTCACTCCCTGTCCTGCTCCTTCTACCTCCGGGTACGAGGACTCAGCAGTGAGCGCTGAGGGCAATTTGGAGGCTGTTATGGAAGTGAATTCGCCAGGTCCGTCCTCGCGGTCCTCCCATTTGCTCTGTTCCTCCGGTTGAGTTTCTGGATGAATTGGGCAACTCACCCACGGGTGAGATCGACTTTTTGTTCGGGGCTCCAGCGGATGATGAGGTTTCCTTTGCGGGGAGCGGGTTTACACCTTCAGACACTGAAGCTTCAACTGGGCTGCCGCCTTCGGGTTTCGTGGCTCAGTCTGAGGCTGACGCCGAGTTGGCGGTTGTACTTGGCCGGGTCACCACGAGCATTGGGTTGGAGTACATCCCACCGCCTTCAGCCAAGCATTCGCGGTTGGATGATTGGTTACTCGGGTTGGAGCATGCTCTCGGCCCGGACACATCTCGCTGGCTCCTCCGTCCTCACTACCATTCATACTACTATGTCCCCCCAGCCAAGATGAAGAAGGAGTTCTACAGCCCTTACTTCATAGTACCCAAGAAGGGTGGCAGTCTGAGACCAATTCTGAATCTGCGTGTTTTGAATCGGACCCTTCATCAGCTCACGTTCAATATGCTCACAACAGGATTGGTTCGCAGGAATAGACCTGAAGGACGCGTACTTTCATGTCTCAATTCTTCCTCAGCACAGACCGTTTCTGTGTTTCACCGAGCATATCAGTACAAGGTCCTCCCTTTCAGGCTGGCTCTGTTGCCTTGCGTCTTTATGAAGATCGCAGAGGCTGCTCTTGTTCCTTTGAGAGAGCAGGGTATCCGCATTCTCAACTACCTCGACGACTGGCTGATTTTAGCTCAGTCACAGGAGTGTAGCGTCTGGACCAATCAGGCACACATATTTAATGAATTACCCAGAAACTCACTCTATCAAAGTTCTGTGAACCCATCCCCCTAAAACTGCAACTAGCATCCCAAACGTAGCTAACACACAGGCAGAACTAGGTGTCCTGTTCCAGATACATGGTACTTTTACGATCAGAAAGAATTTTGCAGAGACTAGTGACTCTGACTTCATTCTTTCTGAGAAAAACAAATAAACTCTCTTAATCCTATGTATTCTCTATATAACCACTTGGGAAACGTATAAACATGAATTCAATTTTCCCATCTCACGACCTTCCTTTTATAGGCTTTATTCTATGTATTAATTCTCTCCTTTTAACTATTTTGGTATTAATGTTCCAGAGTTGCAAATGTACAGTTAACTGAAATTACATTGATAGCATGTTTGGTATCTACGGACTCCAACTTTCGTTTCCTATTTGGTAATTTATGTTACATGTTACTAACTCTGTGACACATTAGTCTTATAAGAATCTAGAAGGTTCTTCTCTCATTCATCCAATCCAGTTTCTTATGATAATATCCTGCCAAAGTCACAAAGACTCGTAAAGTTCCCTCCGATGGGCCAACTCCTTATTGGCTCGGACACCTTAAGAGGGTGTGACATCTTCACCCCTTATATTCACTGATCACAAGATCAAGCTCTCTTCTCTTTTACTGACAAATGCTGATGTTAGGATGATGCTGTGAGAAGCTAGAAGCTTCTAAGGAACCCCCAAGCTTGTGCCAGGCTTCGGCCTAGACCTTCCATTCACCAAAGATCCTCTGAATCCAACTGGTTCTCTTTCATCAAGACAACATCAGCAAAGATTCAACGGAAGCCTCCACAAATCGCATCAGGACAGTTTTAATTTAACTTGCAGAGACATGCAAGTATCAAACTTAGTCTCATTATCTGATACATTGAATATCCTTACCCCTTTTAAAGAAGGGCCTGTTAAAACTAAACTGATGGTTTGCTCAAGGCTGTTGGTCTGCTGAATTTCAAACAATGCTGTAACTTCTTGCTTTCCTATACTCTGCTTCAACTCTCTCTTTCCCTTGGTAAACTGTATGCATGTATGTGTGTGAATGTTAGAGTAATTAAGTGTTTAGTCTAGTTAATAAAGTCTTGTTCATGTCACACGTTTCATGCTCATATACTGGAGTCCCTATTCATGCAGATCCTGACTACAGGCTCTGAGTAGTACTGTACAATAAGATTGTTATTTCCCATAACCTGGAAATGAACATTTCTTAGAATTAATAAACAATTAACAGTGTGTGTTCATTGGACAACAGGTTAATTGATTGTAATATTAATTTTATTACATTAAGTTAATTTTATTAACTGATCCAAATATTTATGATTAATTATTCATATTTATTTTGAGCTAATTTGCTACAGGAGTTGGTTTGCGAACACAGGGACCTACTGCACTTAGCTCGACTGGGGCTTCGGGTCAACTGGGAGAAGAGCAAACTCTCCCCTGTGCAGAGCATCTCTTTTCTTGGTGTGGAATTGGACTCGATCACCATGACAGCACAACTCTCGCAAGACTGTGCTCAGTCAATGCTGAATTGCTTGAACCTGTCCAAGCATAAGACAGTGGTTCCACTGAAATGCTCCTGGGGCATATGGTCTGCGCTTCCGTCGCTTGTCGCAACTCGCCCACCATCTCCTCTTTTGGAGTCAGCAGTGGCTGAAGTTGTTGCATGCCGTTCATATCCCGGACTCCATCCCCAGACGTTACAGTTGATTTGGAGTCATTTTTGAGGAAGCACAGGTGGACCACAGCTGCACCCATGCCCAGACCTCTGGAACCTCCACATATGGTCCCTGGACGGGACGAGGTGGAACTCAGAGGCCTATCACCAGCGGTGATAGATACCATCACTCAAGTGAGAGCCCCTTCTACTAGGCAGCTCTACACTTTGAAGTGGCGTGTTGCCACTACGTGGTGTTCTTCCCAAGGCGAAGACCCACAGAGATGTGTGTCAGTGCTTTCCTTTTTACAACAAGGCCTGAAAAAGTTCCTGTCTGCCTTCACGCTTAAGGTTTACGTGGCTGCCATTGTGGACGGCCGATCTCTTGGTAAGCAGGACCTCATAATTAGGTTCCTGAGAGGCGCTCGGAGGGTAAATCCACAGAGACCTCACCTCATCCCCTTTTGGGATCTTTCTGTGGTCCTTTTGGGTTTATAGAAAGAACCGTTTGAGCCATTACAATCAGTAGGGATTAGGGCCCTCTCTATGAAGATGGCCCTCCTGATTGAGTTTACGTCCCTCAAGAGGGTGGGGGACCTTCAGGCCCTCTCAGTTAGTGATCAGTGCCTGGAATTTGGGCTGGCCTACTCTCTGTTATTTTGATACCCCGGCCTGAATATGTGCCCAAAGTTCCCACTACTCCCTTTAGGGAGTGGTGAACTTGCAAGCTTTTCCCTCTGAGGAGAGAGAGCCAGCCTTGTCTCTGTTGTGTCCAGTACACGCTTTGCGCATCTATCTGGACCAGACACAGAGTTTCAGACTATCTGAACAGCTGTTTGTCTGCTTTGGAGGTCAGCAGAAGGGGAAAGCTGTCTCCAAACAGAGAATGGCCCACTGGATTGTGGATGCCATTCTACAGGCTTACCAGGCCCAGGAACTGCCTTGTCCATTAAGGCTGATTTATACTTCTGAATTGGACCTACGCCATAGGCTCTGCGCCGTAAGCTATGCGTCTGTTTTCATTTATACTTCTGCACCGTGTCAATGTGCAAACAGACCACTAGTAGGCAGTGTCAGCAGTCATGTTGAGTATCCAGGCAAAAGCCGAAGAAGAAGCAGCTTGTCATGTACGTTGTCAGAGAAGCTTACAAATAGAAGCGGCAAATAGGTAACGACTTTTGTTGCAGTATGACTGCATGTGTTCCCTGAAACAGAGCATTTTTTCATTCCTATGGAAGTTGAAAACGCTCGCTCTTCTCCGATTGCTCCGCACCGGTTTTTTAACCTGAGGGAGGGGTTCTAGCAGACCAATCACAGCGTTTGCGGTCCGCGTAGAATTGACGCGTTGTTACATTTTTGAAGAGGTGCACGTCAGGCTACGTTGTAGGCTACGCGTGCTACACACAGCCTACGCTGTAGCTTCGGCGTACACTCGATGCAGAAGTATAAATCAGCCTTTAGAAGTTGGAGCTCACTCTACTCGTGGCATGTCTGCCACTTCGGCTTTGGCACATGGCCTTCGTTAGCAGACATATGTAGAGCTGCGGGCTGGGCTACGCTCAACACCTTTACAAGATTCTATAATCTCCCATTGGAACCAGTTTTGTCTCAAGTTTTCTGTAATACTGGGTAAAGTCTTGACAAACTGGTTGTGTGTAGTGCTTGCATTTGCGCCTGTCCCCTTTCCAAGGCGACAATGTGCACTATTTTGTCTAGTTCAGTTCCCCAGGAACTGGCAGATGAGTTTGGCAGAGAAACTCACTGCTGTGCCTGTTACTCGTGCTGCTCCCCTTCCAGGTAAGCCCTTGTAATATGGCTTGTGCTCCGTATGTAGTGGTTGCCCGGACGGTCACCCCATACGATGTTCCTCCACTGTTCAGTTTCCCTCTTGGTGAACCCAGTGTCTTCCCCTCAACAGAGCCTGCTCTGTCACCGGTCACTGTGGGATAGGTAGTCTCCCCCTTTGGTGGAGCCAACCACAGAGATCTTCCTTAGGTAGTACTCCCCTACTGGTGAGTCCTTAGGTGTATTTACCACATATTACCTCCCTTTGGGTAGGATGTGGTCTCAGTAGCATTCCTATCCCTCTGGGAAAGAGAATGCTTCCCAACGTTAACATCCAGGTGTTTACGTGGCTGTTTAATTAAAAGCTGGGTAACACTTTATAATAACTGCACACTATGAATAATTAGTTAAGCATTAGTAAACAGTCAATTCATCATTTATAAAGCATTAATAGACATTAATAAGTAGTTTATAAATACACCTATAAATGCGTTGTTCTTGATTTATAAGCATTTCTATAATGTGTTTAATAATTGTATTTTCATGCTTTATTAATGATCAATTTATCATTTCTAAATTAAGTATTACATTATTTACAAACCAGTTATTTAGGAGTTGTCAGTGGTTCATAAGATCATTTAGGAAATGTAAGTAAATGATTAATAAACTATTTAAACGTACATTTATACATCTTATTATTAAGACCTATAGTAATAGTTACTCAGTGTGTAAATAAATGCTTTATTAATACATATTCCTACTGTAATTCATGATTAATTCAGGTAGTTATAAAACATTTAGTAGTTGTCAGTTAACTATTTTTGTGAGCTCATCTAAAGTGAGGACTATTCATGCCTCGTAAAGCTTTACAAAGGAGATTTAAAGGCTCAGTGATCTTCTGTGCTGCTGTTCTCTAATATTTTAAAGTTAGTACTGAGGTAGTTTTGACACTATGAAATATTTTATTACATTATTACTGTATTTTGGCACTCCTGTAATCCAGTGTTGGCACTGGTAAATTTTTATTCAGCAATGTTTACACTTTACAGAAATTTATTTTTATATCAGATTGCAAATGCTTAGTTTCATTTTACTGCACAGTTATGTTTTCTGGAGGAGTACAGGGATTTTTATTTTCTTTGAAATTGCAGAGGTTTACTTTTAATCAAGTTACTTATCGTAAAGATTCATTTTTTTCCTTGAAATAAATATTTCTATGTTCTGTATCTCTTAAATCTCCTTTATAAAAGCTTTACGAGGCATGAATAGTCCTCATAGCATGAGTTATTATAAAGTGTTACCAAAAGCTGTATGCTTCTACAATTTTTTCGAGAATCAGAAGAGGCCCTTTAGCCGCAGTGACCTCTTCTAGGCGAGTAGCACTCCTTAGCAGATGGAAGGAATGGAGACGTGTGTCCCTCAGGCCACAAATCTGTACTGATTGCTGTACTCCTCAGAACAAAACTGAAGTGCATTTGCATGCGACTGGCCTTAAATACCCCTATGCACTGGTGTGGCCTTGCATGCAAATTTTTCACACCAACTTCATTCGCATTTCATTGGCCTTTTCTGATATACTCAGAGGTGATTGGGTCTCTAAAGGACGATCCCCATTCTGTCATTACGACACACGTCTCTGTTCCCTCCATCAGGGAACGAGGGGTACCATAAGTAACCGAGACGTTTCTACCCCCCAGTAAGCACACGTACGTCTCCAAAGTGGATTTACATCAATTCTAAATCATATACATCTTAAAGATGCTTCTCCATTTCAGCTCCTCCCCGACTGCAAGTGGCTACTCTTGCCGATCGGTTGCATCCAACTGCAGCCGATGCCGAATACACCTACTGTCGGATACTTTTCTATCCCAGCCTTTCCAGGAGGCCACGGGAGAAGATACGTCATAATCAAACATGGAGGAGAAAATTGACAGTGTTTTCAAATGTGAGTATTAAAAACTAAAAACAAGGCTCCTTATGTTAAAATCACATTTGTTGAACAACTGAAGAGTAAACTGTTGAAGGTCTAAAGACGCTAGACAGTATAGTATAGTTGTGATTTTGCTGTAAAAACACATCTTATTGTGTATAGCTAACATGGGAGCTCTAGTAAGCACACATAATCCAAAGTGGATTTACATAAATTCTAAACCATATACATCTTAAAGATGCTTAAGTTGTTTATTTAACATCTGACAAGAAAATCTTCAATAAGTATTGCAGATGTTGAGCACAACATGAAATAGACATCTGAGTGATGTATGTGTGCTATTATGTAGTAGAATTCACTGTTGTCAACACTGTTTACATTACATGAATGTAAGTAATGTAAATAAACAAATCTGCAAGTAACTAGACATACTGTAAATTATCTATTTTATTTGTCCATTAGGACTGTTGATAAATTGAAGAACATTTGTGTTGGATAAAAAGTGAGTTAACACATCAGCAACTAGCTCAACAATTTAAATGTAGTATTGAGCACATAAATCACAGAGGTAACTTGAGTCTTGTCTGGATGTTACAGGGACAGATAAGCACATGTGTGTTTATCCGGTGGAGAGCGGCTGATGAAGGAATGCTGCCATCAAAGGCTTTGAGTGAGTATATTACAGAAATGAATTAAAAAAAAAAACTATTTAAATCTTAAGTTGTAGTTTATTTTAATTATTGTAATTTCAAACAGTGTTATTACAGCACTTTTCTGATTCTTGAGTTTGTGCATTTGCTGCAGAGCTTTGGTGGTGGAGCAGAGCCTACAAGGCAAGTTGGGAAAACCTAAAACCAAAATATAAAGTAACATCATTTTGTTACTTCTAATACAGAAATCAAATGGCATTGTGCTGTTAAAGTGATTGTTTTTGCATTATGTTTGTGCATTTTTGTATCTGAAATGTCCGCAGACTGGTGTGAGCACTGAGGAAGGGGAGCCGACAGCAGCATCCTGGAAATGGTATATTGCCATGGATGAGACCCTCCATCACTCCACCTGCCTTTATTGCCTCATCTGGCCCGGATGTTGAGCCAGCGAGAGCATCTAAAAAAAGACCAAAATAAAAATGGAGGATGTGATTTTGGTCAAGTTTGTTCTGCTGGTTTCTGTTCATACAATGAAGCCCGAATTTCAGAAACTTCAAAAGCATCATAAAATAATGTCACAAAGCTTCTGAAAGTCAGGCTCAATTGACTGATGTTGTATGAACAGAAACCAGCAGGACAAACTTGACCAAAACCACCTTTTGTGTTCAGAAAAAAAAAGAAAAAATGAACCGTGTGAAGGCGAGTAAATAATGACTGAATTTTTATGTTTGGGTGAACTAACGCTTTAAGCCCACAAATAGAAATTGTATGAAATGTATGTATGCATTTATATTGTAGTAGTACCTTGAATAAATAAACTAAGAAATTAGCAGCTTTATTGAGCGTTTGTGCCCGAGTGTTATGGACAGAAGGGAGCGGAGACACTGGTAAGTGTAAACAGAGTTTATTGAACAACAACAGAGCGTGCAGGCAGAGTGCAGGTGAGTTGAGGCAGATGGATATGTAGACTGGACATGATACTGGATCTGATACTTGTCTTGTTTTCCCAGGGAGCGTGGATGCAGGTTGGCGTGGAACAGACGAACACACTGAAACTCACAGGAGACGAGGAGACACAAGGAATTACAGAGAACGCTGGAGACAGGTAAGTAGTCGTTTAAAGGAGTCCTGAAGGTAAGCATAACAGGTCAGTATGCATTAACGAGACCGGACAGTGAGTGAGTGTTCAGGAGTGCGTTTTAAGCTGCTGTGGTGATGAGTGCTGATGAGTGTCAGGTGTGGCTGGTTAATACTCAGGAGAGGGAGTGCGTTGTGATTGGGTGAGTGTAGAGCCTGGCGTGTCTGTGACACCGAGACACTTACAAAAAAGGATTTACAAAAGTCAGATTTACATTTATTTACATTTACTTTCATGCATTTGGCAGATGCTTTTATCCAAAGTGACTTACAGTGCACTTAATACAGGGATGATCACCGTGGAGCAACCTGGAGTAAAGTGCTTTTACTACTCCACTACACAACAAAAGCAATAAAGCTACAACAAAAGTTAGCATGTAATTGTAAAAATATGAAATGAAATATGGCAAGAAATGGAATGCTGATAACATGAATTGTGAAGTGTTTTAATTTTTTGAAATGTTTTCATGCTCATGGAGAGCAGGCACACAAATGTTTGGAGTGGACATAGCGGCAGCCAGATTGTCCTGCACATGTTCTCCCACTCTTGTTTCAAGGTTGTGGGCAAGGCTTAAAAACGGAAAAAAAATTCAATCGTTCCACTCCGAGCAGAATCAGTATTTTAACGTTTCTGTTCCAGCGTTCCTTCTGTATTATAAACGTTCCGAAACCGGTTTGATTAGAAAAAATAATGGTTAATAGCGTTATTTTTATTTATTTTTGCATGTAGCCTACTTGACAAATAGTAAGGATTTACTATTTGATTGCAATTTATTTTTTATTTTTGTTATGAGAACTTTGCATTTCACCTATAGGTGAAATTGGTGCTTCTTAAACGATGTTTCCAAATGGGTCAGAAGCAGCGCAGTCCCGAATGAAACGTCTCCATCTGAATCACAGAGAACCACATGGGAACGTTCTGTTAACGTCCCAAATGTCCTCTTTGTAACGTTGTTATGTGACCATAGAATAACCAATATGGAACGTCCCCCTAAAGTCATGTCAGGAACTTTATTATATGACCAACAGAGGACCATGTGTGAACGTTCTGTTCTGTCAGGACCACTATCATCAAATATGATTGATAATTGCATAGAGTTTGTATTGGCGGTATGGTTCTGTTCTGGGCAAGAACTCCCTGTGCATCCATGCAGCCTAACATGGATAAGAGCAGGGAGAGCAGCAATAACCCCCCTTAGAGTAAACAAAACAGAACCAACATATGTAGATATCATTAATGTCAATAATTTAACATGTACACATATTTCAAGAATTAGTCTGAATCAGGGGAATCATAAGGCCAATCTTGAATGAAGAGAGGAGGAGCTGGGGATGGAGGAGGAGGAGGGTAATTAGCTCCTGAGAAATACGATAGCTGCTGATAATACTGAGGAGCTTATATATGGATGCTGTGATAGGCATCGTATTCCTATAGGTAGACGTGAGTCACCTGAGAGTCAGCTGATGAGAGCTTGACTGACGTGACCTGCCAGAACTGACGCTAACACTTGATTTCTGTCAGGACCACTATCGTCAAATATGATTGATAATTGCATAGAGTTTGTATTAGTGGTATGGTTCTGTGCTGGGCAAGAACTTCCTGCATATCCATGTAGCCTAGAATGTCATATTTCTTTAAAATGCAGTTATTTGAATGAGCCCAGGACACAAACATGTTATCAGTACCTGAAAGCTTAAGCAACAACATATTGCCAGCAATACCGGAAGACTTAAGCAATGAGCTTGTTGTGCTTACACAGATGACCTAAACAAGTATGTTGCCAATACCTGCATAAGGCATAGCAACAAGCATGATGCCAAAAGCTTAGCACAACAATCATATCCCATGAATAGCATGCCGTCTGCAATGAAGAAAGTGAAGATTGAGTTATAAAAATGAATTGACACTGCTTGCTTAAGGTTTGTATCTGCAGTCCAAGTTCCAGTTCTTTGATGAATGTTACTACTACCTACTGGTATTGACAGTTAATCGCCTCATGCAGGTGCAGAAGTGTACTTGGGCAAAACATCCTTAACTGCTCCCCTGCAACAGACAAACTGCTGTGAGCTAGAGATGGAGATTCCCTCTTTATTTGGAAATACATCACTAACTGAAGTAATGTTGGTGACAACCTCTGGTTAATGCAGACTTAGCAACAACAGCTGGATGGTTTAATGCAACAAGCTTGATGCTGATACCTAGATTTACTTAGCCACGAATATGAGAATTGCTTAAAATTCCCAAATCACTAGAAAAAAGTTATGTATTGTTGACGTGTACTTGCATAATTCCCAAATGTTTCCAACAGTTTAGTCAAGAGAAATCCACCATTTAACTGGTGAAGTGGTCTGTATCATTGTGTCACCTGTCATTTACGTCATATCCTTGTTATACTTGGTTGTCGGTTTACTCCTCTAAAAACACAGAATTTTTTTTTTTTTTAATTGGGGAAGGTTACCCCTCCTAGCAGCAGCAAATCTGATACAACAAGCATGTTGTAATTCACAGACTAGTATTAAACTAGTATTAGACTAGCAAAAGTCTGGTCGGGGCATAGAAATTGGAAGTCATACATTTTTCGATTGCTCCTGATGTAGTGCGCAGCGCAAACATTGTGTAGTGAATCATAATAAAGCACTGTTCGCTGTTGTTGCACCTTTCTCATTGGTCAAGCCAAAACTCAAAAGTGTGACTTCTACTGAGGTTGAAAGTAGAGGTGTGCAGCGGAGCCACTATTTGAATCTGTATCTGTATTTGTAACGATCTCAAAATTATTTGTATCTGTATTTGTATTCTGATAAAATCGGAAGTGGGCGGGGCTTTACCCGGAAGTTCGTACAATTACTTGAGAAGACCGTTTTGCCTATGGTATTACAGACTATATCTGTTTTCTTCATAGATAACACTAAAATATGCCTTGAATAACATTTATTTAAATATCTTTTAACTGCCTGAGCCGATAGTCTCGATGGAAGTGCTTCTCGTGCAGTTGTGCTTCAGATGACACAAGTTCGAATCCCAGCTCGGGGACCTTTCATGATCTGATAAATAAATAGGCTATTTAAATATATTCAAAATAAAACCGTAAGGTTTCCTACGCAGTTTGGAATTGTATGGAAATTGATTTAAATAATTTTCAGGCTTGGAAAGTATGGAAAAGGCAACATGAACGCGGCTACTTGATTTGCGTTCAGTTCATTCATAGAATTTATATTCATTCACTTTAGACAGTCATTGCGTAGTGATTTTAGAGGTTAGTGTATAATATCGTGCTTTCCCTGCATGGTCACCGGTTCCTATGCAGTTTGGAAATTTGATTTATATAATTTCCAGGTCTGGAAAAGAAATGGAAAAATATTTGTTTCAAGACTATTTACACTATTCAGTTTTCTAAATATAAAATTAGCTAATAATTAAAATAATAATAAAAATAATAAAAATAATAAATGATCGTACAAGCAGAGTGATTTCATGGCAAACGTTTAGTGATTTAGTGATTGTCGTTCACGACTGAATGAATTCAAGGCGCTGAATGAATTAAAAACTTTCTCTTTACCATAAGAGACTTTCTTCTTAACTTCACTAAACAAATGTGCGTGTGCCTCTCAAACCAGCAACAGATAAAGGAGCAAACGTGTAGCAGACCTAGCACAAAATGTAGTTGATTATCTTGACAGAGAGCAGGTTTGTTTGTCAGAGACGGAGCGCAGCTATTTGATTTGCGATCGTGCCGTGCTAATTCCATTCATTCATATTGTTCAAGGTTTAGGCCTACATCAATAAAATATACATATTGAACAGTAGAACATTTGTATGATGTAATATTTTAGTCAATATTACTTTTGTCAAGCTTTGATTTCGGAGAGGCGCAACAGCAACGCAGTTATTTGATTTGTGCTCATTTCATTCATAAAGTTCACACGCATTCGCTTCACACTCATATTATTGCGTAGTGATTTTCGAGGTTTATGTATCGCACTATGATCCCCTGGCTCACCTGTTATCCAGGAAACACGAGGAGTGACTGTTTCAGTCTTAGCTGAATATTATTCGGCAGAATTATTCGTTATCCATTATTCATTGTGAAGCCGAATAAGGTATTCAGCTTCGGGCACACCCCTAGTTAAAAGGCCCCACGCAGATCGCACCATCTCTTCTGGTTCTTCTTTGTTCTTGCCGCTTGCTGTTCACCTGAGACCTCAGCCACCCGGGCTGACACAGCTGCCGGGCAGGGCTCATTCACTTCAAGCCATCCGCAACTTCCTCGACAACAGGGTCAAATTAACAGCACGAATTCGTCATCTTTTCTTCAATCAACGCAGAATATATCGATTACAACTTCAACACAATTGGACCGAACCATCAAGAATTTCTCCTGAGCCTGCAGATCCAGACGCTCCTCAACAGCTAAGGCATTTGCAAGTATCATACATTTGAACACTAAATGGCGATTTAGTATTAAGTTTGAACCCCTTTGTTAACAAAGGTGCTTTATAGTGAGAAACTGATGGTTCTTCCATGCTACTGTTCAAATTCATTTCCACTCTCTCGTTCCCTATGTATGCGTGATTTGTGTATGTCTGTGTGTGTTTAGTCTAGCTATGTGTTCGTGGTTTAGTTAAATAAAACTTGTGTGCACATTCTTGTGAGTTGATTCTGATCTGCTTATTAACCATTGTCACTGATATTAATTAAGATTTTTTTTTTTTTGGTGGCCATGGAAAATATACTTTCTGAAGATGATCAATACTGAGTGTTCGCTGGCCGAATAGATTAATTGATTGTAATATTAATTCAGCTACATCAAGTTAATGATTAGTGATAATTATTCATATTTCCCTTTTGAGCTAATTTGCTACATATTTATGGTGGAGAATGCGGGCATCGTTTTAAACATTGGTTGCAAGCAGACCCAGAAATCAATCTTGTATGTTTGTCACACAAGTTTTTATTAACATCTTATACATGTATATCCGTTTCTAATAAAATCAGATAACACTATAGCTTGAATGCATTTTCCTACAAACAGTAGAAAGTTTTTCTAGGCTAAAATGCATGTTTAAATCGTACGATAAGAAACTGTCCTGATATTAGCGAAGAAATCGCAATATCAGTTGTTAACAGAGCGTAAGTCTTTGCTTGATGAAAAATTCCGGATTAGCAGCACCTATAAATGGTACCAGAATAAATTAACTCCCTCGGGACGGCGGTCACGCCGGCGATACCACCTCGGTTTTTTTCTTACCAGTGTGAAAGAGACTCAAAATACTCAGTCAATGTTGCACATACAATTAAGAGTTATACACCATTTTAATCTGTGGAATATCTTCTTTTATTTGTGTACACTCAGAGTAAAAACAAAATGTTGTGCTTTTTGCAAAATAAAGAAAACTAACATGATGCGTGATCTGTCGTCTCCCTCTGAGCGAAGTCCAATCTGATAGTTCTCAGAAAATGAACTGTAACTTAGTGAATACTAATCACAAAAAAATTAGACTTATGTCTAAAGAAACGTTGAAATGTCAGGTTTTAAATCGTGTAAGTCAAATCGAAAACAAAAATTCTGTGTTTATGTAATCTGTATGAAAAGAGACACATGTCAGAAGTCCGTGATTCAGCTCATTATCCACTAATGCGGCCATGCCAACGGAGCGAGCGCTATTCAGACGCAAATTCTGAGGCAATACATGTATACATCGTCTCAATCGTGTATTTATTGTTTATCTGTATGTTAAAGCCATGGTTAGAGACCTCTGAAAGACATGCCATTAGTTCCTGGAATGTCCTGTTCTTCTTTAGATTAATTTGTGGACTAAATGTGCACAGAGCGCCCTCCGGCTGCAAGTATGAATTGAAAACACAGTATCCAGTGTTCATAGTGATGACAATAAATATTGAATAAATATTACTCCTCTGTATAGAAAATTGACATAAACATATGAGAATCCATCAATATTTCTCCAAATGTGCATGCTTTTAAGCTAAAAGGCTATATGAAATGCCATATAGGTAACATGAATGTTCAGACACTTTGCATCACAGAAATCCATTATATTTTCAAGTATATAATAGAATACCATTATTTTAAATTGTAATAAAATTTTACAGTATTGCTGTTTTTTCTGTATGTTTGATATACACCATGATGAGCTTGAGACATGATCACAGAGTTTTTTCACAGCCTACCTGACTGAAAGGCCTCATTATCATGCAGGTCATTAGAGGTCTTTATGTGATTCTTTTGTCTTCTCTGGTGTGAATTACCTCATTATTCATGATGATTCACACCTCCACGCATAATGTGTTTCTTGACAAAAAGTGTCTTACAAAAACTCAATCAATATATTGTTTTATATGAATGAGTAGGCAGGATAATTTTTACATCATTTTGAAGCAAAAACTCTAGTCTACAACCTCCAATACCCAGAAGTCTTGTGAACACAGATTTAATATATTTTTTTGGCTTTATTTCAGTGACTTAAGTTTTTTGTTTTTTCAATAACCATGCATAAATGTTATTCCTTCAAAAACACAAACATGTACATACATGTTCCTCACATATTATTGTAGCTTAGTTTGTGCTGAATACAGTGTAATGACACTTTTTCCATTAATATGTTTATGAACAACTGAAAAAAGCACAAATGTCAGGGCATGTCAAAACTTCTCCAGGGCCCCAAAAATCCTCAGACCCCAGAGGGTTAACCTGATCTCGGACGATGTTTACAGACCCGTCAACACAGATACTCAACTTCTTTGTGTTCACCAACAAAAAAGCTTAGCACCCTGACTAGATGCTGTTCATACCTTACACGGCCCACATAGCCGTTTCCCCACACAGATAGCTTACCACCTCTGTACGAACTTGCATTTGCCTTTGCCATTCCTCTCCCGTGTTGACAAGTGTGCCAGTATGCCTCAGACATCTAGCCCTGCCCCCCACCAGCACCATCTGGAGATCCGGCAGAGCAGTGTGATGGACATTCTTCAGCCTGAAGCAGCCAACCACCTGCAGTGGCAGAGAAAGGAACAATGAGACAGCAACACAAGTGGACTCCTGACACCCAGCCTGAGCAACGAAGAGCTGACTAGCATCATCTTCTCCTTGGCCCGTTCTCTTATGGGGCTCTGACAGGAGTTAAATGAACTAAAACTGGTAGTCACAGAGCTCCAGTCCGCTCAGATAGAGAAGACGTCGGACATGTGCAAGGACTGGAATGGAACAACCAAAGGAAATCACCGGTCTTCGGGAGGCTCTGACAGCTGCTGGGCACCAAGAGCAGATGGAAAATGCCACCAAACAAGACCTTGAAAGAGAACTGTTTCACACAAAGACACTGTTAAAAACAGCTAATGTGGAACTTAATGAGAGAGACGCTAAGGTTTAGGCCCTTGAAGGCCATTTGCATGCAGCCAGAGCTGAAGTCCAGACCTTGACTCAGCAATTCTGCATCATCAAAGAGGAGCTTAACATGGTCCAAAAGAAACTGAAACAGTGCTACCAATTGCAAACGGACCCTACAAGAAAAAGGCATCCTGTTGAACTTTACATCAGCAGCACAAACTCCCCCAACCCTGCACACAGACACAAAGGGGGGAGAAGCCAAAGCCCTCTGCTAAACACTTCACCAGCCCATTTCCTGAGAGCCTCTGCAGCTGCAGAAGGGAAAAGATTAATTCAGACAGACCCTGAAATAGCACATGAAGTGACAATCAAAGACCTCTAACGAATGGCCAGGCACATCCCTGCATTCACACCAGAGCTTGCAGGAGACCACGACGTCCACGCCTACCTATGAGACATTGACTTTCACCTGCAGTCTTTGACAATTGTGACCCACCAAGATAGACTCTATCTTCTCTGGATTACTTCTGGACCAGAGTTGCGACACTTTCTGGCTTGGCAGCCAGGAAACATCCAATCCGACTACCGGCAGTTGAAACAAGCCATCATCAAGGAATTCTCAGACCCAAAGTCTGAAAGTGGACTGATTGCTGCCCTAGACACCAAACAAGGCAGACATGAAATTCCCTACATCAACTACCACAGACTCAGACTGGGATAGAGGAGGACACCAGCTTCAAGAGCCTTTTCCTCCGAAACCTACACCCGATCGTAAGTCATCATTTAGGCATTACGGCCTGCCCCCACACAATGCCTATTCACCAACTACGCGACTTGACACAGAAGGCCTTTAACTAACACAAGGCCTCATCAAAAAGAGTTTGTAACAAACTACCCAGATAGCAAAGTGACATTGATTCAATGTTGAAATTCCATCAGAATCATCATTTTGGTTGAGATTGAAAATTCAGTACTAAATATTATTGGATCAACATTGATATTTCAAAGCTTTTCAGTGTTGAAAAATACAAACATTGAATCAATGTCTTATTCAACAATGAAAAGCAATGAAATATCAACAAACATTGAATCAATATTGATATTTCAATGCTTTTCAGTGTTGAAAAAGACAAACATTGATTCAATGTTGATTTTTGGTCAGCTTCATTTTCCCACTGGTGGAACTTAGACTAGGCTATGTCAATCCATCTGCCCCCTCATTCAACACTTTATTTACATAGTATTCATGCTCCTCATTACCCTTCCCTACCCTACCCTTATTAAAAAATAAATAAATAAATAAATAAATAAATAAAATCCTGCCATTGTATTGTCTTTTGATTTAATTATGCTGGTATGTATATTTTTGGAGTTTTATATATGATTCGTTATAAAGTGTACTGCCCCTTTAAGAGACTCTTAACTTTGGGCGCATTCTCTCCTTGCTCAGTTCACATTAAGCTAACTGAGATGAGGAAGGCTGTGTCCGAAATCGCCCCTTATACCCTTAAATAGGGCACTATTTGAGGGGACAGCCATTTGTAGTGGTGTCCGAAACCATAGTGGACGATGTTGAGTGCACTCATTCAATCCCACAATGCACCGCAATAACGAGTGTACAACCAATGCACGCTCAACGGCTAGAGAATACCCATAATGCACTGTGAGAGTCACGCGCTGAATGAATTCCCGCGTTTTGCCAGGAGATGCCGCCCACAGCTGAATCAATCATCCATTCATTTTCCAAACCGCGCTGGTCCAGCATTAGCATACAGGTATAAATTCCTTTTTAATTAATCATTAAATCATTTAAAAGGTTTGAACATGCTAGTTCAACATAAATATTCATTACTTCTGGAGCTCCCAGTTTGCTACATTTCAAAAGATTATTAAACAGCAGCACAAACTATGCAAAATCGGCAGCCCCTCCGGTGCACTCAGTGTCCGAATTCACTCACTCGTTTCATTCACTCCTTCAAGTGGACTATATTAGTGGAGTCACGTAGGGAATAGTGAATGAGGGTATAGGGGGCGATTTCGAACACAGCAGATGTCTCCTGGCTCACAGAGCCAAAGGTAACAATATTTTGATATATTAGTTGATGTTTATGTTAAAAACTGTTCTTTGGAGAGTTATATCTTGATTTACAATGTGGGATTACACCGATGTGCCATTTTTGTCGAAGTTTATATTGTTTGTATGCTCGTGTGGCTTATGTGCTGCTGTTCTCCAACAGATTAAGTTTTTGAGAAGCCACACAATACATGCTTTCTAATATTAATTATTCATCTGTCCAGGTATGCCATTGTGTATTCCATGTATAACTGTCATTGTTCTGATATGTTTATTGTTTAAACTGTTTTGTAAAAGTTTTATAAATGTTTTACATAAAATCAGTTCACACTGAGATGAGGATGTCTCCTGGCTCACAGAACCAAAGATGAAGTTTTTGAGAAGCCACACAATACATGCTTACTAATATTAATTCTTTGTCTGTCCAGTTCTTCCGTCTTTCCAGAAAATAAAGAGCCAGCCAGAGACTGGTCATAGAAGTTTGGTGTCCATTTGATTTTTTTAATTTATTTATTTATTTTTATTGCTTTAAACAACAAAATAATACACCATAAAATTTGGAGCCAGGGGAGCAAAGAACACACACATTAAAGAAAAAGAAAAAAAAAAAAAAAAAAAAAAAAAAAACCTACATTCACAGAAAATCAAGACCTTTGTTTCATTCAAAAAGTTTGAAGACATTACACAGATAAACAGTCTTTATAGCTTTTCCATTATTACTATTCTGAATAGTGGACAAGTACTTTTCAAATTCTTTAAGGACTACTGAGAAAAGGGGCTTTTTGTTAGAAAACTTACACTTTTAAATATGAAATTTGACTAATAAAATTAACAGATTAATTACAAAAGCTTCCTTCTTCACCCTGCTATCATACTTTATATATCCAAAAACTACATTTTCAAAACGCAAAACAAAAGTAAAGAGTACCTTTTTTCTTAATAAACAGAGATAGATCATACCATAGCTTTTTCACATGACTACAATTCCAAAAAATGTGGGGTACTGTTTCCAAATGTAAAGAGCAAAAAAGAACAGCTAACATCAATATCTTTCTTAAACTTACTAAGGAAATGTTTGACAGGGTAGAATTTGTGTATTTTTTTTTTTTAAAAAAGTCTTTTTTACCTTGTTTGGTTATTACCTCATAAGTTTTTTATTACAAACACTTACCCGATCAATGTCCTGGACAAATTTAATCCAATAAACAGTAGAGCAAGACTTAGTAACAACCTCCATTAGAAATAGAGAACGAATAGATTTGTTTTTGCTTTTAGACTGTGAAAAACAGATTTTACCAAATACTGTATCAGTTGGGTTAATTATGGGCATATCAACCGGTGACAACATATCTCTACATAAGGAAATTATACCAGAATTGATTGCAGAAAATACAAGAGAGAATTCCTTGGGAGTCACAGGAAAATTAAAATTCCATAAAGAAGGTTGTTTTAGACAAAATTTTAACCAATTAATTTTGAGGGTATTATTTAACGTAGAGAAATCTAGAAAATCAAGGCCACCATTTTTAATTGAATTCATAACAACAGATTTGCGAATATAGTGTACACGATTCTTCCATTGAAAATAAAATAAAATCTGATCAATAGTTTTGATAGTTTTATTGTCTAAATGTATAGAGGAAGCAATATAGGTTAGTCTAGAAATACCTTCTGCCTTCGACAGAAGAACTAAGGGAGAGGTCACTTAACAACCGTAGATTAAATTTGCTTTTAATCTTTTCACAGGCAGGATTATAATTCAGAGAAACTCTATCTTTTTCACTTTTCGAGACTACTACGCCTAAATAATTAACAGCTTCTTTAACAGTGATACCATCCACAGATACAACGGAGGAGTTTTTCAAGACTAATATTTCACATTTTTTAATATTCAATAAGTACAAACCTGACGCATTTGAAAACAACTGGATAATTTTAATTGGCTAATGAACCTGGCTAGAATTTAAAAAAAATACTTACTATCTTTAATAAAATGACAGAAGACCTGTGCAACAATAAGAAAGAGATACACAGAGGCTGGACCGCCTTGCCGAATTCCTTTTTCTAGAAGAAATCTTTGTGTTGTACCATGTGCTAATTTCATTGAGCTATTTCCCCCAGCATACAAAGTTTTCATATCGTTACAAAAATAGGGCCCAAAACCAAAACGCTCTAGACAAAAAAAAAATAAAAAAAAATGAAAGGATGCTTAATAGTATCGAAGGCTTTGAAAAAGTCTAAAAAAAGAATTAAACTCTCATCCTCAATAAGATCTGAGTAATCAATGAGGTCGAAGTCTTGATTGATTCTTATGGTGGCCCAGTAGTGCACAACACAACGAAATTAAAAAAGCAAACATAAGTTCACAACATAACGAAATAAAGCCACAACACAGTGAAACAAAGCCACAACACAACGAAATCAAGCCACAACACAACGAAATTAAAAAAGCAAACATAAGTTCACAACACAACGAAATAAAGCCACAACACAACAGAAATGCTCCCGACCACTAGGGGGCTCTCAGAGCTCTGTAAAGTTAGTTTTCCTTGCCACTGTTCTACAAAGTTGACAGTCTTACAAAGATATCAATACCATGATTAGTTTTAAGTATGTAAACATTGTATATCGACATGAAATATTAATTCAAAATTAACTACGTGCACAATAGCTTCTTATTTATACCTGTGAATGATTTGATGCGCTACCATGGTGCATGATGAAGGGAATGTCTGCCAATTCCACCAAGTGGTTAAAACGTATAATATATTATAATTTGTATTCATTAAAATTACTTTGTTTAACATTTAAAAACCGATATGTTCAAATTCCAAAGCTTGTTAGTTCCTGTTGGTAAGACTGACAAGCTTTGGAATTTGAACATGTCTGTTTTTAAATGTTAAAAGACATTTTAATACTAGCTGTAAGCTCAGAGCAATTTAAGCTCTTTGTATAGACTTCGAGAAGAAAAGGGGATAGAAGCTCAGAGTAAAACTTATAAAATTCAGCCATTATCCGTCATTACCAGGCGACTTGTAACATTTTTTTCATCTGGACTTATAGCATTGACATAACCAAGATGCTTACACAAACAGTTTAAATTAGCTTGATTAAATTTAGATTTATACAATTTTGAATAAAAGTTATAACAAAATTGGGAAATTTCTTTAAGATTTTCTGAAACAGAACCCCCAATATTTAAATGAGAAACAGAATTGTATTTAGCCCTATTTTTCTCAAGTTTAAAAAAATAAGACAACATCTTTTCTCCATATTCTAGCCACCTTTGCCTTGACCTAATGAAAGCACCTTCCACTGTTACAGTACAGAAGGGTCGGAGACAGGAGATCACAGATAAGGATGTTTATTTGACACATAGCAGAGTTAACAGTCGTGCAGGTGAGTATAAGGTGAACTTCTGAGTGAATGGTGATATGTAGATGAATGATACTGTCCTTTGTGTTTGTAGAGGTGAAGATCCTGGATGACGGTGGAGATGAACAATGCTGGAGACAGGAGACACTCACACACAGACTGGGAACACAGGAGGAGACTTGGAAACGCTGGAGACAGGTAAGTAGATCGCTGGGAGTCCTTGAGGTAAGCATGTAGGTAAGTCTAGATGCGAACGAGACCGGACAGTGACTGAGTGAGTGTGAGTGTCTCTTATACTGGTGCTGATTGGCGTGCTGATGAGGTGCAGGTGTGTGTGATCAGTTAAGTTAAGTGCCCGGAAATCAATACATGGCCGCAAGCCTCCATCCTTTTTTGCCACAAAGAAGAAACTCGAAGCAGCAGGGGAAGTAGACGGTTGGATGTAACCTTGCATCAGGGCCTCCTTGATGTAATCCTCCATGGCCTTCTCCTCCGGGATCGACAGGGGGTAGATCCTTCCCCTGGGCACTGACTCACCCAGAAGCAGATCGATGGCGCAGTCCCATGGCCGGTGTGGAGGCAGCTTGGAAGCTCTTTTTGGGCAGAAGGCTTCACTGAAGGGGGCGTAACACTGTGGTATATCCACCGAGCGTTTTTCTACTGGGCTCTCGATGGATGTGGCACAGACAGAAAGGTGTTCAGGACAAGGAGACGATGGAACTGGAAACTCAGAAAAACAGCTTGAGAAACAGGTTTCGCCCCACTTCAGGATCTCGCCGGTCTTCCAGGAGATGACTGGGTTGTGCTGCTCCAACCAGGGGCGCCCTAATATCACGTGAGCGGTGGATTCCTCCAGAACCAGCAGATGTAATTTTTCCACGTGGAGAATCCCCACTTGCAGTTGGATGCCTGCTGACCCAGAATCAAGGAGTGCAACAACTGGAATGGAAACATCAGCAGCAGTAAGGTTTACAACAGTGGTGAGTGGCTTCATCTTATTTATAGAGGGAATGACGGCACTCACCATGGGACGAGGAGGACGAATTGGGCATGTGGAGATTACATGCCCAGGAGAACCACAATAGAGGCACAGATTCTGGGTCAGCCGTCTCTGCCATTCAGTGGACGTGAGTCTGGGAAGAGTCTAGAGAGAATAATTTCACCCTGTCCTTGAATGAAAGCTCTGCCTCCAACGAAGTATGCCGTCTTCCCCTCTGCACGTGCCTTTTGGACCTCTGGCCACAGTTTCCTTCTCCTTTCACGATCTCCAGCTGAAAAATCCTCCATGAAACGTAGACCGTTATCTCTCAGATACGAGGAATTCTTTGCGGCCTTCCAGACAGCATCTCTATAAGAGCGAACGGAAAACTGTACAATAGTCACCCTGGATCTTTCCGCGCCACTCTGTTGAATCTTCCCAAGACGGTGGACTACGTCAATAACATCAGAAAGCTTGTCCTTTGCACTAGGAAGAACGTTTTGGCAGATTTTGATCACTTCAAGGCGAATGTCTTCATGAGCATTTTCTGGAATTCCGCCAATCCTCAGATTATGTCTTCTCAAATACGTTTCCATGTCATCCATCCTTTGCTGCATCTGAGCTATGGGCCGTCATCCATACGCTGCTTAAGACTCGTAACCTTTTCAACAATGGCCTTCAATTCAGCAGACATGTCAGAGATCTTATTTTCTATCCCATCAGAGCGGCTGTTGATCAACTGTGTTATGCCTAACAGCTGCAACGAGATATCAGCTTGAGTATCGTCACTCGCTCTTTTCTTTGTGATCGGCGATTTACTCGGGGTGATAGGCAGTACAGGACACTTTTCTTCAGCTAAACTAAACATATCTTCCTCGCTCGTACAAGAAACAACGTAATCATGGCCACCACTGGCTGGTGAACATGCATTACCATCAGTCGGCTCAGCAACAACTGAAGAGTAACTCGAATGACCGCGTTTACGTCCCATTGTAAAAAAGCACAAAGGAAAACAAAGTCAGAGTCGTAACAAAATAGCAAACACGGTGTACAAATAACTAAAAGTACTTTTTGCGCTGTCTAAGAACAGATGGTGCAAGAGCTTGAACAAACACGTCTGATCAGGTAGCCATCTTGGATCCGCCTCAGTGTCCATTTGATTTATACATACACAACGCAGATTCAACATCCCATCACGTGGGACCGGTTACAGATGCATGCTTTATTTTTATATTTATAAATGCAACCAATGACTGATTCAGATGCATTTCTTGATTGCAAATCGGGCCAGTCATTAAAGTGCCCCTATTATGCCTTTTTTAAGGTTTGTAATATTGTTTTGTGAGTCTCCTACAACAGGTTTACATGCATTCAAGGTCAAAAAACACCCTCGTTGGTAACACTTTATAATAACGTTCAGTTATAAGTCACTGATAAATTATTAGTTAATGATGAACGAATCATTTACAAAATATGACTATATATTCATTAATGATTAATAAGTGATATACTAACATTTTATGAATGTTTTATTAAGTTATAAGTCATTTATAAATTATTAGTTAATGATGAACGACTCATTTACAAAACATGACTATATATCCATTACTGATTAATAAGTGATATACTAACGTTTTTTGAATTTTATTAATTCAGTTAAGTCAATTTATAAATTGTTAGTTAAAGATGAACACATCGTTTACAAAACATGACAATATGTGTTCATAAATGATTAATAATGCCGTGATGAATACGATCCTCAATTGGATGGAACTGGAATAAATACTTTGAATGTTGCGATCCTGTCGGACTTATGATAGCTACCTGAATCGTAACAAAGCACTGTTGGCCAGAGGAGAACTGGCCCCCCGACTAAGCCTGGTTTCTCCCAAGGTTTTTTTCTCCATTTAAACACCTATTTGCCACTTGTCTGCCACCTGATGTCACCTGATGGAGTTTGGGTTCCTTGCCGCTGTCGCCTTTGGCTTGCTTAGTTGGGGACACTTGACATTTGACTTGACATTTGATATTCAACAGTGCTTTGATCTGCCTGCATTGACACTATTCTTTTAAGAGCTGCTGTGCAGCCAAATAATGTACCAGTTATCAATGTAAAGCTGCTTTGACACAATCTACATTGTAAAAAGCGCTATATAAATAAAGGTGACTTGACTTGACTTGACTTAATAAGCATTATGCTAACGATTTACAAATGTGTTGTAAGTTATCTTAAAAAATGTTTAAATCATGAAATAAATCAAACAGATCATTTGTAGATGGTTTATAAGTTATTATTTGATACATTATTTATCACTGATAAATCAATGAAGTATTTATAATAAAATTGTTATAAATTACTTGTATACATATACAAATGATTTGTAACAGGTAAGAAAGGTCTACAAACGATGTGTAACACATTTGCAAGTGATGAATAGTTTACACTTTAGAATAGAGGATGCAGAAAGCGTTATAAATGACTTGTATACATATACAAATAATTTGTAACTGGTAAGAAAGGTCTACAAATAATATGTAACACATTTACAAGTACTGAATAGTTTACACTGTAGATTAGGGGATGCAGAAAGCTTTGTAAATGATTTATTCATGCGTTTACACATCATCTATAACAGGTGTTGAACCCTTTGTAGTGTGTAGACAGGGTGTAGACAGCTGTCCTCTCTGACACACATGGAGTCTTTAACTGCTGTGCACCTGATGTGAGCTTCAGTGGAAGGTAAAACCGGTTCAGAGGTTCACTTCATCAGTAAATCCCACACACTCCACACAGAACACAAGTCTGTGCTGATGAGTGAAAGGATTTAACATAACCCATTGCAATCCCCTGATACTTTATAAATGTTTATCCACTTCAAAACAAATAAATTACTCTTCTTAAAAATAGTGCTTTAGCATACCTGCATGTTTGTGCTTTTGAACACAGACCAGCTTACAACTTCATCAATAAATCATATACTGATCATTTACTAATGGTTTGTTCATCATTTGTTCATGATTAACAATTGTTTATTGAGATAATGATACTAAAACAATTTTGTCATACTTTATTGATTTATCAGCGATAAATAATGTATCAACTAATAACTTATAAACCATCTACTAATGATCTGTTTGATTTATTTCATGATTTAAACATTTTTTACAATAACTTACAACACATTTGTAAATTGTTAGCATACCACTTACTAATCATTTATGAACGTATATTGTCATGTTTTGTAAATAATTTGTTAATCATTAACTAATAATAACTTAATTATAAGTATATACAATTATAAATGACTTATAACTGAATTAATAAAACATTCATAAAATATTAGCATATCACTTATTAATCATTTATGAATGTATAGTCATGTTTCGTAAATGGTTCGTTCATCATTAACTAATAATTTATACTGAACGTTATTATAAAGTGTTACCAAGTTTTTTGTTTTTTCAATAACCACGCATAAATGTTATTCCCTCAAAAATACAAACATGTACATGTTGCTCACATATTTTGGTAGCCTAGTTCATGCTGAATACCATTAATATGCCATTAATATGTTTATGAACAACTGAAAAAAAGCACAAATGTCAGAGCATGTCAAAACTTCTCCAGGGCCCCAAAAATCCTCAGACCCCAGAGGGTTAATATCACCCCCGATCATTCTGCATCTAGGTCCTCCCTCTCAGAATCCTGATTTCTGGCAGGTGTACTGTGCATCTCCATATGCTGCAATTGGTACTTCAGCCTTTCAGCTTCTCTATGGCAGGCAAATGAGCACAAGGCTTTTTATTTTGTCATCTGCTTCTCCTGTGCACCCACCAACTGACATGACTGTTCACCAAAGGGTTCAAAGTGAAGAGTTAATTTGCAAAAACCGATAAATGCCACATTTAAAAAAAAAAAAAATAACTGACTGCTGTGCATTATTCTCCACATATAGCATGTTCTGAACCCTAAATATGTTTTGTCAAAAAAGTTGGTATTGTCCACTGTCAAGGCATCGCAAGTTCACGTTTCGTCAAAGCTGACTAAAGTGATCAAGGATTTATAATTTAGACTCCTGCAACTCCTTGTACACCATACATGTCTTACATGCTGAAACCTTGTTTGTCCTTTTGCATTTGTGCATGTGTGTGCGTGTGTGTTAGAGTGTGCATGTGTGTGCGCAAGTTGGTTTGAATGTGTTTTAAAGTCACCTTTATATAGTGATAACTATATAAGTGGTGATAACTGGCAAATAATTTTGGCTGCACGGCAGCTCTAGAAGAAAATGGTGTCATTGTCCTGCTTAAGTAAATTCAGTATTGATTCATTCCTTTGTAAAAATCAATAGTTATTAATTTAGTTCATTCATCTATACATCGGCTCTGGAGATGTTATCAACCAGCTCAGTTCAGTTCGCATACAATGGTGTCAATGCAGGCAAATCAAAAACATTTTTGAATATCAAGTGTCCCCAACTAAGCAAGCCAAAAGGCGACAGCCGCAAGGAACCAAAACAAACCTTGGGAGAAACCAGGCTCAGTCGGGGGGCCAGTTCTCCTCTGGCCAACAACGAACAGTGCATGATTCAGGCAGCGTTACAGGTCATAAGTCAGATTTGGGATTGCAACAGTCAAAATATCTAGTTGAAGATCGGATTCATCACGCCGGTATGGAAACGGTTTGTTGGGGATCTGTGCCACTGGTTGTCGTGTCGATGGGGCCCTCACAGGGGATGGTCTAGTTGACACAATCTCTGTTGGCACTTCAGTGATGCGTTGTGGTCATGTCTAGGAGCAGGTCCTCCATGTGATCTGGATACGGCCTGGATCCGACTGACTATGGTAGACCTCGGGATAAACAGACAGACTAATATTAGCATAGATGCCATTCTTCTTCTGATGTAATGAGTACATCGGGTGTTATAGGAAGTGTTCCCGGTTCCAGCTGACCTAATTTATGCAGCCTAACAATTCTTTAACGGATGTGAAAATATAAATTGATAACATGTTATGTGTATGCCAGGTTAAAGAGATGCGTTTTTAGTATAGAATTTGTGGGATTACAAATTTTTCATCAAACTGAATTGGCAGCATTGTTGGACTATTTGCAGAAAAGGGGACACAAATGCAGCTTTAATAAAGCTCAAATTGCTAAAAACCAAGTCACATTTCTGGGTCAAACAATTGGTGCAGGAAATAGATCCATTACACAGGATCGAGCCACTTCAGTCAAAGCCATACCTCCGCCTACTAACATTAAAACACTCAGCCTCTCTTTGACTTGTTGAAAGGCCAGGTTAAAGATTCCGATACTGTTTGTATGGAAGAAATTCATCTCAAAGCTTTCAGTGATTTGAAGAGAGCACTATGTCAAGCACCAGCATTAGGAATTGCACAATCTGATAGGCCCTTTGTGCTTTATGTCCATGAACACTTAGGCTTTATGACTGCATGTCTAATGCAAGATCATGGGGGCAGTTTACGCCCCATTCATTACTATTCTGGTAAACTTGACATAGTCGCTCAAGGGATGGGCCCATGTCTTAAAGCAGTGCAGGCAGTTCATCTAGCTCTTCAGGCTTCATCAGGAATGGTGTTAGGACAGACGGTAAATGTAAGATGCCCTCATGCAGTGTCCGCACTAATGAATCAAGCAAAAGTCACTTCTGTCACCTCCTCTCGTTGGGGAAACTGGTTAACAACTCTCACAGCCCCACATTGTTTTACAGCCAGTCACGAACCCATCCTCATGTATGATGTCTGCAATGACTGAAGTTGTGTTAGAGGATGAAGGAGAAATGACTCATGATTGTGTTACACTCACATATGCAGCTACGAGTGAAATAAAAGAAACTCTTATAGAGAAAGCAGAATTGGAGTTGTTTGTTGATGGTTCAGCTCAAGTCATTAATGGTAACAGATGAGCAGGCTATGCAGTTACTTCCATCACTGAAGTGGTAGCTTCAGGTCGGCTTCCAGATCATTTTTCAGCTCAAGCTGCAGAACTAGTAGCCTTAACTAGAGCATGCACGCTAGCTTCAGGATCGGTTGCAAATATCTACACTGATTCCAGGTATTCTTTTGGGATAGCTCATGATTTCGGTGTCATTTGGCAAAGTAGACCGTTTCTAACTTCTGCTGCATCCCCCATTAAGCATGCTGGATTAGTGAAAGATCTAATGTTTGCCATGAAACTTCCAAAAAAATTAGCGGTGATCAAAGTGAAAGCACATCTCACAACTAATACTACGGAAGCTAAAGGTAATGCTCTTGCTGATGTAGCTGCTAAACAGGCTTGTTCCTATACAACTGTACAAGTGTGTTCAGGTAGTATAGCACAGAAGACAATTCTGCCTCCTGACTCAATAATTGATCTGTACAAAGACGTTCCTCTATATGAAGCATGGACATGGTTAGACAAAGGAGCCACAGTGGATTCATCTGGCTGCTGGACCAAAGAGGGGAAGTATGCCAATCCCGAATCACTACTGCCATATTTGGCAGTATCACAGGTTCTCAAATCAATGGTGGAATCCAACATTCAGAAATGTAGCCACCGAAACAGTCAAAAGATGTGTTACATGTCAGAAAAATAATGATGTGCCAGCAACAGCTACAGCAGCAGCACATACCCCAGGACCATTTCGTCACCTGCAAGTTTATTATATATCATTGCTTCCTTGTAAGGGAAAAACTGATGTTTTGGTAGTATTAGACAAGTTCTCAAGATGGACAGAAGCTTATCCAACAGGGCGTGCTACAGCCGCACATACTGCTAAATGTCTTGTCACTGATTTCATTCCCAGATGGGGATTACCAGATTACATTGACTCAGATCAAGGTACACACTTCACAGGACAGGTAGTCAAGGAAGTGTCTAAAATGTTGAAAATTAAGTGGAATCTTCACTGCCCCTACAGGCCACAAGCATCAGGACGGGTTGAGAGAGCGAACAAAACAATCAAAACCAGGCTAAGCAAAATGCATCAGGAAGGAGTACCATGTGTAGTATGAGAGCATCATCTAACAGATCAGTAGGACTTTGCCCTCATGAGATTATTACAGGACGCCCAATGCAGATGCCAGGTGTGATTGATCTTAGAAATGTTGACGTACACATTGCCTCAGATGCTCTGATCACTTACTGTGAAAACCTCACAAAGGCAGTACAGAGTGCCAGAGAAAGAGTTGAGTCGTGTTGGCAGACTCCACTAGAAGGTGGACACACGATCATCCCAGGTCAGTGGGTCATGATAAAGTCATTCAGAAACAAGCCATTAGAGCCTAAGTGGCATGGACCACATCAAGTGATGTTGATTACAGCAGCTGCAGTGTTGTGTCAGGGAAGGAAAACCTGGACTCATGTGTCACATTGTAAAGTTGTTCCCCCACCTACAGGGATAGGATAGGACACACGGACCAGTGAGGAGCCCGGGAAAGAATCGAATGCAACAGGCTTCGGGGGCCAATCCTGCGGTGAAGATTACCTCATAGGCCTTCCCCCACCCACTGTTCTTTAGGTGTCACAGGAATTAAGAAATAGGGAAAGAAGGAACAACAATAGCAGACTCAGATTGAACAGAGGATACAACCCTAGTGTTTGCAGTCTTTTACAACAAATACTGCTCTTTTGTGTTTTGTTTTCTTTCTTACTCTGTGCAGATACCACTTGATGGCTGTCCCAAGACCCATACGCACCGACCTCCTCACCTGCGTATGAAGCCACAACCTCTAAAAGAAAACTAGACTCACTACCAAGCCAACGGAAGAAAAATTAAATACACAACGCAGAGAATCACATACGGGAACTTCAGTCATCCATCAACATGATCAAGATTGCCATTTCATCATCCACACGACAAAAGAATGAGGATGTGGAAGTATGTATTAGGCAAACTCGTTCATTATCTAAGCTATTTAATGTGAACCAATGGTGCAGGATCCCCCCTCCAACCGGCATGTTTTGGCTATATGGAACCTCAATATATAGTGTACTACCGGTCAAGTTTAATGGCAGGTGCACCTTAGTCTATGCCCTACCTGCAGTCAGAGAAAACTTGAAATCCACTCGAGTCCTAATAACAGAAGATACCACCTTTAAAAATTCTCCACATCTACATAATTCAGCTCCTACCATGAACAAAGAAGATGGCTGCATTCCAGGACTCACTTGTGCACAAACATGGTGGTCAAGAACTCTTGGAGCATTAATCCCATCTTATGGTGTCATGCAGGCCCTTGATCAAGTCAGAAGCTTATCGAATTCTGTACAGAAACTGGCCAATGATACAGCTTTGGCCCTGGGTAACATCACGGACACTCTCGCTTCGCACAAGATAATGATCTTACAGAACAGAGTGGCCTTGGATTACATTCTTGCAATGCAAGGGGGAGCATGCACCATTATCGGACCTGAGTGCTGTACCGGGTTAATGGATCCAACAGAGAACTTGAACAAAATCCAACAAGACATTCTTGATCTTTCAGCAAAATTACACCAGATGACTGAAGACAACTCTTCATGGTTTGGAAACCTGTTGGGTAAACCCTGGCTATGGATCAAGGAAATAGCAATTCTGCTATTGTTTTTCCTACTGGTGTACTATCTGTGCGTCCACAGTATCAAGTGTTTCATCCAACAAATGACCCATGCCCATCACAAGGAAATGACTGTTCCAACCAGAAAAGACTATTACCCGTAATAACTACAAGGGCCCTAGCTGCATGTTTGTTTCTGTGTCAACATGCCATTCGTCACTAAAGACAATCAACACAGAGCAAGTGTTATGTGCCTGTAACGATCATAGGTTACAAGAATGAAACTTTTAAGTGTCTAAATTTGTATTTTGTGAGAGTTATTAGAACTCTCAAAGGGGGAACTGTGTTATATCTAGGTTCCAATGTAATAGTATATGAACTGAAAACTTTATATACATTGTGTTTTACATTCTGAGGTAAAGATAATGACATTCTAAGGAGATCAAGGCAGGCAGCCCAGGTGTCTGTGAAATTAACCTTTTGTCTTCATGCACTTCCTGATCATTTGGCAGGACAAGCTCAAAATACAGTGGTGCCTTTGTCTCTATGATAATGTAAAGGTATGGGCGATACTGTCAGACTGATTGGATTAGCACCTATGCATTTGAATGACACCGTTATGCTGATTAGATCATGGCTGGGAAATGTAGGGAATGGGGTGATTCCTGCACTGCATTTGCATGCTTTGTTTAGATTGTCTCCACCTCTACTCTATGTATCCCTCCCCCTTGAATGTATATGAACTACCAAGTACACTTCCTTAGTTGGACTTGGATGACTACAGCGACGCACAGCGCGTTTCTTAATAAAGAGTAACTTCTGCTTGAAAGATATCCCAACGTCTCCTGGTCTCTGCTTCGACGAGGAAAAAGTTTCCTACAAATTAAACTGACAGAGTGTGTCTGCTTCCCAAACAATGCTAGGAAAATTGTTCGAAAGTTTATGTGCCAAATAAGAGAAGGATCTACCGTGGAGAAGAATCTTACTAGTCATCCAATTTTTTATATCAGCTATGCATTCCATTAATTTTGTGAATTGGTAGGTTTCGCCAGGGCATGAAGAAATATAGAGCTGAGTATCATCAGCGTAACAGTAAAAACTGACACCATGCTTCCTAATGATATCTGCCAAGGGTAGCATGTACAAAGTGAAAAGCAACAATCCTAGTACTGAGCCTTGCGGTACTCCACTCTGAACTTGTGAACGGTGTGACATCTCTTCGTTTACTGCTACAAACTGATAACGATCAGATAAGTATGATTTGAACCATGCCAATGCAATTCCACTAATGGCAACATAATTTTCGAGTCTATTCAAAAGAATGTTTGGGTCAATAGTGTCAAAAGCAGCACTAAGATCCAGTAACACTAATAGAGAAATACAGCCACGATCCGATGATGAAAGCAAATCATTTATAACTCTAATGAGAGCAGTCTCAGTACTATGGTACGGTCTAAATCCTGACTGGAAATCCTCACAGATACCATTTCTTTCTAAAAGGAACATAGTTGCAATGATACTGCCTTTTCTAGTATTTTAGACAGAAAAGGTAGATTCGAGATCGGCCTGTACTTGACTAATTCTTTAGGATTAAGTTGTGTTTTTTTAATAAGAGGTTTAATAATAGCCAGCTTAAAAGTTTTCCGTACGTATCCTAGTGACAAAGATGAATTAATGATATTAAGAAGAGGATCTATGACCTCTGGAAGCATCTCTTTCAATAGCTTAGTCGGTATAGGGTCTAACCAACCTGGTCTCATAGAGACGTACCTGTGGAAACATTTTTGCAAGTCGCAAAAATACGTACCAATACGTATGTATCACTGCAGTTTCCAACAGAAATGAACACTAGAGACAGTAAAACAGCAAGCACTTTTAATTGTTTTCATACACAATTATGATTACAGGGTCAGATTATGGATTAATAAAGACTTGTTTTCACGTCTCCTTGAACAATATTATGTTATGTTCTCAAAACACTATTTACCAAAGTGCATGATTTGTAAACAAATACATTTTGGAATTTGCATCGCGTAACCAGCTCCATATGTTTAACTTTTCTGACATTTACAAGCTTGCTTGGTAGCTCAGCTGGTACAGAATTGTACCTAGGATGCAGAAAGCTGGGATACAAATTCTGTGAAAGAGGAGTCATGGTAAAAGAGCTCAAAGATGAGAGATCAAAAACAAGCTAAAATGGCATGATCACAAATGCTTTTTATGTCACATTTGCTTTTGCTAACACTATCGGGTAGGTTTAGGTTGGTGGTACGTTATTTTAAAATGGAGCATTACACTTTTAGTGCCACTCACTGGACATTTCAAATCAGAACTGAGGTGATACGTAAAAAAACAACGTAATAAAAACGTACCATATTCACGTTCATCTGTTTCGGAAAAAAACTGAACACACTTTAGCGCCACTCAGTGGACATTTCACATTGAAACTGTCATAAAACGTACATGGCACTACGTATTTTCGTTTTGTTCCCTTTCGAGGGAACTTTCGAGGGAACTCGCGCTGTGTCCGATAGGAATGCCAGCGCGATTGCGTCTGATGCACGTCTGTCACCTAGTCCAATGGCAAGAGTGAACGTCACGGGCGGGTGATGTCACGACCAAGAATGGATAAATACACATCCAGCCAGACCGGCTTCAGCTTTTCTGCCTCAGCAAAGCGATCTGTGTGAATCTGTCTCTGTCTATTTATTGTTGTCTTTCCCAATTTAGTACAGCTCAATATTCCACCACACTGATTATGGAGAACCAAACATTTAAACCGTCTGCTCCTCCTTGCCCCCGATTCCTTACGGGTGGGATACATACGATTTATGTGTCATTTGTTTGGGAGCGGCGCATGCTCTTTCAGCCTTCGAGGGGGCTGAATGTGAGCATTGTGAGAAGCTTCCACTGAGAACGCTCCGCTCCTGCCTCTCACTTTTCGAGGAAAGTGAGTAGGCCAGCGTTCCTCATGGCTCTGGACTCGCTGCTGCTGAGGCAGCACGGAGAAAGATGTCATGGGGTTCACAAATGGATTTATCAGCGGGGCTTGCAACGGGCATGAGTGCTTTTTCTCAGCCTTCCCCTGGTAGATCCGCCCCCTCTCTGGTGTCAGAAGCCTGGCCAGCGGCTTCTTCTGCCCAGGGAGAGGGCTCGTCGCTTCAGCACTCCAGTTCTGAGGAGGTGGATGTGCTGAGCGTTGATATGGGGGAAGAAGACTAGCCATCTCTTTCCCCAGAATATGAGGAGCTGGTGGAGGTGATCACTCGTGCTGTGTCAAAGTTAAATATTGAATGGTCAGCAGAGAAACAGGGCGCTCGTCCCAAAAGCAAATTAGATGAGCGTTTCCTTACATCTAATAAATCATCTCCACCAAGGGGCCATCCTTTCTTTCCTGATCTACATGACGAGTTAGCTAGATCATGGAAAAAGCCATACTCATCAAGACTTTTCCGCTCTCAAGTTAAATACTATTCAGATATAAGGGGGCTGAAAGAGTATGGCTATGGGGCAGTGCCCCTGGTTGAACAGACGCTCGTGAGCTATCTGTCCCCGGATTTAGCATCGTCCCTGAAGGCCCCTGCACTTCCCACTAAGCCACTAAAAGTTACATCAGGGCTGGTGGGTAAAGCATATACGGCAGCAGGTCAGGCTGGTGCTTGTTTGCATACAATGGCTATTTTGCAAGCATACCAAGCTGACCTGCTGAAGGGTCTGGATGGCGGAGAGCGGATTGGCCACAGACTTATCTCTGAGAGCCACCAAGGAGACTGCCAGAGCAGTTGGGTGGTCTATGGCAGCCTTAGTGGCGACAGAGAGACACCTGTGGCTCAACCTGTCTGATATTAAGGAAAAAGACAGGGCCTTTCTCCTCAACGCTCCGCTTGCGCCATCTGGCCTGTTCGGCGATGCTGTCAACTCGGTCGTCGACCGATATATATCTTCCGTGCCGCCATCCATCCTCTGGGCCAAGAAAGCTGCGCAGAAGAAGTTCTGACGCCAGAGGTGTCAGAATCCTGAGGGCAGCCCCACACAGTGTGGAGCGGTGTTCACCTCAGTATACGGTGCCCGTCCCACCTCGTGGCCCTCAGGGGGCCGTTCTGCCAACCCTGCCACCCATGGTGCCTCGGGACACAGCGGTCCCCAGCGAATTAGTGATGCAGATCTCACAAGATGCTCACATTAGCATTCTCTGAGGAGGATAAAATGACACAAAACGTGTAGAGGCCAGCCTTGAGAGGCTGGTTCCCTTATTAGATTTTCTGGCAGAATGGAAATCTCTTCCAAATATCTCACGTTGGGTCCTGCAGATTATAGAAAAGGGTTACAAAATGCAGTTTTGGTGCCGCCCACCTCTATACAAAGGAGTGCTACAGACAATAGTGCTTCCTGAGCAGGCTCTGGTATTGGAGTAAGAAGTAAAGACCTTGCTAGCGAAGCTGGTTACCGACAGAGAGTCTGAGTTTTACAGCCGGTACTTCTTGGTTCTGAAAAAGGATGGGGCGTAGCTCCCTATTTTAGATCTACGTCATCTGAATTGCGCAGTACGAAAGCTAAAATTCAAGATCTTGACAATAAGTCAAATCATGACTCAAATCAAATCCAAGGATTGGTTTGTCACAATAGATCTAAAGGACACATTCTTCCATGTCTCCATCCTTCCACAGCACAGGAAGTTCCTGAGGTTTGCTTTCGGGGGCGAAACGTACCAATTTCGGGTTCTTCCGTTCGGCCTAGCTCTTCCACCCCGCACATTCACGAGATGCAGCGCTGGCCCCACTCAGGCTGCAGGGCATACGCATTCTGAATTACATAGACGACTGGTTGAAATTAGCACAGTCAGAGGAGATGGCGGTTCGGCATTGAGATGTCATCCTCGCTCATATTCAAAAACTGGGGTTGAGATTGCATGCCAAGAAGAGTGTGCTTTCTCCACTACAGAGGACCACTTTTCTTGGTGTGGTATGGGATTCAGTGACAATGCGGGCTTGTCTCTCACCCGCTCGCATCACTGCTATTCTATCAGCCGTAAGAGAACTGAAGCTAGGCCAGTCACGCACTGTAAAACAGTTTCAGAGACTGTTGGGTCTGATGGCACCCACTCTGCAAACTGGCGCATCAGATCCTCCTGTGGTCTCTGGGGAAGATGCTCTCCTTGACAGCAATTTATCTTCCAGGTGCCCAGATTATAGGAGCAGACATCCTGTCGAGACAGGGGCTGAGGCCAGGGGAATGGAGACTTCACCCAGAGGTGGTAAAGCTCATATGGGAGATTTATGGCTAAGCAGAAGTGGATCTGTTTGCGTCTCAGGATATGACGTGCTGTCCACTTTGGTTCTCCCTCACACATCCAGCTTCACTAGGACTGGATGCCATGGTACAGATGTGGCCAAGGCTGCGTCTGTACGCGTTTCCCCCAGTTGTTCTGCTCCCAGGAGTTCTGGAGAAAATTTGCCGGGAAGGGATAAGCCTACTGCTAGTAGCACTTTATTGGCCGAGTCGGACATGGTTTTCGGACCTTGTAACTCTCCATGATGGCTCACCTTGGAGGATTCCGATCAGGAGGGACCTCCTATCTCAGGCAGGGGGCATAATCATCATCCCCGCCCAGAAATGTGGAACCTGTGGGTTTGGCCTCTGAGGGGGCCCAACTGGTCTATCTGGTCTCTCAACTGAGGTTGTAGAGACCATTCTTCACTCCAGAGCTCCTTCCACAAGGAAACTATACGCCCTGAAGTGGAAACACTTCACTTCTTGGTGTCATGAGCGACAGTTAGATCCAGTTAACTGCCCCGGTTCAGTACTAAAGTCGTTTCTCATCCGGGTTAACCCCATCAACACTAAAAGTGTACATTTCTTCTATCTCTGCCTACCATGCCCCTGTGGATGGTACCACTGTGGGGAAAAACCCATTGATAACTCGTTTCCTTCGTGGCACCCAGAGGCTGAGGCCTGCAACACGCACTAGGGTCCCTGCTTGGGATTTGGCTATTGTTGTAGAAGGTTTATCTACAGCTCCGTTTGAGCCACTTGAATCCATCTCAGAAAAGTTTCTGACACTGAAAACTGTTTTCCTTCTTGTCATTTCTTCCTTTAAGAGAGTAGGAGACCTTCAGGCCCTTTCTGTATCCCCTACGTGCCTTGAGTTTGCACCAGGGATGGTCAAAGCATTCCTTTACCCTAAACCGGGTTATATCCCTAAGGTTCTGACCAATGTTCCTCGGCCTATAGTGCTGCAGGACTTCTGTCCTCCTCTGTTCTTGAACCCAGACCAGAACTGCATCCCTGTGATCGATTTGCTTCGGCAGTTGAAGCTAAAGCCGGTCTGGCCGGATGTGTATTTATCCTTTCCTGGTCGTGACGTGCATCAGGCGCAATCACGCTGGGGGCGTTCCCAAAGTGATCCTATCGGACGCAGCATCTCGTTCCCTTTCTCAGGGAACTATGGTTACATATGTAACCTGAGACGGTTTTTCTAATGAGACTGGGTTGGGTCTAAAATACATGTTGTTGATTTTGATGATTTAACAATTTTAGACAATTCTTCCTCTCCTATAGCAATGAATGAATGGAATTTTTCCTCAGGGACACTACAATGCACTGTCTGAAGCGATACTGTAGTAGATGGTTGCATGGTTATAATTTTCTCTCTAATATAAATAAACACCAGAAGTTGCTTTATTTCTCGTTAATTTAGCCACTGTATCAAATAAATATCTAGGGTTGTGCTTGTTTTCTTCTAAGAGATTTGAAAAATAAGTAGATCTTGCAGTTTTTAAGGCCTTTCTATTTGTAAAAATGCTTTCTTTCCATGAAATGCGAAAAACCTCCAGTTTTGTTTTCTTCCAGCTGCGCTCCATTTTTCTGGCTACTCTCTTAAGGGCCTAAGTGTACTCGTTGTAGTACGGTGTTGGACTAATTTCCTTAATCTTCTTTAAGCGCAAAGGAGCAACTGAGTCTAATGTGCTGGAAAAGAGAGAGTTTTTCTAAGCTATCTGGTATGCTAAGGAGATGAAACTGATCAAGAAGATTATTGATAAAGCAATCTTTAGTGGTAGAAGTGATAGTTCTACCATATTTGTGGCAGGGAGGCGGTTTTGCAGCCTTGGCTAAATGTAGTATACATGAGACAAGATAATGATCTGAGATGCCATCGCTCTGCTCCAGAATTTCAACGGCATTAATATCGATTCTATGTGACAATATTAGATCTAAAGTATGATTATGACAATGAGTGGGTCCTGACACCTGTTGTCTAACTCTGATAGAGTTTAGAATGTCTGTAAATGCCAATCCCAATGCGTCTTTTTCATTATCTACATGGATATTAAAATCACCAACAATTAGGACTTTATCTGCAGCCAGTACTAACTCTGATAGAAAATCAGCAAATTCAAAGTCTGTATGGTGCCCTGGTGGCCTGTATACAGTAGCCAACACAAATGTCAAACGACATTTGTCACTTACGTTACATAATGTTACATAAAGGACCATCACTTCGAAGGAATTATATTTGAAAGACTTTTGAGTAATACTGAAGATATTACTATAAATTACAGCAACACCTCCCCCTTTTTGCCTTTCAGATAAGGCTCGTGTTTATAACTGTGACCTTGAGGTGTGGACTCATTTAAAGTAATGGGTAACACTTCACAATAAGGGTACATGAATAATCATGTACTAATACCTGGATTAATACTTCATTCAGCATGAACTAATGATTATCGAAAGCATGAACTAATCATGAACCAATGAAGAGCTATCCTTAACTATGACAGGAGTCATATGGATTCATGCATGAATAACGGCAGCCTTAATTACATGTTAGTACATGTTTGATAATTAATGCATTAACTATCAAACATGTACTAACATTTATGGTTAAACCAAATCAAACAGCCTCTTTAAGAAGGAATAAGAAGTACTCTGACTTTGAAACAAATTAAATAAAATTCTCAGAGTTTAAACTTTTGACTTCAGCTTTGTCATAAACATTACTGGATAGCACAGAATTAATTGATCCTCCTCATGAAATGTAGAAAACACTAAAAATACTATTTAGTATTTTCTACATTTCTACACCCTATAAAAGTCTTTATCTGTTTTGTGATGTTGTCCTTCCCTTAAAACTCACCCTACTGCAACGTATGCACAGCTAAATAAAAATTCAAAACCCACAAAGAACATTTGTGGAAAAGTTCCCATAAAAACATGCATTATTTTGTCATGACTTTACTTGAGAGGGCCCAATCATAATTAATTCACTGTTAACTACTTACTAAATTCAGCACAAGATTTATTTTAAACTTACTCTCAAATACACATGCACTAACACAACTAGTATTCAGGCCAGTTAAGTGATGATGTGTGGCTTTTCAAGAAGTCAGAGAGTGGAGGTACAGTATCATCAAGGCCTGTGTCTGGATGGAGACTGAACTGTACTGACACTCAGCAAATTTTCTGACATAATTCCAGTTTGGCCATTTCTTTGGGAACTGTTCCACAAATGTTCTTTGTGGGTTTTGAATTTTTATTTAGCTGTGCCTAAGTTGCAGTAGGGTGAGTTTGAAATGAAAGAGAACAGCACAAAACAAAACAAAACAGATAAAGACCTTTTAAGATCAGTTATTAGTGTATTTAGTGTTTTCTACATTTCATGAGGAGGATCAATTAATTCTGTGCTATTGTAACATAACTGCTCCGAGACTCGAAGGCTTAGGATCCAAACGCAGTTTTATTGAGAGGATAATCCACAATCGAAATCCAAAGTACAGGCAACAGGTCAAAAACAGTCAGTCCAAACAAACAACAAGACAGAAACACACAGACAAAACAGGGAAATCCACGAAAGGGCAAGGATCAAAACCAAGATACAGAAAACCGGGAAAATACTCAAAATTGCAGCTGTTACACTAAACAATACTTTGCAGGGAATGACTGAGAGGACCAGGCTTATATAGGCAGAGTGAAGAGACAAACAAGCTTAACAAGGTAACGAGATAAGCTAAGAAGGGGCGTGGTCCAATGAGTGTCCATGGTAACTAACAAGTGAGCAGAGTACCAGGGAAACATGGTGAACAAACAACAATGGAGACACAGTGAACACAGGCAGGGATCGTAAAAGCTATCCAGTAATGTTTATGACAAAGCTGCAGTCAAAAGTTTAAATTCTGATAATATTATATAAATTTGTTTCAAAGTCAGAGTACTTCTTATTCCTTCTTAAAGAGGCTGTTTGATTTTGTTTAGCGATAAATGTTAATTAATGCATTAACTATCAAACATGTACTAACATGTAGTTAAGGCTGCTGTTATTCATGCATGAATCCATATGACTCATGCTGCAGTTAAGGATAGCTCTTCATTGGTTCATGATTAGTTCATGCTTTTAATAATCATTAGTTCATGCTGAATTAAGTATTAATTCAGGTATTAGTACATGATTATTCATGTACCCTTATTGTAAAGTGTTACCAAGTAATGTAATCGTCTGGTTTTAGCCAGGTCTCTGTCAAACATAGAACATCTAGTTTATTATCTGTGATAATATAATTTACAATAAGTGCTTTTGAGGAAAGGGAACTAATATTCAGCATCCCAAGCTTTATCATTTGTTCATCAGTATTATATCTGTTTTTTATTTGTTGAACATCAATTCAATTTTTACCCTTAAATGGGTTTGGGAGTTTTTTGTGTTTACTAATTCGGGGTACGGACACAGTCTCTGTGTGATGATATCTAGGTGGAAGAGTCTATATGTGTTAGGATTTATCTGATTTCTGTGACGTGAGACAGCTAGCAGATGGTCGGTTTAGACAGTCTGTCTGCAATGCAAATGCAATGCAGTTACAAAGCTATTACTTGGTTTTGTTTAACTCTGAAACATGAAATGTGAAGTTATCTGCTTTTGCCAAAAAAATGACTGTCGGAGTTATCTGCTTTTGCTAAAAAGCTAACTTTTAATATATATAAAAACATACTTTTAATGAATTTTGTAAGTTATCTGTTTTTTTTTTTTTGTTTGTTTTTTGTATGTTTGTTTGTTTGTTATTATTACTTAATCAAAACAACCCAACTGCAGTTTGATTGATGTTACTTGGAATGCACAATAAAAGATAAAACATCTCGGTTATGTATGTAACCCTTGTTCTCTGAAGGAGGGAATGGAGATGTATGTCAGAAGTGAACTGAGGAATTGGGATATCGCATGAGAGCCCAATCACTTTCAAGTGTAAACTAAATGAGCCAATGCACATTGGTGTGCAAGCTTTGCATCACGTGACCCGCCCCGCGGTGTTGGAATAAATGCGGAAGCGGGTGCACTCGCACTCTGTTTTTCACTGAGGAGACGAGCATGTGGCCCGTGCTCGGTGGTGGCATAGGAACTGTGGCGACGGGACGTATGTCTCCGTTCCCTCCTTCAGGGAACGAGGGTTACATACGTAACCGAGACGTTCCCTTTCAGTCGGGCAGTGCACATATGGAGGTCCCTGGGATGGTTCCATACAACAGGGGGAGACACATCTGGCAGGGACAGCAGAGCGGACTCTGCCGAGGGAAAGACACAGGCTCACCGTAGGGAGGCTACCATGGAGATATACACATATGGGACCACCGCAGGGGTCGTAACATATGGTATCCAGCCTAGCACAGGTGAGTTAACGAGTGCTTGGCCTGGCAACAGACACTCCGCAATGTCTGAGGCTGCAAGGGGTGGTGGAGAAGCTAAACAGGGTTCGCCGACCAGGGAACTCACTGGAGCAATAAGCGCACTTATCCACTCCAAGAGGAGAATGGCGCTGCAAGCCGACACAATAATGGGGGCTTCAGGCGTTACTGGCCACTAGGGGTGAGCACACGGGAAGCAACCGGTTCCACACGGAGGCTATAAAATTTAGCGAATGTGTTTGGTGCCGTCCAGCCCGCAGCTCTAAATATATCTGTCAGCGTGGCGCCATGCGCCAGCGCCCAGGAAGAAGCTACTCCTCTAGTGGAGTGAGCTCTTAACCCAAGCGGGCAAGGCATGCCTTGGGACTGACACACCAAGGCGATGGCATCCACTATCTAGTGGGCCATCCTCTGCTTGGAGACAGCCTTTCCCTTCTGCTGGCCTCTGTAACAGATGAGCTGATCAGAGGCCCTAAAGCTTCGCGTTCTGTCCATGTACAGGCGCAAAGCGCGAACGGTACAGAGCAAAGCCAGGGCTGGGTCTGCCTCCTCTGAGGGCAGTGCTTGCAGGTTCGTTACCTGATCTCTGGAGTGGTAGGAACCTTGGACTGGGGTCTCAAGATAACATGAGAATCAGCCGGATCGAATTCTAGGCACGATTTGTCGACTGAAAATGCAGGTCCCCTTCCCTCTTGATAGAGGCCAGTGCAACCAGGAGAACTGTCTTAAGGGACAGAGTTTTCAACTCAGCTGTTTGCAAAGGCTTGAAGGGTGGTCCCCGGAGGGCTGTAAGCACCAGGGACAAGCTTTTGCTTCCCAAGAGAGTACAGAGAGAGGACAAGGCAGATTCAGTCTCCTCGCCCCCCTCAGGAACCTGACGATCAGGTCATGCTTCCCCAGAGACTTACCTTCAACTGCATTGTAATGTGCGGCAATAGCGGCAACATACACTTTGAGGGTGGAGGGAGACAGCCTTCGCTCCAACCCCTCTGATCGAGCAAGTTCAGGGGTTCTCTCGGTAAGAAGAACACCACTCGATGAATAGGTTCCACTTCAAAGTAGAGAGGTGCCTCGTAGAAGGAGCTCTAGCAGAAGTGATGGTGTCTACCACCGACTGGGGTAGATCACCTAGAACATCCGTTTCCCATCCAGAAACCAGAAATGGAGTTTCCAGAGGTCCGGACGCAGGTGCCATAGAGTCTCTGAGTCAGAAGGTCCTTCCTCAGAGGAATGGGCCAAGGAGGTGCTGTCGCGAGGAGCATCAGTTCTGGAAACCAGGTCCGGTTGGGACAGTAGGGCGCAACTAACAGGACCTGCTCCTCATTCTCCCTGACTTTGCACAACAGTTGTGCAAGTAGGTTTACTGGGGAAAACGCATATTTACGAAGGTCCCGGGGCCAGCTGTGTGCCAGTGCATCCGTGCTGAGACTGCCCTCGGTCAGGGAGTAGAACAACTGGCAATGGCCTGTGTCCAGGGAGGCAAACAGATCTATCTATCTATCGGCCATGAAATGCTGCCAAATCAGCTGGACCGCCTGGGGATGGACTCTCCATTCTCCCGGAAGCGGAGGCTGCCGTGAGAGCTCGTCGGCTGCAGGGTTGAACACACCTGGGATGTGAATGGCACAAAGTGACCTCAGATGCTTCTGACTCCATAAGAGGAGATGGCGGGCGCGTTGAGACATGCGACGGGAGTGAAGACCGCCCTGGTGGTTGATGTACTCAACAGTCGCAATGTTGTCCATATGGACCAGTACATGCTTGCCAAAGGATTCGCATAATGACCTCTAATGACCTGCATATCAATGAACTCTTTCAGTCAGGTAGGCTGTGAAAAAACCCTCTGTGATCATGTCTCAAGCTCATCATGGTGTATATCAAACATACAGAAAAAACTGTCACAGTTCCCTCTGTTCCCAAACTCCAATTCCCATGATCCTCCTGTTTCCACACCTGCACTCACTTCCTCGTCATCTCCCCATCATCACTCATCACCTGCACCTGGACTTAATCATCTGCACTCCCTTTACAATGGACTCACTCCCTGCACTCCTTGTCTGTTCTTATGTTAAACTAGTGTGTAAATGTGTGTATCTCCTTCGTTGTCATTAAATACCCATTATTGTGGATCTCCGTATATGCTTCATCTCTTCAACACCACTACACTGTAACAGAAGAACAGACCGACACCGTTGGACTTCCACAAGAAGAATGGGTATCTTCCTAGTCCCTGTGCCCTCAAGAAGACGCCAGCCCAAGCTCTCAGCGGAGGACCGCATCTGGACTGTTAAGCAGGACGGCCGCCCGCTGGATAGATATGTTGAGGAATTCGCTGAGCTTTCTTCTAAGGTGAGCTGGCCAGATGCATTACTTAACTCCTGTTTTCTGAGGGGTCTGGATGAGGATACGATTCGGTATTTTGAACCAGAATGTCTCTTTTCCCTAGTCGAGTCTATTAATCTGATTCTCTTTCTTAATGGTTCCGAGTTCGAAATTGAAGAGGTTCATAAAGAGTCGTATTCTCCTCGTCCAGCCCTCTCAGAGACACAGGCAGCCTGGCCAGTTCACCAGCCACCGAATTCCTCCACCTACCGCTCCAGTGGGCATTCCCTTATTGCTCAGCCTGACCCAAATCCTCAGCCGCCCAAAAGGAGGTCCAGACGGCCCAGGCGTGGAAGCTCCAGGCTTCCACGAGCCCGCTCCAGCACTTGCAGAGACCGCGCCAGCCTCTGCCGAGCCTGCTCCAGCCTCCGCCGAGCCCGCTCCAGCCTCCGCCGAGCCCGCACCTGCCTCTGCCGAGCCCGCTACGGCCCTCGACGGACCCTCTCCGGCCTTCAAGCCCTCGCCAGCCCATATCACAGAGGAGTGATATTTATTTAATATTTATTGTCATCACTATGAACGCTGGACACTGTGTTTTCAATTCATACTTGCAGCCGGAGGGCGCTCTGTACACCTTTAGTCCACAAATTAATCTAAAGAAGAACAGGACATTCCAGGAACTAACGGCATGTCTTCCAGAGGTCGCTAACCATGGCTTTAACATACAGATAAACACTTTTCAAAAACAATAAATACACGATTGAGACGATGTATACATGTATTGCCTCAGAATTTGCATCTGAATAGCGCTCGCTCCGTGGGCGTGGCCGCATTAGCGGATAATGAGCTGAATCACGGGCGTCTGACATGTGTCTCTTTTCATACAGATTACATAAACACAGAATTTTTGTTTTTGTTGACTTACATGATTTAAAACTTGACATTTCAAAGTTTCTTTAGACATAAGTCTAATTTTTTTGTGATTAGTATTCACTAAGTTACAGTTCATTTTCTGAGAACTATCAGATTGGACTTCGTTTAGAGGGAGATGAGAGATCACACATCATGTTAGTTTTCTTTATTTTACAAGAAGCACAACATTTTGTTTTTACTCTGAGTGTACACAAATAAAAGAAGATATTCCACAGATTAAAATGGTGTATAACTCTTAATTGTATGTGCAACATTGACGGAGTATTTTGAGTCTCTTTCACACTGGTAAGAAAAAAACTGAGGTGGTATCGCCGGCGATACCTCCGACTCCAGGGAGTTAAAGGCAGGATCACACCAAGCTGACATTCAGTTCTGATTGGCTGTTCAGCTACTGCCACCTGCAGATACGGAAAGGCATTTCATCTTACACAGGCGCAGTATGGACGTGCTACTTGGCCGTTGGGTGTCGAGCGTCGGTTTGGTGTGTCAGGGCAACTTTGGACCCAGGCGCTGCCGACATGAGCCAACCCCGCAGTCTGCTTTCGTCGCCACTAGTTCGTCGGCGTCGGCTTGGTGTGTTCCTGCCTTAAGTCAATAGAAAACAGTATGCTTGCTGATACGTTAAAATATGAGCTTTATGCAATAAATGGATTAACATATCTTTCTATCTCTCTCTTATGGACACACATGAAGAAAGGAAAAAGCTGCATATACTACGAAAAGATTGATAAAATGTAGTGCTAGGTTTAAAGGTGTCACAGACATGCCAGGCTCCAACACCCACCAGTCACAGCGCACTCCATCTCCTGAGTACTGATCACGCACACCTGCAACTCATCAGCTCACCAATCAGCACCAGTATATATAAGACACTCACACACTCACTCTCATTGTCCGGTCTCGTTCGCATCAAGGAACTTACCTCTTGCTTACCTCAAGGACTCACAGTACTACTTACCTGTATGCTGTGTCTCCGAGTTACCTCCTGTGTTTCCAGTCCGTGTGATTGTCATCAGTCTTCCTCGTCTCTACGCTGCTACCGCTATCATCCAGCATCCATCCTGCAAACCACAAAGGACAGTATTATCATTCTATCATTCATCTATCACTTCCACTCCATCTGCAAACTCACCTGTTGTCACCTGTACCTCTGCTTGTGTTCAATAAACTACCTTATCTGTGATCTTCTGTCTCCGGCCCGTCCATATTGTAACAGAAGACCGGACCCTAACAGCGGAACACAAGCATGAGCCATCCCGATCCGTTCCAGAACCTGGTTGACGCTTTGCGTCGCACTTTCCCCATTCACCCGTCACCACCACCACCAGCCAGCACTTCCGGAAACACCGCCACCGCTTCTTCACCACCTGTTTACGCCAGTCCCATGGCCAAACCGGCGCCCTTCTCTGGTTCGGCGGAGGATTGCAACGGATTCCTCCTGCAATGCTCGCTGGCCCTGGAGATGCAACCGCACTTATTCCCCACCGAACACTCAAAGGTAGCGTTTTTAATTTCACAATTAAATAGCAAAGTGCTTCAATGGGCCAATTCCATTTGGTCCCAAAATAACCCTGTGATCCAGTCGTACTCCAGCTTCGTCGACCACTTCAAGGATGTGTTTGGAGAACCTGCCTTTGACTCTTCCATCGGTGAGAAACTTTATAATTTGAAGCAAAGAAAAATGTCTGTGAATGAACATGCTCTGCAATTCAGAACTCTCACTGCCAGAAGTGGATGGAACCACCAAGCGCTACTTACAACATATTGCCAGGAACTGGATCCTCGAGTGCGGTTGCATCTCGGTTTATCCAGCTCTCCATCCACTTCGCCACTCGTATGCAGTCGTGCCTCGAAGAGCACCAGGGCCAGCCACAGCTCAACACCTTCCTCTGCCGACCAGAATCCGTCAGCCCTCCAGAACCAGCCAACGAACCCATGCAACTTGAATCAACTCGTCTGACTCCCACAGAACGGCAGAGAAGGCTGACCCAGAATCTGTGCTTATATTGTGGTTCTCCTGGGCATGTAATCTCTGCATGCCCAACTCGTCCTCCTCGTCCCATGGTGAGTGCCATCTTTCCCTCTTCTAACACAATGAAACCACTCACCACTATTGTAAAACTTACTGCTGCTGATATCTCCATTCCAGTTACCGCACTCCTCGATTCTGGGTCAGCAGGAAATTTCATCTCCGGCACCCTCTGCCGTCAGCTCAACCTCAAGACCAAGATAACGCAGTCAACCTACCAGATCCACTCAATAACCGGAAAACCCGTCAGCAGAAGACATGTTAGTCGAAGTGTTGGATCACTACAACTTCAAGTCGGAATACTTCATGTGGAGAACATTCATTTGCTGGTTCTGGAGGGATCCACCGCTGACGTGATCCTAGGGCGTCCGTGGTTGGAGCAGCACAATCCCAACATCTCCTGGAAGACCGGCGAATTCCTGAAGTGGGGCGACACCTGCTTCCCTGACTGTTTCTCTGCGTTGCCTGTTCCACGCACTCCAAGTTCCAATCATCTTCCTGTCTGTACCACATCCATCGAAAGTCCCACTTACCAACCTCCTCCGCAACAATCCCAAGTCTCTGTCCTGGACTCCAGCTGCCACCACCGCATTCAACACCCTGAAAGAAGCCTTCTCCACCGCTCCGCTCCTCGTCCACCCTGATCCCGACCAGCCCTTCGTGGTGGAGGTGGACGCCTCCACCAACGGAGTAGGAGCGGTGTTGTCTCAGCAGCAGGGGACCCCAAGTAGACTCCATCCATGCGCCTTCTTCTCCCGCAAGCTCAACCCGGCGGAGGTCAACTACGACATTGGCAACAGGGAACTCCTCACCATTAAGCTGGCCCTAGAAGAGTGGAGGCATTGGTTGGAGGAAGCCAAACATCCCTTCCTCGTGCTCACAGACCACAATAACCTAGAGTACCTTCGGGCGGCGAAGAGGTTAAACCCAAGACAAGCACGCTGGGCGTTGTTCTTCACCCGCTTTAACTTCACGATCTCCTACTGTCCAGGTGCCAAGAACGTCAAGGCTGATGCCTAGTCTCGTCTGCACGCCCCAGAAGAGAAAGCCGAAGAACCAGAGACCATGCAGGTACGTGCAGGGATGATTCCGCTAAAGGGACTACCCGCTGCTATGGAGACCGCTGAGCTCATGTTTAACCACGTATTCAGATACTACAGAATCCCCGAAGACATTGTTTCTGATAGAGGACCTCAGTTCATTTCCCGAGTATGGAAAGCATTCTTCTCGCTCCTAGGTGTGACCGTCAGCCTCTCCTCCGGTTACCACCCACAGTCGAACGGGCAGATGGAAAGGAAGATCCAGGAGATCGGTCGCTTCCTCCATACCTTCTGTCACGGCCACCAGGACTCTTGGAACCAGTACCTGAGTTGGGCTGAGTACGCACAGAACTCCCTGCGCCAACCATCTACTGGACTCACCCCTTTCCAGTACGTGCTCGGTTACCAATTCCCACTGTTGCCCTGGTCAGGGGAACCATCGGACGTTCCATCAGTCGGCTACTGGTTCCGAGAGAGTGAGAGGGTCTGGGACTCTGCACACCACCAGCTTCAACGGGCCTTGCGCAGACGCAGGATGGCAGCCGACCTTCGCCGCTCCAATGCCCCAGCCTACCAACCTGGACAGAAGGTCTGGCTGTCAACCAGGGACATCAGACTGCGTCTGCCCTGCCGAAAGCTGCCCAGGTTCATTGGCCCATTCACCATCACCAAGCAGATCAACCCAGTCACGTACCAGCTCCAACTACCTCCTCAGTACCGCATTCACCCCACATTCCACGTGTCTCTTCTAAAACCTCACTACCCTTCTGTTCCTCTCTCCACAGAGCCTGGCGTAGCAGCAGCTGAACCCCCCCCTTCCACTCATCCTGGACGACGGTGCAGCCTACGAGGTGCGTGAGATCTTGGACTCCCAGCGCCATGGCGGCCAACTGGAATACCTTGTGGACTGGGAAGGCTACGGCCCCGAGGAGCGCTCTTGGGTTCCCAGAAATGACATACTCGACCCCAACCTGCTTCACACTTTCCACGCCACCCATCCCGACAGACCTGCCCCACGTGGAAGAGGACGGCCACCACGACATTGGGGTCCTCGGCCCTCAGGAGCGGGCCGTGGAGGGGGGAGGGGTACTGTCACAGACACGCCAGGCTCCAACACCCTCCAATCACAGCGCACTCCATCTCCCAAGTACTGATCACACACACCTGCACCTCATCAGCACGCCAATCTGCACCAGTATAAGAGACACTCACTCAGTCACTGTCCATCTAGCCGATCTGATATGTTAATAAACCCAAACGAAAGAATATAAGGCACGCTGGCTCCCGTCATGTTTCATAGGACTCTTATGACATTTCGGAGTTTACGCACAATACACGGACACACGTAATCAACTTCTATGACAAGAATCCTATCTACCACGACCCATAGGGAAATACATTACCAGTCAAAAGTTTGGAAACATTACTATTTTTAATGTTTTTGAACGAAGTCAATTATGCTCATTAAGGCTGCATTTATTTCATAATACAATAAAAACAATAATATTGTGAAGTATTATTACAATTTAAAATTATGGTTTTCTATTTAAATATACTTTAAAATATAATTTATTTCTGTGATACAAAGCTGAGTTTTCAGCATCATTACTCCAGTCTTCAGTGTCACATGATCCTTCAGAAATCATTCTAATATGCTGATTTGATACTCAATTATTATCAATGTTGAAAACAGTTAGTGCTTAATATTTTTTTGGAACCTGTGATACTTTTTTCAAGATTCATTGATGAATAAAAGGTTAAAAAGAACAGTATTTATTCAAAATATAAATCTTTTCTAACAATATAAACCTTTACTATCACTTTTTATCAATTTAACGCATCCATGCTGAATAAAAGTATTAATTTCTTTCAAAAAAAAGAAAGAAAAAAAATTACTGACCCCAAACTTTTGAACGGTAGTGTATATTGTTACAAAAGATTTCTATTTTAAATAAATGCTGATATTTTTTTTTTACTTTTTATTAATCAAAGAATCCTAAAAAAGTATCACAGGTTATAAAATAATATTAAGCAGCACAACTGTTTCCAACATTGATAATAAATCAGCATATTACAATGATTTCTGAAGGATCATGCAACACTGAAGACTGGAGTAATGATGCTGACAATTCAGCTTTGTATGACAGAAATAAATTATATTTTAAAGTATATTAAAATAGAAAACCATAATTTTAACCACTCCATCTCCCGAGTACTGATCACACACACCTGCACCTCATCTGCACGCCAATCTGCACCAGTATAAGAGACACTCACACTCACTCAGTCACTGTCCGGTCTCGTTCGCATCTAGACTTACCTACATGCTTACCGCAAGGACTCCCAGCGATCTACCTACCTGTCTCCAGCGTTTCCAAGTCTCCTCCTGTGTTCCCAGTCTGTGTGTGAGTGTCTCCTGTCTCCAGCGTTGTTCATCTCCACCGTCTTCCAGGATCTTCACCTATACAAACACAAAGGACAGTATCATTTATCTTCATCTCACCTTTCACTCTGTAGTTCACCTTATACTCACCTGCACGACTGTTTACTCTGCTGTGTGTTCAATAAACATCCATATCTGTGATCTCCTGTCTCCGACCCTTCTGTACTGTAACAAATGTATATGTGACGCAGATATTATAAAACCATTCAAACACAAATTCTTTATTTATTATATCAGTAGTTAAGGGTAAAAGACTTGAGTTGTTTTTAAAATATTCACGAGTCTTTTGTGTCAAGTCTGAAGTCCATTAACCCTCTGGGGTCTGAGGATTTTCGGGGCCCTGGAGAAGTTTTGACATGCCCTGACATTTGTGCTTTTTTCAGTTGTTCATAAACATATTAATGGAAAAAGTGTCATTACACTGTATTCAGCACAAACTAGGCTACCATAATATGTGAGGAACATGTATGTACATGTTTGTGTTTTTGAAGGAATAACGTTTATGCGTGGTTATTGAAAAAACTAAAAACTTAAGTCACTGAAATAAAGCCAAAAAATATATATTAAATCTGTGCTCGCAAGACTTCTGGGTATTGGAGGTTGTAGACTACAATTTTTGCTTCAAAATGATGTAAAAATTATCCTGCATACTCGTTCATTTATAACAATATATTGATTTAGTTTTTGTAAGACACTTTTTGTCAAGAAACACAGTATGCGTGGAGGCGTGAATCATCATGAATAATGGGTGATTTACACCTGAGAAGACAAAAGAATCGCATAAAGAACCTCTAATGAGCTGCATATTAATGAGGCCTTTCAGTCAGGTAGGCTGTGAAAAAACCCTCTGTGATCATGTCTCAAGCTCATCATGGTGTATATCAAACATACAGAAAAAACAGCAATACTGTGAAATATTATTACAATTTAAAATAATGGTATTCTATTATATACTTTAAAATATAATGTATTTCTGTGATGCAAAGCGTCTGAACATTCATGTTACCTCTATGGCATTTCATATAGTCTTTTAGCTTAAAAGCATGCACATTTGGAGAAATATTGATGGATTCTCATATGTTTATGTCAATTTTCTATACAGAGGAGTAATATTTATTCAGTATTTATTGTCATCACGGTGAGCGCTGGATACTGTGTTTTCAATTCATACTGGCAGCCGGAGGGCGCTCTGTGCACCTTTAGTCCACAAATTACTCTAAAGAAGAACAGGAAATTCAGGAACTAACGGCATGTCTTCCAGAGATCACTAACCATGGCTTTAACATCCAGATAAACACTTTTCAAGACAATAAATGCACGATTGAGATGATGTATACATGTATTGCCTCAGAATTTGCGTCTGAATAGCGCTCTCTCCGTGGGTGTGGCCGCATTAGCGGATAATGAGCTGAATCACGGGCGTCTGACATGTGTCTCTTTTCATACAGATTACATAAACACAGAAAAAATTTTTTTTCGATTTGACTTACACGATTTAAAACCTGACATTTCAACGTTTTTTTAGACATAAGTCTCATTTTTGTGTCATTAGTATTTACTAAGTTACAGTTCATTTTCTGAGAACTATCGGATTAAACCTCGTTCAGAGGGAGACGAGAGATCACGCATCATGTTAGTTTTTTTTATTTTGCAAAAAGCACATCATTTTGTTTTTACTCTGAGTGTACACAAATAAAAGAAGATATTCCACAAATTTTAATGGTGTATAACTCTTAATTATATGTGCAACATTGATGGAGTATTTTGAGTCTCTTTCACACTGGTAAGAAAAAAAACCGAGGTGGTATCGCCGGCGTGACCGCCGACCCGAGGGAGTTAAAATGTGACTTGAGTGCGACTCGAGTCCAAGTCACTAACTCGAGTGCCCATCTCTGCCCGAGACTGCATGCCCGTTGTATGTGGCTCCCCAACCGGTGGTGGAAGCATCTGGGGAGACCACAGCATGCCTGGACACCTGACTTGACTGCGGCTGCGGATGCCATATGCCCCAGGAGCCTCTGAAATAGTTTCAGTGTTGTCGCCATCCTGCTCTTGAGCGAACTCAGGCAGTTCAACACTGACTGGACACGTTCCTCGGTGAGGCATACTGTCCGACTGACCGAGTCCAGTTCCATCCCGAGAAAAGAGATCTGCTGCACGGGGCCGAGTTTGCTCTTTTCCCAGTTGACCCGAAGACCCAACCGGCTGAGGTCTGCTAGCACCAGATCCCTGTGTTTGCACAGCTGCTCTCGCAAGTGAGCTAGAATGAGCTAATCGTCGAAATAGTTGAGAATGTGAACGGCATGTTCCCTGAGAAGAACAATGGCCACCTCCGCGACCTTGGTAAAGACGCCGGGCGACAGGGCCAGCCTGAAGGATAGGACTTTGTACTGATATGTCTGAGTGCTTTGGCCTGATAGACCTGAAGCAACGCCATGGCATGCAGGGTGGAGGCGGCCTGTCCACAAGCTCTGTAAGCCTTCGCCGTTAGATTGAAGGAGAACTTACAGGCCTTGGATGGGAGGCACAGGTCACCCCGCTAGGTGGTGGACGTCAGACACAATTGCATCACGACGGCGCACTCAACTGGGGGGATTCCGGCATAACCCAGGGTGGTGAAGGTGGAAGAGGAACCAGATAGACTCCGGAGAGAGAAAGGTGTCTTCCATGATCTGGTCACCTCCTCATGCACCTCTGGGAAGAAAAGTACTGGGGCGGGGTGCTGAGAACCAGCGCAGGCCACCCTGAGAAACCAATCATCCAACCGAGATGGTTTGGGACACAGTGGAGGATTCCAGGCGAGCCCGACCTTCTCGGCAGCCCAGGAAAGCATAGCGGTCACCTCTGGATCGGACTCAGGCAACGCTACTCTCCCAGAAGGAGGCAACGCAGCTGAGTCTTCATCTCCAGATGACTCTTGCTTACCTTCCGATGCCGTGATCGACATCTGGTCCTCAGCAGGCGCTCAAAAAGAAATGGCTGGTTGCTCATGGGAGGGACCAGGGTGATATTCTGGTAGCTGTAGTGATTTTGGATTAGCCTCACATGAGGGCACCACAAATGTAGTTATTTATGGTCTTAAATATTAATATTTTGTATTAATATTAATACTGAGCCAGATGATTCCTTCCAATATTTTGGGGCACCAGTCAGGATTCTCACCTTAACAATAAAGAACAATCATGAAAGATTGTTGATTGAATTAGAATTGTATAAATTGGAGGAAGTTTATCATCTGACCAATCTGAAGGATTTAGTGAGATTCGGGCGAGCTTGTAGAGCCTCTGATTATCAACACAAAATTGACACAGTTTGCAATAAAATAAATTTATTAACAAAAAGATATACAAGAGTAAAATATCACACTCACTAAATACTACGAAGGAAAATGACTAAACTACTAAGGAAAAATTACTAAACTACTAAGAAAATTGAATCAATAATCAAACAGAAACTACAAACTACAACACAAATGGATGTTAACAAAACTGAATGCCAAGTAGATGAGTAACGGATTGGACGAAGGAATGAATGGGTAATTAGCAGTCTATGAGGGAGTCAATTGTGGTCTTTCTGGATGCTGGTATTAAAAATAGTAAATAAGCATTTACTATGAATACAGATAATGTGTCTAATGTATCTATCTTTGTACGCTGACCCTAGATAAACAGTCTCTACACAAATAGCAATCTCATTTAGCAACAACCTAATGCTAAGGCCTTTGGGAAAAGGTTTGGTTAGTTTATATTTACTTTTCATTTGGTCGGGTGATCGGTCCGGGACTGGGAAACGTTGTCCACTGGTATCCTTCCGTGTGCAGTGGGAGACTGGATTGCTTTCCAACAGCTGCAGAGCTGCACTGAGTGCTGGAGGTCTTTGTGTAATCCAGAGAACTGTAGGTCAGATGGTGGTCGGTCCGTAGGATCTTCTGTAGGTTGGAGGTACTTGAGTTATGCAGGTCGGGAGTCAAAGTCCTCTGCAGAAGCACTTGGGCTGCTTGAATATCCGTGCGGTGAAAGGTTTTCTCACAAGAGTCTCACCTTGGTCATGCTGTTGTTCTTCCCTAGTCAGGTCAGAAATTCAGAACAAGGGTCTGTTCAATTGGGGAAGCTTTTATTCCTTCCTGTTGGGGAGGGGATTACAAATCCCCACCTTTCCTGATGTAGTGATGTGATTGGGTCACAGCATTCCAGGTGTCCGTCCCTTAACACACTCACCTTTCATCCTGTGAAACTTGTTGTATTGTCCCAACAATCAGCACGCACACAGAGAACCGGCCCAAATCGCAAACCTTGTCTGGTCACACACACAAGCTTTGCCGTGAAAACAGCAGTTGAGAGCTTTAAAGGCTCGTGGCCACCGCTGTAGCGTGCTGTCATACCAACACCGATTAAAGCAAAGATGAGGCTTCCTGAGACTCGTATTCTTCATACTGAAGAGATCTTAGCAGGAACAAACATATGCAAAATACAGAGTGCGAGTGCACCTACTTCTGCATTTATACCCGCACCGCGGGGGCGGGTTGCGTGACGCAAAGCTTGCATGCCAAAGTGCATTGGCTCATTTAGTTTACACTCGAAGGTGATTGGGCTGAATGCGTGTCTCACGTTAAATGCATTAGAGTTGGTAACCATGGTTTCTAACATGATTTAGTTTGTTTTTTGCCTGTTTTAGCATTTTACTAGCAAGATTTACCACGTTGCTAGCCTGTTAGCACATTGCTAACATGTTTCTAGCATATTTTAGGATTACAGCATAAGTCAGAACAGCCTGTATTCGAATGTAGCTTGAATACTCTATAGGAGTTATTAAGGGGAAATGTTTTTGTCCTTGAATAGAAGAATAAGGGAAATTAAGCTTGTTCAGAAGTCTGCTACAGGAATTATGTAAGTTTGGGTCCATATTCACAAAACATCTTAAGGATAAAAGTAGCTCCAAACTTGCTAATTTAGTAGAAACTCTTAAAAATAATAGGCGTGTCAGTCCTAATTTTAGGACTCCTAAATGTTTGCTCTAAGAGTAATTCACAAAGCATTTTAACACTAAAACTAGCTCCTAAATCTGTGAAACATTAGGGGTAGTCAAGAGGACTCATAAGTCACTAAGACCAAATCACAAACAATCCTAATGGCCGTTGCTGCCAATCCGCCTCAGCAATCCACCTAAAGACACTGTGTACACCATTGAGGCAACAGCGATAGAGCCTTGGGTGCTGAGCCTTTTCTTTATAAATGCAATGCATATTTTGATTTACAGATTTGAATCTATGATAAAACACCAAAAATAAATCTTAAATAAATAAATAATAATGTCCGATTACCTGAGGCAATTGTTTTCACGAGTTCACATTTTCAGATGATTGAATAGAGTAAAAAAAATATAGAGTATTTGGTGCGCTGTCCAAGGGGATCCTTGGGGATGAACTGTCCAAGGGGATGAACATGCTCCTCCCAAACTTTGTTTATAAAACATCATTTTGCCGCTTGAATTCTGCATTCTCTCGAGACGCAGACATGTAAGAGGCTGACAATTAACTGAACACATACTAGTTTAATTAGTGACACTTAGGGTGTTTTCACACCTGTAGATCGATTGCATTGTTCCGAAACAGGGACTTAATTTGTCACAATGTTGCCTTTTCTTCTTGGTTCGGTTCATTTTCACAAGGCAATAGTTCAAAGCGTACCAAAACGTGTTTATGCATGTCACATGCGTGTACAATTGTCCTCTTATTGGTCAGAGTTTCCTCTGCGTCATCCATCAAGATTATTGACAAGTTCGCTTCATGAGCTTATTGTGGCTTTTTTTTAAACTGTCGAGACACACGCAAACAATATACAAATGTAGCCGTCATTCCCCTGTCATTCAAGCGCGCTCTCTGTCTATCTCCCAGTGCTGTCTAGTAAGCTAACTGTGTTGAGATGCAAACACTATACGAATGTTATAATGCAGCAGAGTGGGAATCAAGGCTTCATTGGGATTGCATTCTTGCACTGAGAAGCGTGATTACACAACATTTTAAGATGAAAAGGTGCTCTTTGGTTTTTAACTGCAGTAACTAATGTGCTCACTCAAAGAATCAGACACTGCTAACACATTTCCCGTTATGAAATACGATATCGTTTGGTCCGTTGGATCGGATTGCTTGCACACCACAAGCCAACCACCCAAGAGTTTGTTTGCAATCAGGCCGAGACCACCTCGTTCTGGAGGTCTTGGAGCGTTTGTTTTAGTGCAGATTTGAGCACGATTGTCGTGTTCACATATGCCTAAATGAACCGAGCCAAGGGAGAAAACGTACCAGGTTCTGAAACAAATGCTCAGGTGTGAAAGCACCCTTAGCCTACATTTTAAAACCTTTATTTGAATATGGCAATATTTTTATTTTTAAATCTTTATTTAAATATGACAACATGATACCTCATTTTGAAATATTTCTATGATTAAATCGCTGACAGCGACTCCTCCCCTATCAGCCAATCACTGTGTGCATAGTTAGTGTGTTGATATAATACATAGCAATGAGGTCAACCCCACCCTTTCTCTTAGCTTAAGACTTCTTTCTATTCCTTAGTAAAAAAAAAAAAAAAAAAGGTCTCAGCAGCTTTGTAAATAGGTTTTAAGAGAAAACTTTTAGCAAAGAACTATTACTGCTATTTAGGAGAACTCTTGGTGGTAAAATAAAATGTTTTGTGAATGCGGCCCCTGATCTGTTCAAAAAGATATAGCACAACCTGAGTTAGAACAGTTTGAAGGTCTGTGCCGAATGGCAAGCCAACATAATGATTCATTCATATTTTCAAGCCTTTTCAGCAGATAAGGCTGTGGATGTCTGAATGCCATTAAGATTGTTTAGAGTGTTATGCTCTCTGGAGGTTAGGAAAAGGTTCCTGACAAGGTTTCAGGCAAAGAGATTGTATCATTAAAACATGACAGTAAATTTTTATCTTCCAGGTTGTCTGAAAAGGAAGGACAAAGATCCAATAACAACACAATGGGGTCATTAGGGCCATTTATTTGTTATAACAAAGTGTTTTCCAATGGAACAAACTAAATGATAAAGGAGGGGGTAACACTTCAATATAATAACGTTCAGTACTTCAGTATAATAACGTTCAGTTATTTATATATTATTTATTTATAAATTATTAGTTAATGATGAACTAATCCTTTACAAAACATGACTATACATTCAAGTGATATGTTAACATTTTATGAATGTTTTATTAATTCAGTTGTAAGTCACTTATACGTTATTAGTTAATGATGAACGAGTCATTTACAAAACAGGACTTTATGTTCATAAATGATTAATAAGTGGTATGCTAACGATTTACAAATGTGTTGTAAGTTATCTTAAAAAAATGTGTGAATCATGAAAAACAGATCATTAGTAGATGGTTGATAAGTTACTAGTTGATATATTATTTATCACTTATAAATCATTTAAGTATTTATGTCAGAATTGTTTTAGTATGATTATCTCGGTAACACTTTACAGTAAGGTTGTATTAACGTTAGTTCATGCATTAGTTAACATTAACTAACCATGAACAACACCTCTGTTCAGCATTATTTAATGTTTGTTAACGTTAACTCACGCATGTATTAATGCATCTATTAACGTTAACAGCGCAAGTAGTTAACATTAGTTAATGAATTAGTTAACATTAACTAACCATGAACAACACCTCTGTTCAGCATTAGTTAATGTTTGTTAACGTTAACTCACGCATGTATTAATGCATCTATTAATGTTAACAGCGCAAGTAGTTAACATTAGTTAATGCATTAGTTAACATTAACCATGAACAACACCTCTGTTGAGCATTAGTTAATGTTTGTTAACGTTAACTCACGCATATATTAATGCATGTATTCATGTTAACTGCACAATTAGTTAACATTAGTTAATGCATTAATTAACATTACCTGACCATTAACAACACCTCTGTTCAGCATTAGTTAATCATTGTTAACATTAACTCGCACATATATTAATGCATCTATTCATGTTAACGGCGCAAGTAGTTAACATTAGTTAATGCACTATAATATGAAATAATCACGAACAATGCCTGTAAATAGCCTTAATGTTTTAAGGTCAACTTACTGTACATATTTACATTAGTTTATGTAACAGTTGACACACTAAGGGTGAACATTTCTAACACACCATCTTACCCTAAAGGTAAAAATGCCATTGTGTACCTCATCAGCATTATTTAATTACAAGGCATTGATTTGGGCTGTAGGCCTAAACATAATTCTGAAGTGGAAACCATCTAAACATTAACAGATATGTTGTTCATGTTTATATGCACTTTACTATCATTACTTACATTCAACAATTTTTCGCCATTTTCCGGCGATCTTCATCTTCATTCTCAGCAGCGACATTCATAGTCAAAGCCCGCGGTCGTTATGATTCAAATTTGAAAGTTGCGCCCTCTTTACTGCATGGTTTACGGCACTGATATCAAATGCTCATTGGATCTCACCCTGATCTCACCTGCTTCGTCACAGATTGCGACATGCCGTGTTTCAGATTGACATTTGAAATGAGTGCGCGCCTTCACGGAGAGAAGCCGGATTCATATTTTCATGGATTAATAGCTTAAATTCTGCTCTGAACCCTATAAAAACTATTACCGCCAGAGAGGAATGCGACTGGAACTCATCATCATTTGAACTACTTTTGGTACCACTTTTGACATTTTCGCAAAAAAATACATTACTGTGATTACGCTTGTTTGTCTGTTATTCTTTTATTTATAACAGTACGGAGTTTTAAGAAATGGTTAGGTTTAGGGGTAGGTGTAGGATTAGTGATATTAGGTATTAAAACTTACGTATTAATATCTACGTATTGACAATGAGACCAGGCTGGTAATAAAGGTTCTGAAAATGTATTTGAAGAATAGCTTTCACTCATTTAAGGTTCAGTAAAATCAGTAAGGTTCACAAATTCCATTAATGAATGCTTTGTTAATGGTAAGTCATGTTAATAAAGGGTCTACAAATGTTAGTAACACATCAGTTAATGTTGAAATAATGTACACTTTACAATAAGGTTCACAAATTCCATTAATAAATGCTTTGTTAATGGTAAGTCATGATAATAAAGGGTCTACAAATGTTAGTAAACACATCAGTTAATGTTGAAATAGTGTACACTTTACAATAAGGTTCACAAATTCCATTAATAAATGCTCTGTTAATGGTAAGTCATATTAATAAAGGGTCTATAAATGTTAGTAACACATCAGTTAATGCTGAAATAGTGTACACTTTACAATAAGGTTCACAAATTCCATTAATGAATGCTTTGTTGAATTTAAATAATGATAGTAAAGTGCATATAAACATGAACAACATATCTGTTAATGTTTAGATGGTTTCCAGTTCAGAATTATGTTTACAGCCCAAATCTATGCACAGACTTGTTCTGTGTGGAGTGTGTGGGATCTGGTGATAAAGTGAACCTCTGAACCGGTTTTACCTTCCACTGAAGCTCACATCAGGTGCACAGAGTTAAAGACTCCATGTGTGTCAGAGAAGACAGTTGTCTATACCCTCACCGGTCAGCACTTACACTGCAGTACAAGTCAAGTCAAGTCAAGTCACCTTTATTTATATAGCGCTTTTTACAATGTAGATTGTGTCAAAGCAGCTTTACATTGATAACTGGTACATTATTTGGCTGCACAGCAGCTCTTAAAAGAATAGTGTCAATGCAGGCAGATCAAAGCACTGTTGAATATCAAATGTCAAGTGTCCCCAACTAAGCAAGCCAAAGGCGACAGCGGCAAGGAACCCAAACTCCATCAGGTGACATCAGGTGGCAGACAAGTGGCAAATAGGTGTTTAAATGGAGAAAAAAACCTTGGAAGAAACCAGGCTTAGTCGGGGGGCCAGTTCTCCTCTGGCCAACAGTGCTTTGTTATGATTCAGGTAGCTATCATAAGTCCGACAGGATCGCAACATTCAAAGTATTTATTCCAGTTCCATCCAATTGAGGATCGTATTCATCACGGTGGTATGGACGGTTGTTGAGGAACTGTGTCGTGGCTGTCGTGTCGATGAGGCCCTCACAGTGGATGATCTAGTTGACTCAATCTCTGCTGATAATTCAGGGCTGCGTTGTGGTTGTGTCAAGGTGCAGGTCCTTGGTCTCACCTGGATACGGCCCGGATCCGGTTGACTACAGTGAACCTCGGGATAACCAGAAAGACTAATATTAGCGTAGATGCCATTCTTCTTCTGATGTAACGAGTACATCAGGCGTTATAGGAAGTGTTCCCGGTTCCGGCTGACCTAATTTATGCAGCCTAATAATCCTTTAACAGATTTGAAAATATAAATTGGTAATGTGTTATGTGTATGCCAGGTTAAAGAAATGCGTTTTTAGTCTAGATTTAAACTGACAGAGTGTGTCTGCTTCCCGAACAATGCTAGGAAGATTGTTCCAGAGTTTAGGTGCCAAATAGGAGAAGGATCTACCGCCTGCGGTTGATTTTGATATTCTAGGTATTATCAGCTGGCCTGAATTCTGAGATCGCAATAGACGTGAAGGACTATAATGAATTAGGAGCTCGCTCAGGTACTGGGGAGCTAAACCATTTAGTGCTTTGTAAGTAATTAGCAAGATTTTAAAATCTATACGATGTTTAACAGGAAGCCAATGCAGTGTTGACAGAACTGGGCTAATATGGTCATACTTCCTAGTTCTAGTAAGAACTCTAGCTGCTGCATTTTGTACGAGCTGTAGTTTATTTATCAAGCGAGCAGAACAACCACCCAGTAGAGCGTTACAGTAAACTAGCCTTGAGGTCATGAACGCATGAACTAACTGTTCTGCATTTTTCATTGGGAGCATATGTCGTAGTTTAGATATATTTTTAAGATGGAAGAATGCGGTTTTACAGATGCTAGTAACATGGCCTTCAAATGAAAGATTGGTATCAAAGAGCACACCCAGGTTCCTAAGTGACGACGAAGACTTAACAGAGCAGCCATCAAGTGTTAGACAGTATTCTAGGTTATTACGTGAAGAAGTTTTTGGTCCAAAAATTAGAATCTCTGTTTTTTCTGAATTTAGTAGTAGGACATTACTGGTCATCCAATTTTTTATATCAGCTATGCATTCTGTTAATTTTGTGAATTGGTAAGTTTCGTCAGGGCGCGAAGAAATATAGAGCTGAGTATCATCAGCGTAACAGTGAAAACTAATGCCATGCTTCCTAATGATATCTCCCAAGGGTAGCATGTACAGAGTGAACAGCAACGGTCCTAGTACTGAGCCTTGCGGTACTCCATATTGAACTTGTGATCGATATGACATCTCTTCGTTTACTACTACAAACTGATAACGGTCAGATAAGTATGATTTGAACCATGACAATGCAATTCCACTAATGCCAACATAATTTTTGAGTCTATTTAAAAGAATATTGTGATCAATAGTGTCAAATGCAGCACTAAGATCCAGTAACACTAATAGAGAGATACAACCACGATCTGATGATAAGAGCAAATCATTAGTAACTCTAATGAGAGCAGTCTCAGTACTATGGTACGGTCTAAATCCTGACTGGAAATCCTTACAGATACTATTTCTTTCTAAAAAGGAACATAGTTGTGATGATACTACCTTTTCTAGTATTTTTGACAGAAAAGTGAGATTTGAGATCGGCCTGTAATTGACTAATTCTCTAGGATCAAGTTGTGGTTTTTTAATAAGAGGTTTAATAATAGCCAGCTTAAAAGTTTTCGGTACGTATCCTAGTGATAAAGATGAATTGACGATATTAAGAAGAGGATCTATAACCTCTGGAAGCATTTCTTTCAATAGCTTAGTCGGTATAGGGTCTAACATACATGTTGTTGATTTTGATGATTTAACAAGTTTAGACAATTCTTCCTCTCCTAAAGCAGTAAATGAATTGAATTTTTCCTCAGGGATACTACAATGCACTATCTGACGCGATACTGTAATAGACGGTTGCATGGTTATAATTTTTTTTCTAATATCAATCTTGCAAGTAAAGAAGTTCATAAAGTCATTACTGCTGTGCTCTTTGGAAACATCAGAAGTTGAAGCTTTATTTCTTGTTAATTTAGCCACTGTATCAAAGAAATACCTAGGGTTGTGTTTATTTTCTTCTAAAAGTTTTGAAAAATAAGCAGATCTAGCAGATTTTAAGGCCTTTCTGTACTCAATCATTCTCTCTCTCCACGAAATGCGAAATACTTCTAGTTTTGTTTTCTTCCAGCTGCGCTCCATTTTTCTGGCTGCTAACTTTAGGGCCCGAGTGTGCTCATTGTACAATGGCATTGGATTAATTTCCTTAATATTTTTTAAGCGCAAAGGAGCAACTGAGTCTAATGTGCTGGAAAAGACAGAGGCAATAGTTTCTGTTACAACATCGAGGTCTTCTAAGCTTTCTGGTATGCTAAGGCTGTGAAACTGATCAGGAAGATTATTTATAAAGTGATCTTTAGTGGTAGAAGTGATGGTTCTACCATATTTATGGCATGGAGGCAGTTTAGCCGCCTTGACTAAATGTAGTATACATGAGACTAGATAATGATCTGAGATGTCGTCACTCTGCTGCAGAATTTCAACAGCATCAATATCGATTCCATGTGACAATATTAGATCTAAAGTATGATTACGACAATGAGTTGGTCCTGACACATGTTGTCTAACACCAATAGAGTTTAGAATATCTGCAAATGCCAATCCTAATGCGTCTTTTTTATTATCTACATGGATATTAAAATCACCAACAACAAGGACTTTATCTGCAGCCAATACTAACTCCGACAGAAAATCAGCAAATTCTTTGATAAAGTCTGTATGGTGTCCTGGTGGCCTGTATACAGTAGCCAGCACAAATGTCAACCTACATAATGTTACGTAGAGTACCATCACTTCGAAGGAATTATATTTGAAAGACTTTTGACTAATACTGTAAATATTACTATAGATTACAGCAACACCTCCCCCTTTGCCTTTCTGACGGGCATTGTGTCAATAATCATAACCTTGAGGACTAGACTTATGAGGACAAGAAAGGGATCTAATATTTAACAACCCGAGTTTTATCATTTGTTTAGCATTATTATCTCTATTTTTTATTTGTTGAACATCAATTAAATTTTTACCATTAAATGGGTTTGGAAGTTTTTTGTTTTTACTAATTCAGGGTACAGACACAGTCTCTATTTGAAAATATCTAGGTGTAAGAGTTTCTATGTGTTGGGAGTTATCTGAATTTTCTGACTTCTGTAACGTGAGGCAGCTAGCAGACGGTCGGTTTAGCCAGTCTGTCTGCTTCCTGACTTGGGCCCCAGTTTGGCATGTTTCAGTTCTAAGACTATGTGCCATATTACTAGAGAGAAGAGCAGCACCATCCCGGGAGGGATGAATACCATCTCTTTTCAACAGGTCAGGTCTGCCCCAAAAGCTTTTCCAATTGTCTATGAAACCTATATTATTTTGCGGACACCACTTAGACAGCCAGCCATTGAGTGATGATAATCTGCTAACTATCTCATCACTCCGACGAACAGGAAGGGGGCCAGAGCAAATTACTTCTCCTGACATTGTACTTGCGAGTTCACACACCTCTTTAATGTTAATTTTAGTGATCTCCGACTGGCGAAGTCGAACATCATTAGTGCCAACGTGAATAATAATCTTAGAGTATTTACGATTAGCATTAGCCAGCACTTTTAAATTTGCTTTGATGTCAGGTGCTCTGGCTCCCGGCAAACATGTGACTATGGTGGCTGGTGTCTCTATTTTCACGTTCCGTGTAATAGAATCGCCAATAACTAGGGCACTTTCAACAGGATTCTCAGTGGGTGTATCACTGAGTGGGGAGAACCTGTTTGATGTTCTTATTGGAAAGGAAGAGTGGTGTTTTCCGTGGCTAGGCCGCCTCACCGTTACCCAAGTGCCCTGCTGCGCGGGCTCTACAGCCGGAACCGAACAATGTACAGAGTTCACTAAGCTAGTCGCATCCAAAACAGTATCTGAAGCCCTTGCATTCTTACTATCCTCGATTAAAGTTTGGATGCGTGTCTCTAATTCTGAGATTCTCTCTGTCAGCCTGACTATTTCCCTACATTTATGACATGTAAATCCCTCGTCGCTGACAGAGAGAGCTATGGTGAACATGTGGCAAATGGAACAGGTAGTAATGCTGGGAGAGGATGACATGACTCACCGTGTTTGTAGACTGATCCGACTTACCACAGCTGTTTGAAGAACGCGTTGAAAAAGGAGCGCGCGAGAGACTGTTAACAAGTTAACAAGCTAGCGCTGCAAATGCAAATGTGTTGTAACAGCGAACATTTAGATTTAGATTTACATTCAAAGATTACAAGCTAGTGACGTCAGATTAGTGTGGTAGGCAATATTACATATAAGGTAATAAAAAAAAAAAAAAAAAAAAAAAAAAAAAGCAGCAATGAATAAAAGTAAGAGATTCAAAACAAAGTTGTACGGAGTTACAGACGCAAATCAATCTGAGCAGCGAGGCAGACAGGAGCAATCGAGCCAGGGATCTAGGGATTGTGATCTGCTTGTGGATGCGTTCTTCCTGCAACTCCGAAACACAGCAACTAAGCCCAAAGAATTCACAACAAAGTGTTCAACACCTGTTATACATGATGTGTAAACGCATGAATAAATCATTTACGAAGCTTTCTGCATCCCCTAATCTAAAGTGTAAACTATTCATCACATGTAAATATGTTACACATCATTTGTAGACCTTTCTTACCTGTTACGAATTGTGTATATGTATACAAGTCATTTATAACAATTTCTGCATCCCCTAATCTAAAGAGTAAACTATCCATCACCTGTAAATGTGTAACACATCATTTGCAGATCTTCCTGATGCATGATCCATCTCATTCCATCAGTTTACCCAAGCCTGAACTTTACATTTTAAAAAAATAAAATAAATTAACACTCTGCCACCATTTAATCAGCACTTAATCATTTAATTTTTATTTTGTTTTTCATGGGACAGCTCCTCACCATAACATGAAAACGCACCATAAACTGATCATAAACGTAGTCCATTATTTTGTGCATTTTATTCCAAGTCTTCAGAAGTCATACAATACTACCGTGTGAGGAAAAGATTCTTATTCCGTTGTAAGACTTGATTTTCCTGCTAAGACAAAAACTGAGAACAAGAACCCTGCAATAAAGCAATAAAGCTTATCCGGAGAGAAGATCTCAAAGAAATAGCTTAGGACAATGCCTTGCCCTCACACATCTACAGGATGCAACCCCCCCTTTAAGTAATTGATCTTATGCATTTATTATTTCTGAAATGGCTTCTAATTGTCCAACTATGTAATTGACATGATACATTTTACTTGACAAAATAAAATGTTATATTTGATTTACTCTGGATTCTTCTGAAATCATTATGACCAGTAGATTATTGGAGTCCATATTTCCGCAAATCTGCGTCAGGATAGACTAAAACTAAAGGCCCATGAAAGGAGCATGTGAGCACATCATGGGACTTTTTGATTTTTGTCTATCAACTGGCTTAGCAAGTTGCAGTATCGTGACTAAGAAAACTGTGTTTTTGTATGAACAAGCATGTGGCGGTTCGACTCAAATGCATTACTGCACCCTCTGACTAAGAATCAGAACTGGCGAGTTTGTGATCGTGAAATGCACAAAATCGGCCGAAATGACTTTTCTAAGTGATATGGGTCCGTAATGAACGAATAATTGAAAATATGGGATACCCAGAATAATCAAATATCTAAATTAATACATAACAAATGATTAATTTCTAACTGGAAACACAACCTAAGAGAAAATCATTTGAAATAGGAGTCGGATTAAACGAGTGAAATTAAGTGAACTTCACAGAGGCGCTGAAAAGGCATACACTCGTTAACCTTCGCCCAGGCCGTCGGATTCCGTTTTTGGGCCAATTGGGCGGGCCTTACAAAGTGGTGACATTCCCTCCGTGATCTCCCATATCATGTTGGCGAGTGTCTTTTCAGCGGAAAATTGGGATTTGCAACAAGCAAGGTTTGATCTTCTTCTCTTTCTTCAGCTGTTGTGGTAAGTCCATTCTTATTTGCCTTTTAGAAGTGTTGAGGGAAAGATAGACGCATCCCATATAGACACATTTGTAGAATGGGTCGGCATACCCGTATTAAGACCGGAGACCGAAATCCGGTGGGGCTGGAGAATTAGACAACCACATTTTATCAGGGACATGATAGCGGCAGCGTAGATGAGAAATGAGATCCCTTGCTTTAACTTTAAAGATCTTGTTTGCCTACGCATCAAGAGATTAACCTTAAATTGGAATAACATCATCCAAATTTTATTCTGGTATTCAACAGAGGGCTGTAAATTAAAACCTAAATTCTGAGGTAAAGAATGCCCAGCTACATGTTTATTTGCTTTGCTTCAACAACGTTGCAACATTGAAAATAAGTAAACGGTCACGTTACTTGTGAAAAATCTTGTGATTGGATAAACCAAAATAGAACAAGGAACAAAATCTCTCACTGTAATCCTTTGTGTGTGAAATGTAAAGCTGGACAAAACAGTAGTGAAACTAAAAATTTTCAAAAGAAAAGATTTAGGTATAATTCTGTCTAAGTCCTGGAGAACTGCTGCCATGCAGAAGTCCTAGAGACTGCAATTGGGAAAATACACTAAATGTTAAAACTGATGTACATAATGATAATTATGATGTTACTGAGAGGCTTGTAACCAAGCCTGAAGATTTCACCCATTCAGAGAACATGCTCAGCTTGTCTTTGTTTCATAAAATAAATTTTGCCAACGAATAAGATGAATCACATCACTATACTTTGAAATTGTTCAAGAGGTGCTAAGAAGGTTTACAACTGATGTCACAAATGGTGTAAACAGCACTGTTTAAGGCTCAGTCTTATAAAACGTATCTTTTACCTTGGTCTTATTTCAGACTTTATTATTACTGCACTCTTGTATGTTGTTCAGTGTCTCAAAAGAGACTGAAAAAACAAACAGACCAAAAATTAATCTTTGTACTCTCAATCAGACCTGTGTTTGTCCAACCTTTCTTTTCACATCCAAATAGATTTTCAGAAGAATGTAATTGATTACATCTCAGCCCAAAAATAAGAAAATTGTGTCCAATTTTATATTGTATTCACAAAAATCTTTAAATGATTTGAGTAATGATTTGACCCAACATTCACAACATCAAAGTCTATAACTGGTTTCCAGTTTGTCTTGTTGCTGTGAACACAATGCAATGCCGCCACAGCTGTAGCTGCAGGGCCAAATGCCTTCTAAAAGATCAGTGAGGTGATAACAAATCACTTTGACCCTCTTGAGACCAGCAAATAAAATTATTATTTTTTAAATGTATACTATTTTAATATAATATAATTTATATTATAATCACATTATGATATATATTATATTATAATGGCCAGGGATGGCTTTTAATCTCATGATGATTCAAGCAATGGTTTGGAAGAAGAAAGAATTTTGGAGAAGAGCAGAAGGAATTAGAATGTAGTAAGATGGAACCAGAATGTAGACAGAAGTTGGGAGCACTATCAGTGCTGGAAGAATCATAAGGAATCAATGGAAGGATTCAAATTTGTAATTGTGTTAGACACATTGTTCTCATAGAACACACATTCTAGTTGTTTGTGCTACTATATGTGCACCTAGACTAGTTGAGTTTATTCTTTAAAACACATGACTGCTTTACTGTAAGTGATGCGTGACACACTTAGGTTTAAGGTTGTAGATGCTATGCCTTCTAGACCATGTGTCTTGTGTAAGTTGGAATAACTGTAGTACTGAAATTGTACAACAATTTCAAGTTGTATGTGTGTCTATGTTGAATTTGTCTCCTAAGTGGATCACTCAGCTATCTTCTGTATAGCTGCAGTTACACCATGTACAGGAGCATAGAATTGCCATAAGGCTACAATGTGCTTCACAATTGCATTAAATAAATTGTTAGGGAAGAAAAATGGAAGGAAGAAATCAAATTAATGGGAAATAACTTCTTTATCTTCTATCTGTGCACGAATCTTTAATGAGAAAAATTATAATGGCCAGTATTTATCAACTAAAACAATCAACCTGATTATCATATCTTGAACAGGCTAAATCCATTCAAGATCAAAACATGATTTAAAATTTGATTCTATTGATCTGTAACCCAGTGATAAGGGGAGGTACAAGTTTTGATTTTCCTTTGCAAGTGTTAGCAAACTCCACTCTGGGAGCGCTAGATCATATGGGATCTGATCAGGGAAGTTATTTTACTGGACATGTAATTAAAGTTGCGTGAAATGTTAATATCAGGCAGAAACTCTTTGTTTTTACAGACCACAGAGGTCCAATTGGTCAAGTATTTGAATGACACCATAAATACCAATTGTTAAACAAACAGCACAACACCACAAATGGTGATCTGGTGCCCTAATCACAGATCTGGCTAGTGTGAGATTCCCCCAGGAGACCTGGGTGTCATAATCCTCACAACACAACAGACTGTGTAAGCACAGCTGCAACAGCAACTCAAGGTGCAAGATTCTCTGACAGTGCTTAAACTGACCACTAACATTCAGTTTTATCTGGCCTTTTTCTTTGCAGAAACATAATCATAATAATGATCTATGTCTTTGTAAACTAAAACAAATTTTCTTCTATGGCATAAAATCTTAACTGTCCTTTAACTGTCTGGATAAGACCATTCAAGAAAATTAAGATGGCACCATCTATCTTAATGCAATTTGTTTCAAGATCAACTTTTTTTTTCTGTGTGTCTGTTTCCCTTTCAGGACTGATAGCTGCCATTTTTAGGGCCAGATTTCACAAGGCTGTCTGGTCCCACCTGCATTTAGCCAGGACACAACTTTACTTGCAGAAGATGGGTGTGTAGAAACTTCAAGAGGCCATTCAAACCTCATTGCACTCATAGATACATGGCCTCCCAGTGTAGAACTAAAACCCCACCAGGGTAACTCTTTGAAGTCCCTAGAGCTGGTGAGAATTTCTTCTGTTTTTCTTCAATGAGGTAACAAAGGTGCCAATGGGGCAATTGGTCCCGGACTTGCCGGAGCCAATTCGTTCACAGTTTGGTTCATCAGGACACAGTGAGTATTGAGAACCACCACAATGCCTTCCAAGGATTTGCAGATGGTTTGCAGGGTTTTACTCTGTGTTGCAGGTTGTTTTCTCAGCTGTGGAATCTCAGTCTGAATTTTAGCCACATGCCGTCTTATGGTGGCTGTCACATGCCGAGGTTAAACAGGGTCCCGACGACAGCGGCGGCTCCGAGCAAAGCTCCCAAGAACCATTTGGTGCGTCGGTTGTGTCCACTTAGTTCAGCTTGTGTGACAGTCATTTTCTCCATTTGGGTGAGCATGTGCTTGACATTGGCCGTAAAGTGAGTGCCTCTGTCGGAGTTGACCCTAAGTGGCAGTCCGGACCTGGTGAAGACGTGGTTCATCAGGAGGTAGGCCGGGGTCTGGGCAGTGTCGTTAGGTGCTGGAAGACACTCTACCCACTTGGTAAATTGGCACACGACCATGAGGAAATACTTGTTACCTCTTGTTGATCTGGGCAGGGGTCCCACCCAGTCTCTTTGGAGGTCCGACCATGGAAATGTGACTCCTCTGCATTGCAGTGGAGCTCCGTGATTTGGGTTTTCTGGTTGGAATTGACAGCAAACCAGACATCCTCTGACATACTCTGCCACATCTTGCTGCATGCCGGGCCAGTATGCCACTTGTTTCAATGTCTCGTAAGCGGCTCTGGTACCATGGTGTCTGGCACATGGTGCGTCGTGGGCGTACATTAGCGCAACCCCCTTTTGGCCCTGTGGCACTACAAGCTTTGGCGCTGTGAGGTCATCAGGGACATATTGGAAAATGTTGTCTTCCACACGCAGCATGTGTTTGCTCTCATGCAGTCGTTTGAGGCCGGGGTAGGCTGTGTAATCAGATTGCGTGATCGGGTGGTTGGAGGGGTCTGAGAGGTGGTTTTTCATAGCTTGTATGGAAAGATCGGAGGCTTGAAGGTCAGCTATGTCATTGCTGGAAATTTGTGGAGCCAGTGAAAGTGGCTGTGAGGTGGGGACCGTTGCCGGAACAGTTCGTTGGCTTCGGGTTATTGCTGCCACACCAAGGGTGGGTGATTGGGCTGGGGGTGACCATAGATTACCGTGTAGTGCGCCAGTCTTGGCAAGGGCATCAGTTTGGTCATTCAAGTCTTTGTCAAGGCCTGTTTGCTTTGAGTGTCCTTTCACTTTTTTCCAGTAAACAATCATGTCGTGTGTTTGAGTGATGTCATCACATGCTTGGAAAAGGTGTTGGTGTTTGACCGGCTTGTTGTTTGCGGTCTTGAAGCCATTCTGTTTCCAGCCCGGAAGGTGGCATGTGAAACTGAGTCTGGCGTAGTTTGAGTCTGTGCAAATGAGGAGTTCTTTGATGTTATGGGTCGATGCGATTTGAAGGGTTTTGAGAATAGCTGCTACTTCAGCATACTGCGATGACTGGGGACCCAACCTGAAGTATTGTGGTGGGCAGGGTTGGTTGTTTAACCATAACACCCCTGCACCTGCCTTTAGGATGCCCTTATGGTTGTAGGAACATCCATCGACATAGGCAGTGGGCATACCTTGGCACGCATTCTCTTCGAAGTACTTGTGACAGCTTGGTTGTTGTTGTTGGGGTACTTCTACCTCCAGTGTCGGAGCTGGTGTGTCATCGGAGCAGTTTTGGCAGGCAGCCAAGCCGTCGCCCCGTGCAGACTTGTGATTTTGGGCATATCGTGCATCAACGTTGTGCTCCTGGAGGGCCATCAGCCACGTGGCTATGCGTGAGTTGGTGACCACGCCATCTCGGATGCGTTGGCTGTTGAGGAACGTGACAGGCTGGTGACAGGTCTCTAGGATAACCTTTTGTGCTCTGATGTAGTCAGAGAATCTTTGGATAGCCCATACAGTACAGAGCAAAGCCTTTTCACAGTCTGAGTATTTACACTCTGGTGACAGAAGTGGCTTGCTGGCATATGCTACGACTCTTTTGTCTTGGTCATATCGTTGGTAAAGACCAGCACTCAGGCAGTCATTGGAGAATCCTGCTTGCAGGTATAACTCCTTCTGTGGCTCCAGGTAAGCCAGAAATGGAGCTGTACACAAATGTTGTTTCAGTTCGTTCATAGCATTTGTTTGGGTTTCTGTCCAGACAAATGGGCAGTCCTTTTTCAGCAGAGCAGTTAGAGATCTTGCAATGTCCGAGTAGTTCTCTATGAACTGCCGTGAGTAGTTGCACACACCTAGAAAACTGCGCAGCCCTGAGACATTAGTGGGATGCTTGATGTTTTGAATAGCTTGGATGCGGCTGGATTGCGGTTCAATGCCCTGGGAACAGGTAAGTAGGCCCACTTCACTGACCTTGGTTCGGCACCATTGTCCTTTGTGGAGGGCAGTCTTGGCATAGGCAGTGGCTAATTGGTTCAGGACGTGGACTATTTCTTTCAGGTGGTCAGCCACAGTTGTGCTTTTCATGAGAACATCATCTACATAAGTAAGATTCCCTCTCATTCTTGCATCTGGACATGCTTTGTTCAGGCAGATGTTGAATTCAGCTGGTGGGTCGCCACTTGCCATTTGGTTTGAGAACGGGCCAGATGGGGGCTGAGTAGGTGCTGTTGCATGGGCGGATAACACCTTTTTCCTCCATGGAACGAATAATCTCCTGCACTGGTTTGTGTGAGGCGATGGGAATTTCGTACTGCCTGACGAAGGTGGGAGGAGCATTTGGGTGTGTTGGAATACACACTGTGTGGAGGTTAGTGAGGCCACAGTCTAAAGAGTCTTTTGCAATTGACGCTTTGAATTTGTACAGGACCTGTCTGAGTTTTTGACGGTCTGCATCATTCTTTAGGGCATCTGCCTCTTTCAGAGTTTGTTGGACTTGGGTCTCAAATCCTGGAAATGGCTTCTCCATTGTGGTGTCACTTGTCATGTGGGCAGTCAGAAGTGCAGCACTTTCATGAGTTTCGCAGACAGGCTGGTTAGAGACTGTGTATACTGCGAGGTGTTGGTCCTCCATCAGCACTGTTCTGCACACCTGTTCTGTGGCTATCGGCATAATGGAAGTTCTGGAGATGATCTTGAAGGGTGCTGTGAACACTGTGTTGTCTGAGCTCCCTTCTGGGATCAATGCAGCTGGTATTGAGCCAATGACTGGTAACCTAAGTTCCAAGTCATGGAAGTCGTGGCTCACTAGCCCTCCCAGCCGGTAGGTCTTGGGAATTCTGATGTCTGTGGCCATGCAGTTGTTGAGCAAAGTGTGGACTACACAGGATGACACTTCAGTGAGGGGTGTGGCTTCCAGAGTGAGTCCAAGTTCCATGCCTTCGGGTGAAAGTTGGAAGAAACCCAGCGTGTTGTTTAGGGTTTGACCACGTCGCATGTTGAGCCGAACAGCACCCCCTTTGGTGTAAGCTGGTACTACAGCTTCCTGTTCATTGACCAGGATGCAGACCTCTGGAATGGTCTGGCCTGACAGGAGGTTTTCAGTGTTGACAGGAACAACAGGGGGCTGTAAAGTCATTGGGGCCCACACCACCTCATTACTAATGTCCACATGAGCTTTAGGGCGCATCAGGAGGTCCGGAAGGACCAGGAAGTGATGGGTTAGATGCCGGTCGTTCCATTTCAAGTTCAAAATGCAGGTGTCCTTGGCAGCCGTCATGGTTGACAGACGAAAGTCCAATGGGAAGCGTGTGTGCTTGTTGGCAAATGGGAGGTTCGGTGTTCCTTCAATGAGAGCACTGAACAGCGTGTGACTGAAGGCTGAGTTGTCTGCCCATAGTTTGAGAATAATGTCTGTTGTAGTTACATCATTCAGCTGTGAGTCTGTCATGACCTTGGGGCAGAAGTAGTCAGAGTCTATGGTGAGTTGAAGTGTGCAGGGTAGAGAACTTGAACTTTGCTCTGAGACGGGGTTCCCGCGGCTAGCTGTGAGATTTCCCGTGACCTCTGTGACCTGACGGTCTGGCTCAGGTGGTCTGGGTGACTGGAAAGGCAGAGGTTCTCGCACTTGAGCCCAGATTTTCAGCTGTCTGGAGTCCAATAAGGGCTCAAAGCGGTCTAACAGGTCTTTGCAGATGAGAAAGGGAAACATGTCCACTTGTAATATGCACACAGGAGGTACCAAGCTCATTGGACCAATTGTGTGGTGGATGGGAGCTATTTGTTCAAGGTGGACCTCATTTTGGCTGTACGACTGCACATTTAGCTCACATCTTTGTGATTTGAGAGTCCGATTTTGTCTCTTAGCTTCATCTCTCAGTCTTTCAAAAAGGTTAGTTGACATCAAAGTTAAATCTAATCTGGTGTCTACCAGGGCTTGACTTCTCACATCATTTTCCACAATAACGGCTAGGGTCAGTTCTGGGCAGTGATCAGAGACTGGATAGCTGGTTGGATTTCTTACACTCTTTTCAGAAGCAGTCCTCTGCTTGCCATAAGCTTCATGGACCAAGTCTCGCAGTTGCTGAGTAGACATACTGCGTGGGCAGGCCAAAACTCCCAGATGATGACTCACCGCAGGGTGCAGATTTTGGAGAAACAGAGTTTTGAAGTTGAAATCTTCCTCCATTCCTGGCTCGTTACATGCTCCGAAGTAGGCCCTTCGCAAGCTTGTGGGTTTTCCAGTCTGCCCTGTTTAAGGTCCATGGCAACAGGGAGCCCTTGGTCTGATTCAGGGTCAGAAAACTCTTTGATCAACGCCTGTCGCAGCTGCTGATAGTCAGATTTGACAGCTGCTGGCGGAGGTTCTTGGACGCTGGACATCTTGGGCAGTGGACTTTCAACCCCCTTTTGAACTAGGGATTCTTGACTGGCCAGGGGAAACTCTGTGATGTGTGTTTCCCCTCCCAGGCCACTTTGCAGTTCTCTGTAACAAGTATCAAGTTCATCTTTTAAATAGTCTCTTTGTTGTTTCAGAGCAATTACTTCTTTTCGGGCCTGTTTAAGATGATTTTCACAGGCCCTGGCTTTAGCGTCTCTTGCTTTCAGCTCAGTCTCTGCTCTTGCTCGGAGAGCTTCACCTTGTTGGAGTTTTCCAGATAGTTTCTCTCTGGGTTCCTTTTCCAACTGCTCTCTACACCCTGTCTCCAGGTGGAGCTCTGCCAGGGCTTTTTGGAGTCTTTGCACCTCCTCCTGCAGCTCAGGTTTGGATTCATCCACTGTCCCACGCTGGTCCTGTGTCTTGAGGAGTCACTGATCGAGGCGATGTTGAGTGTGGGCCTGATTTCTCCAGGCCTCCTCGGCCTGGAGCTTGAGCACTGCTGCTTCCTGCTCCAGGAGAGCGTTGCTCCTTTTGCTAAGCTTCGCCTGGGCAGTGAGGTTGTCGGCCATTAGTTGATTCAGGTGCCGGGGGTCCACAGTGGTGTTGGGCAGGAAAGTGCTGGTCAGGGTGCCCAACCAGGTCTCGAGATGGTCCCAGTGGGTGCCAGGGCTGGATGATCCAAACACATTGGCTTGCTGTTGGCAAGAGAAAGACCACACAAACAGAACCAATGCAAGCACGTGCGGGATTAATGAGTTACAATAATACATGATTTGGGTTTACCACGTGTTTTGTGTGTGATTCCAACTAATTGGTGCAGACAGTTAGTGGAATGTAGGCCAGACACTTATCGTCAATGGCCGGGAATGGCCACGCAGGGCCGATTTGTGTGGATGAGTGCCGGGTTTAAATAAAGATTTTGACAGGCGGTAACTCAACGAGTCCTCTAATGACTCTGGCTGCTCAGGTCGTTTATCTATTATTTAGCTTCCGTGATGGCTCTCACAGGTACTGCTTTTACGTGAACTGAAAGAAACAGAACACAACAGAGAAGTAAATATACCAGGACAAAAGAGAAACGATTAACGAGTAAATAAAACAAAGGTAAGATAAGAGCAGAAAGAGATAGAGGGGAGTTAAGGAGCTTAAACTTATTACCACAGTTAGTGTTTATGGCAGGCCTGATGAGGGCGCTGTTGAGTTATCAAACCTAAGGAGATGGTATGGTTTAAGAGTAGAAGGGTTCGGCCAAACACTTAAATGATCAGAGAATATCTAATATTCTGTGGCCTTCAATAAGTGAATGGACTGTATGTCATTAATCTAGGCCTGGGGTGAATTGTGATTGCTCAGATAAGAACTCAATGGTGGAGGCAACCTTTCCTAGACGCTCCAACACTTGACTGCGGTGTCCGTGGGCACCCTGGCTCCTTTGTACCACGATGCGACCACTAAAACAGTGACTTTTAGCATAATTGGTAGATTTGCAAATGTACTCTGTGTTTTTGCCAACGGCCAGGCTGACAGGTCAAAATTGAGTTTTCCCTGAACTCAGCATCTGTCCCCTCAAGGGGCAGTCACTCCAAACGGGCGGTTCTGTCGTACAGAAGCCTGAACAGGGAAATTAATCAAAATTGCCTTTGTTGTCAGCCTGGACTCGTTGCCTCCCTGCACCTGAGATACCCATTTGCTAATGTCTCTGCGGGTTGCCGGTGGCACAAGATCAGAAATGTCCACGATTCACGCACAGTCAGTCCGGATCCGCCAGGCCAGGTGACTCCACTCACTGGAACTCACTGGAACTCACTGAAACAACTGTCAACTCACCACCGAGCACTAGAGGGGACACTATCTGCAAGTACACAAATGGTTAAGTAAACACAACTTAATTGTAAATTTAAATTTCAATTTAAATCTTGTTTAAACCAAATTTAAATAATTAAGTGTGTAGGGCAAGAGAATTGGGGTCTATAATGACAGTCAGAATGAACTAGCTAAAAGCAGAACAGAAATAAACAATAAGGCAAAGTAAAAACAGTTCAGTGGCACTTGATTCAAATTTGCATTAAACTCTGTTTAAGTAAATTCCAATAAGTGCATAGAATAAGAGAATGGGAGGAAAAGAGGAGGAAAAAAAAAAAAAAACCTTCCCTATTTGAGAATGCCCCCAAAGGGGGAGTGCTCCTTAATGAGCAAATGCCAGTTGATGACACCAAAACTTAATTTTAAATTTCAATTAAACTTTGTTTAATTTAAATTTTAAATAAGTGTATAAAATAAGGGAGGCTTGGGGGTGAGACTGCTATTACCAGCAAATAACAAATAGGATACAGAAATAAATGTGAATAACATAGACAATAAGGAATCACAAGGAGGGAATTTCAAAGTAAAAATAATTCAAGAGAGGAAGAGAAAAATTCAAATAAAATAAAGTAGAATAAAGTAAAAATGTAGAAACAGGAAAAAGGGAAAAGAGAGGAAAAAAAAGAAAAACGCCAAAGGAAAGGAATTGACTTATCTGGGGAGTGTCCACAAGGGGGAGTGCTTCCAGAAAGTGAATTCTCTTGTTGGAAGGTGAACTTAATTCAAATTAAAAATTTAAACGTGTCTTTAAACTAAATTTAAATCAGTAAACCACCTTCCAAATACAATTGCAAAGGATAACCATCAAAAGAAATTATAACAGCAAGCAAATTAAAATACCCAAGAGGAAGATGGAAAAAAAAAAATTCAGATCAAGGCAAGGAAAGCTGACCTAACCCAGAACGCCCACAAGGTGGCGACAATGAGTCCACACAACAATGACGTAGGGAGGTGTACCACACACCTGAACAGACTGCCCTCTGGCATTTAGTCAAAGGTACTGCATCCACCTACTTTAAAAACGTGACTTTTAAATCTAGCGCACGGCTGATTTAACTGCAACTTATTACTTACAATATTTAGAATCTCAGCGGATTCTTTTGTGCCAGTTCACTGGACACGAGTATGCAAACTTTTTAGCAGGATTTCTTCGCTGCTGTTGCAAATTAACACTGGATCAAGGTGTTAATAATACCCCCCAATTTTACACATCAATCGGATAAATCAGATAAACTGTTTTTCAGATTAGATCTGCACTAGGTAACGTTATTGGTTAGCTATGCCAATGATTTACCAAGGGAGTGAGCCGCTATTTTGGATTATCGGACATACGCAATAATTCAAATTTAATAGCACTACGAATTATGAGGCCTTCTGAGAGAGAGAGGGAGAACTTTGTCCCAAACTATCTTTTAAAACAGGCAGAAATTAATATTAAACTGTGTTGCAAAGAGATTGTTGCCCTTTTGCAGATACAAGTTTGAATATTAATTGGACTGCAGTTTATTTTAAACGTTTAACAATTGGTTAAGGTGTTTAGACACACATAGCAGTTTGTTAACGTTTACAGAGTGAGAAACGGGTTGCGTCTTGTCTCACTGAAATAGAGCGCGCGTAAACATCAAATCACACAGATTTATTCTGAGTTGCTCATGCACAAAAACCAAGTTTAAAACGTTGCTCGCGTATCTCCGCCAAAATAATGTTCTGTAGCGAATTACAGGTATTTAATAAATTAGCTCAAATCATGGGTCCAATATATATACTAAATCATAACGCGTTATGATTAACTATAATATAGATGGACCCAAAGAGGGAATTATACACATATATTGTGAATTAATTACAACGGATTATAATCAATTGCATATATGATTAGTTCTAGTTTAATAGTTCTAGTCTAGAAAAACTATCCTAGTTCGTCCAGCAAACTATGGGTTTTTCATAGACTATTATAGAAGAAATGTTATTCTCTGGCTACAAGAATAACTTCCTATTATAGCATTAAAGCATAAAGCAATGTTGCAGAATCAACGTAGAAGTGACTTGGTTTTCTGAATGAGCAGCAGAAACAATCGAGCATGAATATAATGTATTTAATATATGAAACTAAGGATACAGAGGCTATACTACTAAATATACACAAATAATACACATATATAGAAAACGAAAGTAAAGTCAAGAAAACAGAGGTGATCAAAGGAATGGCAACTTACGAACAGTTAAAACCTTTGAGAGCCAGCAAGGAAACTCAGCTTACACATCGAGCTTAAAACGCTTCGAAAAGAATGGTTCTATACTTGCATAGGTTCAGGTGCTGTGGTCGTTTTGTGTTTCTGCAGGAGTTTCGGTTCGTGCGGCTGAAGCGATTGGTCCTTTTCCGAGAAAGGGTTCTTCGGCGCGTGATGGAAGCGCAGTCGCAGAGACGTCCGGGAGAGACGTGCGTGAAATGGCGAGGGACAATCGAGAGACAATCGAGAGATGCGTTTCATTGTGTTTTAAGGACAACAGACCAGAACGCCTCCTTGGGTACATCAGCCAATGATGAGGGTGCAATTTTGGCGGGCAAACTTTTTCTTTGTCTCCATTTATGACCTAATTTGCATGGTTTATGAAGTGTCAGATCTGAGTACATTTTCTTCAAAGTACCATTAAAAATAGAAGAATGCATTTTACAGTCATGTGACATACATTTTCAATTAGGGCATAACGAAAGCTTTACAATGAGACCAAACTTGTCAGATGGCAAAGACATAAAAGGGGAGATACAGTTTATACTTGAATTTTATCATTTAGAATAAAACTAATACAACTACAGTCATAGCTAAGCTTATATACTAGGGATAAATACATGCACCTTTAAATACAGTGATGGGTACACTTTGGCACAGTCATATTTGGAGGATAAATGTACATTCACAATCTCCATGCGTGTTTGTGAGTGTGTGTGTATTGGGGTTGTGGCCGGTGTCTGTGACCACACCAGGGTGACTTTTTGAAGTCCCTAGAGCTGGTGAGAATTTCTTCTGTTTTTCTTCAATGAGGTAACAAAGGTGCCAATGGGGCAATTAGTCCCGGACTTGCCGGAGCTGATTCTTGATTTACACGCACAGTTCAGGAGGCTAAAAGCATTCTGAAGATTCTAAAGTTGGCTGGCAGATCCGAGACGCTACACAATGCCCTCCTCGACTCTGGGTCAGCCAGGAGCTTCATCTCTGGTGCCCTCTGCCGCCAGCTCAAGCTCAAGACCACAACCACCCCGACCCTCTACCAGGTCCAATCGATAACAGGCCAGGCCCCTCAGCCAGAAGCAAGTACGCTGCAGCGTTGGTCCCCTTCAGCTACGTGTTGGACAACTTCATGTGGAAACACTGCATTTCCTGGTTCTGGAGTATTCCACCACTGATGTGTTCCTAGGGCGCCCGTGGTTTGTGCAGCATAATCCCATCCTCTCCTGGAAGTCTGGGGAAATCCTGAAGTGGGGCGAAACCTGCTTTCCTGACCATTTCCCTTAGATGCCTCATCCTCCAGTCCATCGCTCTAAAGCCATTCCTGTTTGTTCCACCTCCATCGAAAGTCCTCTAGAGAAACAGTCAGTTGATATTCCATCTTGCTACGCCCCCTTCAGAGATGTTGTCTGCCCTCCACACAGGCCATGGTACTGCGCTATTGATCTGCTTGGGAAAATTTACCTACTCTCAATTCCGGAACAGAAGCCCATGGAGGAGTATATCAAGGAGGCTCTACAACAAGGCTACATCCATCCCTTAACATCCCCTGCTGCTTCGAGTTTCTTCTTCATGGCCAAGAAGGACAGAGGCTTGCAGCCTTGTATCGACTACCGAGCACTGAACAAGATCACAGTGAAGTTCAGGTATCCACTTCCCCTTGTCCCAGCAGCCTTAAAACATCTTCATGGTGCCACTGTCTTTACCAAGTTGGACCTCCGCAGCGCTTATAACCTCATCCAGATACGTGAGGGGGACAAGTGAAAGACAGCTTTTGTGACCCCTACTGGACACTATGAGTACTGCGTTATGCCGTATGGCCTGGTCCATGCCCCCTCCGTATTCCAGGATTTCATACACGAGGTGCTCCGGGATTTCCTCCACAATATGTCTTGGTCTACATCAAAGATATCCTCATCTACTCCTGGAGTATGGCCGGACATCACCACCACGTTGCGGAGGTCCTGAAACGTCTGAGAGAATACCATCTGTTCCTCAAAAAATGTTCCTTCCATCAATCCTCAGTGCAGTTCCTTGGGTACAACATCAGTAGCAGTGGCATCCAGATGGACGAGGGGAAGGTTGAAGCCATCAAGAACTGGCCTGTTCCTTCAACCATCAAAGAACTCCAGCGTTTCCTCAGCTTCTCCAACTTCTACAGGAGATTCATACAGAATTACACTGAAGCATTCAATAAACTCAAAGAGACATTCACCAGCGCACCGCTCCTCGTCCATCCAAAACCTGAGAAACCCTTCATTGTCGAGGTCGACGTATCCACCACCGGGGTAGGAGCGGTGCTGTCTCAGCAGCAGGGGACTCCAGCCAGACTCCATCCATGCGCCTTCTTTTCCCGCAAACTCAGCCCGGCCGAGAGAAATTATGACATCGGCAAAAGAGAACTCCTCGCTATCAAGCTAACCCTTGAGGAGTGGAAGCATTGGTTGCAGGGTGCTAAACACTGCTTCACTGTTCTCACAGATCATAAGAATCTAGAGTACCTACGAGAAGCCAAGAGACTCAATTCACGGCAAGCTCGCTGGGCATTATTATTCACTCGCTTCAATGTCTCCATTTCCTATTGTCCAGATCCCAAGAATGTGAAAGCTGTTGCTCTATCCCATCTGTATACTCCAGAGGAAGTCAGTGAAGACCCTGAACCCATCCTCTCAAAGGACATTATTGTAAGCCCTATTCAGTGGTCCACAAGCTCTGTTTCCTCCTCCAATGTCTCCACCAACACTCCACAGGTCTGCTCACAAGGTTTGCAATATGTCACCAGAACTCAGCTTATCCACTCCGCACACTCATCTCTGGGCACTGGCACCCAGGGCCCAGTAGTACCCTCTCGTTGCTGAAAGACCACTTCTGGTGGCCCAGCATGGCCAAGAAGGTTTGTACACCCATATGGAAAAGTTTTGTTAAAAACATCTGTGATTCTTATATGTTCCAACAGAATATTATAAGGGACATATATGCTGCAAAAAAAACCGCATATACAAATTGCATAATATTTATGTATTGTCAATTCTATATGTCATATATGTCCCACATATATAACTAAAGATTTTCATGATGTAAAAACATAGGAAAATAATGCAAATTTAATAGACCTATGAATGTCCACCATATCTCTTAAGATAAGTTCAATCATGCTCTTGATCTTATCTTGTCCTAAGTGGAGCCCTACACCTGTCAATCACAGTCATATAATGTATAATCATAGACTTTCAATCTTAGATGAAACACATATAAACTACACGCAAGCACATATTTTAATTACAAAATTAACATTTTAATTACAAAACTAATTAATTAATTTAACGTTTTAACGTGGGATGACACTTGGTGACTTTAGTCGCATTAGCTATGTGAACACAAAAATCATGGACATGATTCAGATGTGTTAAAGGGTCAGGAAAAAAAGTCACACTTTGCTCCTTCACGGTTAAAAATGACTGCCATAGGAAATTAATGGGAAATATGAAAAAATACGAAAACTATGAGAATCTTTTGGTGGTACAAACTACAAATCAACCACTGTGCAGAAAAAAAGTGCACAGCAATGAAGGGGCGACGCTCTAAAATGTGCAAAACAGATACATCCACCCCACTAATGTGACTATAAAACAGAGCAAGTTTTTGCAAATGTGAAATAATCAAGAATTCAGCCACTATGCAGGAAAAAAACAGCAAGTAAGAAGTTTAAACACGCACACACACACACACAAATTAACTGGTGTGGTTGTAACAATTATGGTAACACTGAGCCAAAAGACTCAGATAAGAGGTTGAAATCAGATCTGATTCTGACCCAGATTGACTGATGTAACCCGGGTAACCCAGGCTACCAGTAAAGAGAAAAAAAGTTAAGAAAAGGAAAAAAAAATCTAGAAGAAAAAGAGATTTATCCAATCACTGATCGTGCTGCAGTGAGAGACACCCCTAAGAGCCAATAGTAACGGCGCATTCATAAGTTCCGCCCACTGGTCGTGCCGACACTGTTTTCAGCGTGAGCAGATGAGAGAGAGTCTATGGAGCCCCGGACATGACATGCAGGAAAAAAATAGTAGGCTAAATCGTGCGCACGATTTACTAATTCGTTCCCTCGATTTACTAAAACATGTGCACAATTTACTATTTCGTTCCCTCGATTTATAAATCATGCTCATGATTTATAAATCGAGGGAACGAAATAGTAAATTGTGCGCATATTTTAGCAAATCGTGCGCACGATTTAGTAAATCAAGCGAACAAATTAGTAAATCGTGCGCACGATTTAGTAAATTGAGGAAACGAAATAGTAAATCGTTCGCACGATTTAATTTTTTTTCTTGCGTGTCATGTGCGGGGCTCCGTAAGAGTCAGAGCAGATCAGCACAAACCGTTTCTCCAGAAAATCCATTGATCTAACTGGAAATGTGATTGAGTGCACTGAAAGTGGAGCTTTTGAAGTGGATGCGTCAGCCTGAAGTGTTGAAGTGACGGAGAGATAGAGAAGAGAGACGGATGTGTCAGGATAAGTCACTTCATTTTATTGGTTGGTTGGAGTATAGTTGGTAGACCAATTAGGTTATAGCAGCCGTATTATTTAAGGACCCTTATTTTGACAGGTAGGTATGTTTGTGACTTGGGATGCTTCTCTCTCTCTCTGGCATTTCCGTTTCCGTCCCGATTCCTATTCAGGTATGTTGAGTTTCTGCTGGTGGTGTACTGATGCGTATGTTGCGAGGCTAATATGCGTTATTTATAGTTTAATTTAGAGCGGGGCTGGTGGCGTTGGCATTGGCATTGCGGCAAGTCGTGGCGGAGTTCGCTTGCAGGTATGTTTTGGTGCTTAAATCCTTCTTCCTCCTCAGTGGTGGTATTTATTGTGTGCTGCTCTCAGTAATAGCAGTGAGGGCAGGTGTGTGAATGCTGGCCAGTAGACTGAGCTGCGGCACCGGTAGTGAGTAACAATACAGCTGTGCGCCCAGTGTTTGTTCAACATCAATCGTAAGTATGCCGCTTTTGTCTTTAATATTTTTTATGAATTTTTTAAATACACAAATCTATATAACTTCCTGGTCATGTGACCCGATGATGTCACACCAGTTGTGATATGTTCACACACACCTGTCACACATCATACACGCGTTGGATTTTGGAAATGTCATTTTGTCAATTTTTTATGAATTTTTGAAATGCACAAATCTATATAACGTCCTGGTCATGTGACCCGATGATGTCACACCGGTTGTGATTTGTTCACACACACCTGTCACAAATCATACACGCGTTGGATTTTGGAAATGTCATTTTGACAATTTTTTATGAATTTTTGAATTACACAAATCTATATAACTTCCTGGTCATGTGACCCGATGATGTCACACCAGTTCTGATATGTTCACACACACCTGTAACACATCATACATGCATTGGATTTTGGAAATGTCATTTTGTCATTTTTTTATGAATTTTTGAAATACATCAATCTTTATAACGTCCTGGTCATGTGACCCAATGATGTCACACCAGTTGTGATATGTTCACACACACCTGTCGCACATCATACACAAGTTGGATTTTGGAAATGTCTTTTTGTCATTTTTTATGAATTTTTGAATTACACAAATCTATATAACGTCCTGGTCATGTGACCTGATGATGTCACACCACCTATTATATATTTACTAACATGGCATCACCAATATATATATATATATATATATATATATAGTTGTAGTGTATATACAGTACACATATATTACGATATTGTATATATAGATTCCTGACCCAATGACTTCACACAACTTTAAATAGGCTTTGTTCGCACATTTTTTACTACACACACTTATCTTACACAGTTTGCATGCTTACAATGCATTGTATGACTGTATTTATGATTTTTTACCCATATATTCAACATTATTTCAATTTCTGTTATGTGACCTGATGATGTTACAACCCCTGTAATATACAGTAGTCAACATTTGAAGTTGATCAAAACATTTCATCAAAGTCGTCCTAACTTTTTTGATCGACTTCAAATGTTGACTACTGTATTTATGCATATTTTTCACCAATGACCTTCATTTTATTTTTAGGCTTTGACAAGGCATTTGATACAGTGGAACATAGCTTGAGGTTTCACTGTCTTCTTTGTTAATTTATTTTCTAATATCATTAAGACACTTTATGCAAACAATAAAAGCTCACTGAGATTACATGGTATGTTTCCTAAATGTGATCTCTAAAGTGCTATCACACAGGAATTCCCAATTTCTGTTTTGTGTTTTCACCAGTTTTCTGTTGCTTTGCAAATACAATGTTAAACAATCAATTTCAGTAAAATGTGAAAAAAGACCTTTCACAAGGTTTAATATATATATATATATATATATATATATATATATATATATATATATATACTTTTTATACATATTTTAAACATGTGTATTAAAAAGGTAAACAAAAAACTTGAACAGGTTAAAATATATGTAAACAAACCAAATAATAATATAAAAGATTGTAAGAGTTCATGAACAGGTTAAAATACATGTAAACAAACCAAATAATAATATAAAAGACTGTAAGAGTTCATGAACAGGTTAAAATACATGTAAACAAAAAACAAATAATGCAAAGGACATTTCACAAGAACATGAATACCTGAAAAGGTAAATGTAAAATATTACTAATAATATAGTAATTATCAACTATAAATATACAATTTCCAAAATAAACTTACTTTGCCTCTGAAAAACTTTTTTGCACAGGTCCCAACACCAAAATTATGTGATGGTCACAAACTAAAACATAAATCAAAAAAGACACCAAGTGAGTGTGGTGACACAAAGGGCAAGACAGACATTGTTAAGACAGGCATTGGTGTTGCTGAAGAGGTAAAAGGGACCTTACAAAATGTAGAAAAATCATTTAATAATATCTAAGAATAGTTTTTTATAGGTAACTAAACTATGGGAATGTCAAGCCACTGAACAGATTGTAGCACATATACATTATACACACACATATACATACACACACACACACACATACACATATATATATATATATAAACACATTATAACATTTTAATTACTTTAACATACTTCACCATTTTCTTATTAATTTGCTGACATCACAACAATAGACACCTGTAGAGTATACACAAACCAGCCACATGCCTTTGCTAATTTTGTAATTTTGTGATTGGAATCTTCTACTGCTACTTAGAAATGTATAAAAGGACTACATAGAAGTCCAGTCACACCATTACAAACAAAGTTGACTATAAAAATATCAATGATATCAGTGATGAACAATGGCAAGATCTAAAAGAGGTAAGGGTGCATTGAGAAAAGACTTGTGGGAAGCTGCTGGAGGAACAGAGGTGATAAAAATAAAAAAAAAATAAATAGCTGAAAATATTGTAAATAATGACACTACTCAGAAATCACCTATCTGGCACACACTATCCAACCAAATATTTGGAAAAGATACTCCAAAAAACAGGCAATGGCTTTTTATTATATGGACGTATAACAGGAGAAATATCAGAACTATGTTACAACCAATGTGTTTAAAGAAACAGGAAAATGAAACCAAAAGTATGCGGACAGAGAATTTGGAAAAAGATGAAACAGAAATGGATAGAGAGGAGTCTGAGGAGATCAATGACTGGGGACAGACAGACCCTGAGTGTGACAACTTTGAGGTGATAGAGGTTCCTCCAACAATTGACAACCACTGTAACTCAATCCACGAACTAAAAAAGAATCCAGAAAAAAAGACAGAATCAAAAACAGGGGACCAAACTTATAAACATGTGCCACAAACATCAACTAAATTTGAAGTGTTTCTTCATTCAAAGGTATGGAACAAAATTTGCCCTTTGAAATGTTCTAATAAACTAAGACAACCATGGACCCACTACTTGTACAATCAGTTCAAGAAAAAAAATCCTTGTTGTCCTCTCCGCTTTACATACCAGCATGTCCGAGCAATAGGGAGCCGGAAGCGTATGTGTGGGTACTTAAAAATATGTGCAAAATGTACATTTTCAACATGCCGTGCAAGGTATTCCTTCACCATGAAGACCAAACCAGCCAAACATCAAACAGTTATTCCTTTAACTGTGTGCCGGACTGGAAACATCTTACACCTAAAAAAAGAACAACAGTTCAGACATGCCAGTAATGTCAGAAGGGGAAAAATAGCAAAAACTGTCCTTCAAGGTGTAAGTACAGAATATTATAAAAGGCTGCAAAACACACCCAGAAACATTTTGAAAGTCATTTCCCATAAAAATCAAGAAAACCATGCAGCAACATGACAACATTCTTCTGGAGACTCAGCTCACACAATCCATAATCCGACAATGTGACACTGCCTCTTATTTGACTCCTGGGTATGTACAACATTTCCAGGTGGATCCTTTTGGGGCTCACCTGTACACAGAAACAGGAATAGGCATACTGGTGAATAATCTGAGAGACAGATCCCCTGTCACTCTTTACCTAGATGCCACTGGGAGTGTGATTTCCAAAATTCCACATCAAACAAAACCCATCCTATACTACACTCTTACCTTGCCAGGTAAAGGAAGAGATGCACCTCCACTTCCAGTATGCGAGATGATATCAAGCGAGCATTCCGTTCCTCCTATAACTTTCTGGCTAATGCAGTTTCTTCTCAAAATGTCAAAATACACCAGTCAACAAATTCACCAGGTGGAGACCGATTACAGCTGGGCTCTTATGCAGGGAGTTATTTTGGCATTTAATAAAGAAAGTATGCCGGCTTACCTTAATAGGGTGTATGCCATCTGCCAAAAGCAAAAAACCTGGGCAGATATAAAATCGGCAACAGTTTTGCACCTGTGTGCAGCTCACGTCATTAAAGCTGTGTCTTCAGCTTTTGGAAGGAAGACAGACGATAAAGGGCTGCAAAATATGGCAACATACGTATTTGCCAGGATGCAAAACACTGTTAATCTGGATGATGCCCTTGCCATTTTTAGACCATTCTGCATTGTTTTCCTCGCAAGACATGTCAGTAAAAATGTCACAGAGAGTCTTGAATTCTTGGAGGGCCTCATTACAAAAGAAGATGCTATTCTTCAAGACCGAACAGAAGATGACTCGGAAAAGTGGGAGATGGATGAAAATTCATCAAAAACAATTGTTGGTGATTCTCCATTTTCCAAACTTTTCAGGAAGATCTACGATGATGTCATGGTTGTCTTGGAAAATGAAGAACAACATCAGAGTGTTGAAAATCCTTATTATTGTCCAGATGTAATCAAGTTCCTTCTGGACAATTACCTGGGGATCTATCCACTTTGGAGCGGGGTTCTATGTTAATGTCACTTTAGATTCTTGTTCTTATGAAACTTTTATTGTGGAATCTTTTGTTTGAAGGTCCTATATGGTTCAGACTCATATATATATAGAGATGTCAATGTGGTTACATGAAGTTACGATACTGCAAATTTGACTGTTCAAATTAACAAAATCCCATCTTCCAAACACTCTGATTATGAAACTGATTAAAATAATGAAACTGATTAAAATATAGATTCTTATCAATACACTTTGAGTTAAAGTTAATGTGTCTCAACTTAACTCTCCGAGTACCAAAAATCCACTGAAAATGGTTATGTTTTATTCAGTTCTATTCATAGAGGGAAACAAGATACATTTCTAGTTTCAATATTATTTATTTTTCAGACATTCCTCTTTAAATGCAATAAGCATCAGCTGTGTGCAAAGTGAATTTGGTTCTTGGCCATTGATAATTTGTAAAATTCAAAATTTGAACATAGCAGCTGCTTTGAGATCCCAATATGTATGGGATTAAACTATATAGTGCCTTGAAAATGACAAAATCCAAAGGAAATTTTATTAAGAATGAGAATCGAGAAGGATATTCAGAAATCTTCGATACTTTTAGAATTACAAGCATACTTTGGAAAAAAGAATATTTATGGCACTCAGACATAAATATTCTTTTAACACAATTGTTCTATACAATTGTGTTAATAGAAAAACACGATACATTTCAAGGTTCAACATAAGTTGTTCCTCAGATTTTACTGTGAAGAAAATAAAAAAGTATCAGATGTATGCAAAGTGACCCACATTTGGTTTCTGACCACTGAAAATGTGACCAATTTACTCATGGAGCCACATTAAAGGGTTAGTTCACCCAAAAATGAAAATTCTGTCATTAATTACTCACCCTCATGTCGTTCCACACCCGTAAGACCTTCGTTAATCTTTGGAACACAAATTGAGATATTTTAGTTGAAATCCGATGGCTCCGTGAGGCCTGCATAGCCAGCAATGACATTTCCTCTGTCAAGATCCATAAAGGTACTAAAAACATATTTAAATCAGTTCATGTGAGTACAATTGTTCAATATTAATATTATAAAAGTGACGAGAATATTTTTGGTGCGCCAAAAAACAAAAACAAAATAACGACTTATATAATGATGGCCGATTTCAAAACACAGCTTCAGGAAGCATTGTTTTGAAATCAGTGTATTGATTCATGATTCAGATCGCGTGTCAAACAGCCAAACTGCTGAAATCACGTGACTTTGGCGCTCCGAACTGCTGATATGTTTATTAAAATATGTTTTTAGTACATTTATGAATCTTGAGAGAGGAAATGTCATTGCTGTGAAGGCAGGCCTCACAGAGCCATCGAATTTCAACAAAAATATCTTAATTTGTGTTCTGAAGATGAACGAAGATCTTACGGGTGTGGAACGGCATGAGGGTAAGTAATAAATGACAGAATTTTCATTTTTGGCTGAACTAACCCTTTAAGATCTCCATATTTCTGGGACTGAACCATCAAGGGCCTTTAAAATGAAGATACCTAAAGGAAAGTTTGTTAAAGCTGCAGTAGTTTTTTCACAGATTATCTGTCTCATATTCTACTGTCAGGACATAATGACAGGTTTAACAAATATGTAAAAAATAAATTTTTACAAAAGTTACCTACTGCAGCTTTAAGAACCAGAATCTAGAAGGATATTAAAATATCTTTAATACTTCTTGAGTTACAGGCATGCAAACTTGAGGCACAAAATACAAGAAGTTCTTTTTACCATTTTTGATCTGTCACTGTTGGCATATAATGAAACAAAGATTGATATAGTCAACAGATTTTACTAATACCAATCTGTGTAAAAATAAAAATGATGCTGCCATCTTTATAAAGTCATTTTTACACTCCTCTAATCTGGCTCCAAATCTCAGGTGAAAATGACTGAAATGAAAATGCCCCTCTACAAAATAGTGGATTACTCAGTAAATATACATCTGTGACATTTAATGTTTTTTGCTTTCTTCGCTATTTATGTTTGTCTTTCTACAGAAAAAAATATTAAATAAAAAATGAGCTGGGGAAGTTTCTGAAAATGGGTTGATTTGACACAGAATGACCCAAATACAATACTTGTATTAAAATTAATAAATTAATTACGTTTCTTTAGAAACTGACCTCATCAGAACATTTAAAAGCATAGGCTACGTTGTAACGAAAAACTACAGGCATCTTCGTCATCTACATTAATTTAGGCCGCATTTACATTGCATGGATGAAATGAACCAATTTTGATTATTCCTCCCATGTGACACATTAGGGATATGACCCACGAACGTGTTTAAAAAAGGAACACGTGTTAAAAAGTTAAAGAGGGTAAACTTTACCATTCATCTGAATTGATAAGGATAAAGATAAGGATCCGGGAGCTCGAGAAGCCGCTGCGCCGCCATGTGCCGGGCACACATTTAACGATTGTAAGGCCGATTATGAATGTAATTTGATACTTACGATTGATCGCGCTCAAACGTGTCCAGTCAGAGCCAGTTGCGTTCAGTCTGCGATTACAGTCGGTGTTCAAATTCCATGTGTAAGTATTTAAATCTGCTTCAGTCGCAGGAAACAATCGCTGTGTGTGATGACCAGGAAGTTATATAGATTTGTGTAATTCAAAAATTCATAAAAAATTGACAAAATGACATTTCCAAAATCCAACGTGTGTATGATGTGTGACAGGTGTGTGTGAACATATCTCAACTGGTGTGACATCATTGGGTCACATGACCAGGAAGTTATATAGATTTGTGTAATTCAAAAATTCATAAAAAATTGACAAAATGACATTTCCAAAATCCAACTCATGTATGATGTGCGACAGGTGTGTGTGAACATATCACAACTGGTGTGACATCATCGGGTCACATGACCAGGAAGTTGTATAGATTTGTGTAATTCGAAAATTCATAAAAAATTGACAAAATGACATTTCCAAAATCCAATGCATGTATGATGTGCGACAGGTGTGTGTGAACATATCACAACTGGTGTGACATCATCGGGTCACATGACCAGGAAGTTATATAGATTTATGTAATTCAAAAATTCATAAAAAATTGACAAAATGACATTTCCAAAATCCAACGCCTGTATGATGTGCGATAGGTATGTGTGAACATATCACAACTGGTATGACATCGTCGGGTCACATGACCAGGAAGTTATATAGAATGTCACAACAATTGTACAACAAATGTACAATTTTTTTTTTTTCAAATCTAAGTTGTTTATCATATGCTGCATGTATTTATAAATACATTGTATGTGATTTCAGCTCTTTAGATAAATATATTTACCTTTGTGGTTGTTTTATTTCATTATGACATTCACTTTACTTACATATTTATAACAGATTTATAAATAATATAAAAGTTAAAAATTGTGTTAATCTATACTTAATCTATTTACTAATATCAACTACTCATGAAAAAGGATTGTGTTTTAATGTTTAATGGAATAATGCACATATTTTACCAACTTTGTTGTGCATTTTGCACTTTTGAGACACTCCCTAACTTGAAGCGCCCAAGTGGGGATAATTGTGAGGACTTTTTCACTTCTGATTCTTAAAACAATAACATCACCTATTAATATTATAATTAACTTTTGATACTAAGATTTATAATGTGATCTGAACGAGATACAGCATCATTCATGTCTTTATATGCGATTATATATCAATTAACACTGAAGAAAAGATCGAATGTCTAACGAATGTCCAACATAAAACCAACTTTACCGCACCGCCTACCAGTTGAGTTTTTGGATTTAATTTCTTCTGTTAGTAGAGTAATTTGTTGCTATATTTGTTTTTGATATTTTTGTGGTTAGTTTTGTCTTGGTTTTGATTAATTTTGTTGCTTTATTATAGTATTTGTTTGAATTTCTTTCTGAATGCTTTTTTTTCTCTTTGTTTTTCCAGGGCCAGTGAGACTCGTGTGGAACTGGGGAGGCTAGCTGCTTTCATTCTGTGGTGTTTCACAGTGTGCTGTGTATGCTGATACAACTTCCCTTTGGTTGGTGTGCCTGGTGTTTGCTTTGGTGTGATTGAGGTGGGTTTTGGATGACCTCCTGAGTTGCAGCCGGCCTGCCTGGTTCCCACTAATCCTGGCCCTGGAAACTATTTCTACTTTTGTGGGTGTGTTTTGTGAGAGAGTTTTAATCAATGCTTATCTCTTTGACTACAATTGGTGAAACTTATCTGTGTGTTCTTTTATTGGGAGTTATTTCCCTGGTCTCCCACCAGGGTGGTGTAGTCGGATAAATTTAATGGTGATTAACATTCCCCTCCATTTGGTACTGCCACACGGAGCAGATCCCGGAGTGTTGAAGCACTGTGAGTAATCTTCCTTTTGTGAATAAAGATCTAATTCTATTTTGCTTTAGTGAGTGAAATTCCAGATATTAATCCGAATATAATGTAAATGACATGTCGAAGTTTCTAAAATGATTAATTATGAGCTGTTTTGAGTAGGCCGCCTGCACACAGCGCGAGCTGAACTGATTAGCACATGGGCTAAAGCTACAGCGTGTAAACATGAGTGATATATGAGTGTCAGTGTGTTTAATAACTGCCTATTAATGTTTAATTTGAGATTTGATAATATGTCAATTTGAGATTCATATGATTTATGGAAATGTCTGAATCAAAAGTGAATTGTTGTGTTTTGCAAGGCCTGTCTTTCTTTCTGTGTGTGTGAATGTAATGATTATTGTTTATTCTGGTCAATAAACCTAAATATAACTTTCACTTTACAACAGGGGGTCCAATTTTTTCACACACTTTTAGCAATTTATAAATAAAACCAGCACTAATTAAACAGTTACTAGCTTCTCATTGTTCAGTTTATTTAATTGGTGAAGTATATTACTACACAAAAAATAATATATGGTTTGCTAAATAATGGCTAAAAGGCGTTTACTGTACATTCAAATAATCATTAATTACTAGCTTATTTTTGTTTATTTATCGCATGAATGTGGATCCTTCAAATGTTTAATAAATTTTAATTAATGGCTAATATGCCCTTACTAGCCTATAAGTTAAGTTAATTATTAATTACTAGTTTGTATGTGCATAACACATACATAATTGTGGACCCTTAAAATAAAGTATTAACAGATCTCTTTTGAGATCTGCCTCCCTCCCCTTCAGGTACAGTAATTTTATGTTCATCTGTTTACATTTATAGAGGTAAGAAGACAAATATCTAAGAAGATGAATGTGTATCATTTCCATCTCTTGTTTCCTGTTCCTTGACAGACCCAAAGGAAAAGGACAGTGATTCCCAAACCACAGAGAAATGAATGACTGTTGATGAGTATCAAGCACAACCTTGACAGACTCAGAAGAGGCTGAAAAAAAAGGAGGAAAACGAAAAATTGAGAAATTACATCAAAAAAGTAAAAAAAATGCTCAGAGGTGCATATTAGTTATTTTACTGTTGTGGTGAATCAGCAACCAGCTATCAAACTGTTTGGTGGTTTATTTAGTTTTTACTGTCTTTGCACTTCAAACTTTCAATTTTTTTGTAGAACTGCTATTGTTTCAATATTATTATTCAACTTGCTATGTACAACTGAGACAAAGAATTTAATAATTATTGGTAATTAATTGCATTATTATCAAGTACATGACAAGAAAACTGAAAGTTATCCAACCTCTAACATCTGGCATGATGGCTTTGTAAAACGCATCATTAACATTAAATTCATCAGCTTAGATGACCATATGTACACTGGAGGTAGTCGAGTTGGTAAATAGGTATAAGAGATTGCTTTATCATATTTTATTTTGTTATATTTTTGTTGCTAGAGCTACCAAATTTGATAAATGAAGTGAAGATGGCCCTGAAGTCTCAGTGTTCGTCAGCATCAGTCAGCTCTGACTTGGAAGGTGGGACAGGATTTGCCATAGAGTAATTACAGAGCCCTTCCAACAGAGCAGGTAGTGTACTAGTTTATCTAGTCAATGAAGTGCTGAAACCATGTTGTTGTTATTACTATACTCAAAGTGATCCAGTTGGAGTAAGTTTAGGTTAAAGGATTAGTTCAGTTTGAAATGAAAATTAGTCCAAGCTTTACTCACCCTCAAGCTGTCCTAGGTGTATATGACTTTCTTCTTTCTGATGAACACAATCTGAGAAATATTAATAAATATTCTGACGCATCCGAGCTTTATAATGGCAGTGAAAGGGACCAATGAGTATAAGGCTGAAGAAAGTGCCTCCATCCATCGTAAACATACTCCACACGGCTCCAGGAGGGTTAATAAAGGCCTTCTGAAGTGAAGCGATGCGTTTCTGTAAAAAAATATATATATCCATATTTAACAAGTTAAGTAAAATATTTAGCTTCCGCCAGACCGCCTTCCATATTCAAGTTATGAAGAAAGTGTGAAGTGGCATCAAGTCAGTTACACTTTTTCCGTTAGTTTAATAGGGAAGGTGTAAGACATAGCGTAAGCTTTGTGAACTGCAAGAGTTTTACACTTTCTTTGTACGCTGAATACGGAAGGTGGAAGCTAGATATTTTACTTCTTAACTTGTTTAAATATGGATATTTTTTTACACAAATGCATTGCTACACTTCATTACACTTCATTACAGTTCATTACTTTATTAAGCCCCCAGAGCCATGTGGAGTATGTTTATGATGGATAGATGTGAATGGAGACACTTTCAGCTCATACTCGTTGATCACTATCACTGCCATTAAAAAGCTTGGGTGCGTCAGGATATTTATTAATATTTCTCAGATTATGTTCATCAGAAAGAAACAAGTCATATACACCTAGGATGGCTTGAGGGTGAGTAAAGCTTGGGCTAATTTTCATTTCAAAGTGAACTAGTCTTTTAAGTGTATTCCTCAGGGCCAAAATAGTGGCAATTCCTGTCAAACTCGCAACTTTCTGGTTCCATTTGGAAGTCCAGATCCCCAAACACTGGACCCCCCCATTTATTATTTAAATAAATCCTATATGACTCGCATATGATTCAATCAAGAATTTTAAATGATTTGTATAGGAAATTACTGATATTCATACACATTTTTACTAAAATCATATACTATTGCATACTGTTGTCATGTAAAACTCATATAAGACTTTTACAGTATTCATATATGACCTAAAAATCCCATATAAGTTGTATGTGTGATTTTTAGTATGAAAGTAGCCATAATCGGTCTAATTTTGTATATGGCATGTATATATGAAACACATAAGGAAATTCTGGCTGATTGGAGTAAGTAAGATATATGGTTGCTGTATATGAAACATACAGGTTTTTTTCATATGGCCAAGGATGTCCAGACTGTGCCATCTCAAAGAGCCCTCGCCATCTTCCATTTGGCAAGCTCCACCCGCTGCCCGTTCCCAACCGACCATGGTCACATCTAGGAGTGAATTTCATCACAGCTCTTCCTCCCTCCAATGGCAACACATGTACCCTGGTGGTTATTGACCGGTTCTCCAAGTCCTGTCATCTTCTCCCCCTCAAAGGATTCTCCACGGCCATGGAAACAGCAGAGCTCATGTTTAACCACATCTTCTGATACTATGGAATTCCTGAAGACATTGTGTCTGATTGCGGACCCAGTTCATCTCAAGAGTATGGAAGGCCTTCTCCCTCCTAGGTGTGACCGTCAGTCTCTCCTCTGGATACCATCCCCAGTTGAACGGGCAGATGGAGAGAAAGATCCAAGAGATCAGTCACTTCCTACGAACCTTCTGCCATGGCCACCAGAACTCTTGGAACCAGTTCCTGGGCTGGGCCGAGTACACACAGAACTCTCTTCATCAGCCGACTACTGGACTCACTTCTTTACAGTGCATACTCAGATACCAGCCCCCTCTATTCCTGTGGTCAGGAGAACCGTCTGATGTCCCATCTGTCGACCACTGGTTCCGACCTGAGACATTCTGCAGCTCTAGCTTACCAACCTGGTCAGAAGGTTTGGCTATGTTGTTTGACAGTGTAGTACCCCCTCACCAGAGTACTGATCACATACACCTGTCACCAATCTACACACTCATCAAGCTGGCTACTTAAGCACACTTCATCTCACTCCAGTGTCCAGTCTTGTTCACACGTTACGGACTTATTCCCTGTTTCTCCTACGCATTCCCCAAGCAAGATTCTCCAACGTGTCCTAGTCCTTACCTCCAGTGTTCCTCCAGCGTGTTCTCCTCGTCCTCATCCTCCATTGTTTTCGTGTGACTACTTACCTTCCAACGAGTGTGTGTGTGTGTGCATCCATCTGTCATCCATCCATCCACGATCTGCAAAACCTGTAGACAAAGACTGTATCAACTTCATCATCATCTCTGCTAAAGTATCATTGCTCTGTTTACTCACCTGACATTCTGTCTCATCGCTACTGTTGACAATAAACATCCATACATCAATATTCTCTGTGTTACGAGTATACTTCAGTAACATTATGATCAATTACGCATATAAATAAACCATAAAGGGAAATATGTATATATGGATAATTAATTACAATGGATTATAATTAATTATGAATATTAATGATCTAGAATTTCAAAGAGACTGGTCGGTTTGTCCACCAAACTTATCAGCACGATCTTTTTATCAACTCTTAAAAGAAGATTATTCTTCTGGTCAAGAGGAATAATTCTCCTATTCTAGTACTAACAGTACAAAAGCATATAGCAAAAATCAAAACGTTAAAGTGACCTGGTTTATGAGCTGCACAGAGACAATAAAGCATGAATATAATGGATTTTAATACATGAAACTACAAATACATACAAATAAATGCAAAAAATACAAAATAACGAAAGTAAAGAAAGAAAGAGAGAGAGAAGACAAAAGAATGGCAAAACTTACAAACAATTAATCATGAGAGCCAGCAAAGAATTACAATCACCTTAAATAGGGGTATAGAAACTTGACGCATTTAAAGATCGTTGAGAACGATACTTGCACGGAGTTACAGATGGATTCGTGTACGGAGATTCAGTGCGTTAGTGGCTGGAGTTCGCTGATTTCTTCCGTGTCTCCACAGGAAGTTTGAACTGAGGTAACTTGAAAGCACGTTTTGCCAGAAGGTGGTCATCTTACAGAAGAGAAGAAGATGAGAGCACGATGGGAGCGCGATGAGACGGACAGATGGATAGACGGACGAGAGCCAGAAGATCGACGGAAGACAAAAGATGAGAGACGATATGAGAGACCTTGTCTTTTAAGGACAAATCAGTCCCTCCCATCTTTGGGTAACCTGACCAATCCAGAGTGTGTATTTTGAGCGGGAGAGAGTTTTTTTTTTTTGTTTTTTTTTGTTTTTTGTTTCCATTTATGACCTAATTTGCATGTGTATGGTGGTGTCAAGATTAGTACAGTTTTACCCCAAAGTATAGCAAAATAACATAATGCATTTTATTGTAACATAATATACAGCATTAATCAAAGCATCCAGAGAGGATTAAATCAAGACCAAATATGATAGGATGGGAAGATATTAAAAGACCACATATGGTTACAAGCATTTAAACTTATCCTAAAATAACTAAAAAATCATAACTAGGCTAATTACAACATGGGGACCTGCATACACAAAGGAATACATCATATAACATTCTGGAATGGTTTACTTATGATTTGAATTCAGAGAGTTTCTCTATGTGTGTGTGGTGTGTGTGTGTTTGTGTTATTTGTGGTTTTTCTACAATGTTTGTTTCCACATGGCTCTTTGCGTTCAAGCATGGGGCCTTCTAGGAGCATTTTTAAATCATTCTGGAGCTGTGAGGATGTTTCTGCTTAGAATCTACAAAGGCAATATACCCTGACACCAGGGCAATCTGGTGCAGGTGCATCGGAGCCAGGTCTGTGATTTACATGAAGACGTCAAACGTCAAAAGCTTTTCTGAGGCTTATAGTTGACTTGATAACATCGATCCAGTCAAGAAGCTACACTTATTAGGGCCCAAGCCGAAGGTGAAGGCCATATTGTTTTCTTTAGGATTATTAGATCCCCTAAGGATTGATCCCCTAAGGATTATTATTATTAGGGCCCAAGCACTGATGAGGTGAGGACCCTATTGGAATTGTTCCGTTTATTAGGGCCCAAGCCACTAGAAGCAGGGGCCTATTGTTCTCCTAAGGATTTTTTTTTTTTTTTTTTTTTTCACCACCAAACTCGGTCAGCATGAAGTCAAGACATTGATGATGAAAAATTGCCAGCGGATTTTTGATATCTCGAACGGTTTGGCCGTGGCGAGGCAACGGATTTATGGCGAGAAAAGGGAAACACAAAATGTGTTATAACGTCTGCATACATTGATTGATTTTTATGAAACTTCAGCTGTGTGTTCATTGTAGGAGCCCAATCACATGGATGTGACTATTGTGAGTCAAAGTTATAGTGCCACCAACTGGCAGCAGGAAGTGTGTCTCTTTCAAAATGCTTTGAGATTACCCTCTTTCTTTTACCCGATTTGCTTCAAACTTCATCAGAATAATGTCAAAACATAGCAGATGTAGACCAGTGAATGTATGTGTGATATCTTAAATATTGTTGCCATGGCAACAAGTCAAACATTAATAATATTCTTGGGTATTTTTGAGGCTCTTAACATGCTTCAAATTGCATGAAACTCGACACACACATCAATATTGTCATCCAGTAGACATGGGCAAAGCCTTAGAAACGGGCGGGGAGCAGGGGCTCTACTGTGCCACCTTTTGGCAAAAGTGAGGGTGTTAGTTTAACCTACAGTCACCAAACTCGGTACACATATTGGTCTCATTAAGCCAGACAACTTTCTAATTTACAGTCATTAGCTCCGACCAACAGGAAGTCAGCTATTTTGGTTTGAATATGGAATTTTTGAAAAAACAAGGTCTGAAATTTTAACTACTCCTCTTAGGGGATTCATACAATCGTCACCAAACTTTCTGAACATGATGACAAGACACTGAATATGCTATAATGCAAACAATTATAGGATATCTTGAACGGTGTTGCCATGGCAACGGTTTGAAATAAGAACAAAAAGGGAAACAGGAAAAGACTTACATCAAATATACATCCTTTATTTCAATATAAAATAATACAAATATTATAAATAAGCACATTTTAATTATTTAGAAAAAAATATATTAAAAACCTTAAGACAAATACTGGACTTAGATTAACATAGACTTAGAAAATGTTGAGCTGCAAAAGAAAACTTTGTACTCACTTCAAAGCGACCTATGACACTCTATGACATGAAATTCATCTAATTTTACATGATTTCATGGATGTGGCTGTTGTGGTTTGTGATCATAGGAGCATCAGCTGCTGCAGAAAATGTGGTGTGAATTTGACATATTCCTTTTATGTGTAACTGTTTTAAATGCCCATTGCCCACCGTGCACAGTTGCCCTGAGGCCACCGTGGTGGCAGTCCCACTGGGCTTTGGCCCATCATCGCTGCTTGCAGCTATATTTATTATTATTTTTATTTTTTTTTCTATGTTTTGGCCACTTTTGGGGCCCTTAACATGCTCAAAAACTCTTGAAAATTTGCACACGGGTCAGAATCCGCGTCAGTATCACTTTTAAAATGCTTTGAGATCACCCTCTTATTTTTACCCGATTTGCTTCAAACTTCATTACAATAATGTCAAAACATGGCAGATGTAGACCTGTGAATATATTTGTGATATCATAAATATTGCTGCCATAATAATAATATTGCTGCCATAATAATATTCTTGGGCATTTTTGAGCCTCTTAACATGCTTCAAATTGCATGAAACGCGACACACAAATCAATATTGTCATCTACTAGACATGGGCAAAGCCTTAGAAATGGGCGGGGAGCAGGGGCTCTACAGCATCACCTTTTGACAAAAGTCAGGGGGTTTGTTTAACCTACAGTCACCAAACTCAGTACACTTATTGTTTCCATTAAGCCGGACAACTTTCTAATTTACAGTCATTAGCTCTGACCAACAGGAAGTCAGATATTTTGGTTTGATGTGGATTTTTCACACACACACACACACACACACACACACACATAGACTCTCTCTCTGTCCAAACCCCCCTACCCCCTCCCTCCTCCTCTCCTACCCTCCCCCCTCCTCTCCTACCCTCCCCTCTCACTCCTTCAGTCTGTGTGTGTGTGTGTGTGTGTGAGTGTGTGTGTGTGTGTGTGTGTGTGTATTACAATCTTGATTAGTGGTCTTTAACCCTTTTACTGATTACCCATTTATTGATGAACTTATAAAAATTTGGAACTGCAAATGATAACTTCACACACATTTGAAATTGAGCCATGATACTAAATCACTATTAGGACAGGACTATTTTTCTATATGTCGTTCGAATTACAATTATTATTTTTACATTATTATTTATTGATATAATTCAAATTTATTAAAAAAAACCCTCTTTAAGTAAATTTCACATGATTATGAAAGTGGCTGTTTAAAATGAATTTGCATAAGTGAGCAGAAAAAATCAGGAGAGTGTAATAACGGCCCACCACACAGAGCAGCCTTTACCTGGGTGAAAGCCTGCTGACACAGCTCCGTCCACTGGACCGGATCTGGCACTTCCTTTTTAGTGAGATCAGTCAGAGGGCTAGTGAGGTCCGAGTAATTAGGTACAAACCTTCTGTAATATCCCGCCAGCCCCAGGAACTGTCTCACCTCCTTTTTGGTCTTGGACAGGTTGCAACGGCTGCTGTCTTATCAATTTGGGGACGCACCTGCCCGTGACCCAAGTGGAAGCCCAGATACCTGACTTCCACACGCCCAATTGCACACTTCTTCGGGTTGGCCGTGAGCCCGGCCCCTCTCAGCGATCTCAGAACAGCCCTCAAATGCTGCATATGCTGCTGCCAATCATTACTATAAAGGATGATGTCATCTAGACAGGCAGCAGCATATGCAGCATGAGGCTGTAAAATTCGGTCCATGAGATGCTGAAAAGTGGCCGGTGCCCCGAACAGCCCGAACGGAAGGGTAACGAATTGGTGAAATCCAAACGGCGTTGTGAAAGCTGTCTTTTCTTTGAATAAAGGTGATAAGGGGATCTGCCAATATCCCTTTGTTAAATCCAGTGTCGAATAAAAGCGAGCCATACCAAGCCGATCAAGCAATTTGTCAACCCGCGGCATTGGATACGCGTTGAATTTTGACACAGCGTTCACCTTGCGATAATCCACACAGAGACAAACTGAGCCGTCCGTTTTCGGAACCAAAACTATCAGGCTCGCCAATCACTGTTGGATTCATCTATTACTCCCATTTCAAGCATCGCGCCTAATTCTGTCTGAACCACTTTTTTCTTGTGTTCAGGCAAGCGATACGGCCGGCTGCGCACAACCACGCCTGGCTCTGTCTTGATATGGTGCTGAATAAGATTCGTACGACCGGGTAGGGGCGAGAACACGTCTGCAAACTCTGTTTGCAACCTGGCTACATCAGTGAGCTGGGAGGGCGAGAGATGATCTCCTCCCAGGGCCAGAGCGAGAGATTGCGTTTTGATATTCACTTCTGGCCCGAGATCATCTTCTCCACTCACTACCGTCGCCAGCATCACTGATTCTGCCTCATTCCATTTTTTAAGGAGGTTGAGGTGATAAATCTGACGTGCCCCGCTCCTATCTGCCCGTACTACCTCATAATCGAGATCTCCAATTTGCCGTGTGACCTCAAACGGCCCTTGCCACTTTGCAAGTAATTTAGAACTCGAAGTTGGGAGTAATATAAGCACTTTATCTCCCGGTGAAAATTTACGTAAATTAGTTCCCCTGTTGTACAGCCGGCTCTGTTTGTCCTGAGCCTGTAACAAATTCTCCATAGATAGCCGCCCCAAAGTGTGGAGTTTTGTTCTCAGGTCCAGGACATACTGAATTTTGTTTTTGCTTTGAGACGGTCCGTCCTCCCAAACTTCTCTCAGGACGTCTAACACCCCACGGGGCTGCCGTCCATAAAGAAGTTCAAAGGGGGAAAACCCCGTGGAGGCTTGCGGGACCTCTCGTACAGCGAACAACAGGGGTTCTAACCATTTGTCCCAATTTTTGGCGTCTTCGTGAACGAACTTACGAATCATTGTTTTTAAAGTGCGATTAAAACATTCGACCAGCCCGTCGGTCTGTGGGTGATAGACGCTGGCACGAATCGATTTAATGCCCAATAAGTCGTACAGTTCGCGTAATGTACATGACATAAACGCCGTGCCCTGATCAGTGAGGATCTCCTTCGGGATCCCCACTCAGGAGTTTAAACGAAACAATGCGTCCGCAACACTCTTAGCGGAGATGCTGCGAAGAGCCACTGCTTCAGGATATCGTGTTGCATAGTCCACCAGCACTGATGCAAAACGATGTCCTCTTGCTGATTGCTCTAATGGCCCGATGAGGTCCATGCCAATTCTTTCGAAGGGGACCTGCATTAATGGAAGAGGGAGCAACGACGCTTTTGGAGAGGCCGGTGGATTTACCAACTGACATTCAGGACAAGACGCGCACCACCTGCGCACATTCTCGTGAATGCCCGCCCAGAAAAATCGGGTCATGAGACGATTTAGTGTCGTTGTTTGACCTAAATGCCCAGCCACAGGATTAGAATGAGCCGCCTGGAAAAGCATTTCCCGATGGCTTTTTTTAACTAACAACTGTGTTGTATCTTCCTTTGTTTGAGCGTCTTGGGTCACTCGATACAACCGGTCTTTTATAATTGCAAAATACGGATAGGAAAGTGCACGAGCAGGTTGGAGAGGCTGACCGTCGATGGAACAGACCTGTTCAAAAGCATGTTTTAATGACTCATCCTGAGACTGCTCCAGAGGAAAATCATCGCACTCCGAGAGGATGAGCCTCCCGATTTCACTCCGTTCCCCGAATCAGAACTCAGTGGTCCCCGTTCAGTCTCTCCCAACTGCACAGGGATTAAAGGATATTTCACCACGTCCCCGTGCACACACCGCACCTGAACTATGCGGCTTGTATCCAATGTCTCAGATTGAATCAGGCTTTGGTGGATCGAGGTTTGGTTACATCCTGAATCCACCAGAGCCTGATAGGTACCCCCCTTAATACTCACAGGTATTTGGTACCAGCCAGCCTGACCGGGGGCAGCCTGCGGGACATCTGGGACCCGGATCATTGCCCCCACCTCCATCATCGGACACCTGTCAATAAAATGCTCCGGGTCCCCACAACGCCAACAGGCTGGCCCAGACCTCCCCGCTGCCCTAGTGGCAGGAAGTGGGTTAAGGGGTTGGCGTTGAGAGAGCGAAGAAGCAGAAGCGGTATCCGTCCCGGCCGAGGTCAGTCCCGCCCCCCTGGACTCGAAAAAGGGTCTTGACCGGTCCCACCCCGCCCCCGGGGCGGGACTCGAGGAGGGCCTGGCGGACGGGACCTGGGTAGAGGGACAGGTCGAGAGAGAGAGGTAGATGGAGAGGAAAGAGGGTGGGAATTTTATAGAGGTTGTCTGAGAAAAACATGGACATGGCATGATATTCTGCACTCATTTGAAATTGACTTATGACATTCTATTATTCATCTCAATTTAAACAACCTCATGGATGTGGCTGTTGTGGTTTGTGATCATATTGGCACCAGCTGTTGCAGTAAATAAGGTCTGAATTTGACATAGACTTTTTATGTTTAACCATTTTAAATGGCCATTGCCCGCCATGCACAGTTGCTCTGAAGCCACCGGGGTGGCGGTGCCACCGGGCTTGGGCCCGTCATCGCTGCTTGCAGCTATAATTATTATTATTAGGGACCAAGCCACTGGTGGCGCAGGGCCCTCTTGTTTTTCTAAGGATTATTTTTAGGGGCCAAGCACCAAAAGTGCATAGGCACCTATTGTATCCATTGGCGTTCTTTTTTTTTTATATTTTTTTTCTTCTTCTTCTTCTTCTTCCGCTATTGAGTCTATGGCAGCCCATAGAACCACTTGCGGGAAAGTTGTGAAATGTCCATAGCAAATTTGGAGTCTCTAACTCAATCCCTCTACCGCCACCAGCTGTCCAAAGTTGCACTCATGTTTATGTTAATAACTTTTGAACCGTAAGGGCTAGAAACAAAATTCTTTGTTTCCTTGGGTCAAGACGAATCGATTGCATCCTATGTCGTCATTTTCCATCATGAAAATTTTTCCACCATTTTGAAATTTCTGAAAAACCTACTTTTTCAAACTCCTCCTAGGCCGTTACTCCGATTTTCACAAAAATTGAACCAGATCATCTTCAGACCATGGCGACAAAAAAGTTTTGGAATTCACGTTGATTTCTCAAACCGTTTTCAAAAAACATGCGAAAGAATTTTATGTAGCGCTTGCGAAAATAGACATAATGCTGTATCTCCGCAACGCTTTATCGTATTCAGACCAAACTTGGTACATGTCATCACAAGCATGACCTGAGGCAACATGCAGCGTTTTGGTGCAGTGCCACCTACTGGTGCGGAGATATGAAAAATGGCTATTTTTGCTTATAACTTCTGATGGATTTGTCCAAAAATCATAACTTTGATCTCGTTGAATTCGGGTCATCATGCCAAGTCGAATGATATCCAATTTTAAATTTTAAATGATATCGGCCATTTTAAATTTTGCGCTAAAATTAGGTATTTTATGAACGCATTAGCGTATCGTTACGAAACTTGGTATGGGTCATCTCGAGAAGTTTGTTCATATGCTTATAACTTTTAATCTGGTTGACTTATTTTCACATGAGTCATGTCCTTAGACTCCTGAATCCTTGCCAAGTCCAACGATACCAAACATGCTAGGTTTCGACTTACGTTTGTGCGGCGTGGTGATTTAGCGCTTAAAAAACGATTGCGAATATCTTCGAAACCGTTAGTCCGATCAAGATGAAACCAGCATAGGAAACACGAAACCTAAGCTGGTTAACTATATATCACAGCCCAAATGTCAAAATTTTGATAGGAAGTGGAAAAACAAAATCTAAACAAAGTCATCCATGGGCTATTTTTTATGATCTCATGCATATAAATGTCTATAACTCCAAAACGAAATGAGATATTTGCACCAAATTTGTATGGGCTCACCCTGAGGACACATAAAAAAATTGGTGGGATTGTGCCTCTTGGTGGCGCTATAATTGAACAAAACTTGAAATTTTCATGAACTACAATACAGTATTATGATATAAAATGCTATATTACAAAAACGATTCCAAAAAAGTTGGGACACTGTACAAATTGTGAATAAAAAAGGAATGCAATGATGTGGAAGTTTCAAATTTCAATATTTTATTCAGAATACAACATAGATGACATATCAAATGTTAAAACTGAGAAAATGTATCATTTTAAGAGAAAAATAAGTTGATTTCAAATTTCATGGCATCAACACATCTCAAAAAAGTTGGGACAAGGCCATGTTTACCACTGTGTGGCATCCCCTCTTCTTTTTATAACCGTCTGCAAACGTCTGGGGACTGAGGAGACAAGTTGCTCAAGTTTAGGAATAGGAATGTTGTCCCATTCTTGTCTAATACAGGCTTCTAGTTGCTCAACTGTCTCAGGTCTTCTTTGTTGCATCTTCCTCTTTATGATGCACCAAATGTTTTCTATGGGTGAAAGATCTGGACTGCAGGCTGGCCATTTCAGTACCCGGATCCTTCTTCTACGCAGCCATGATGTTGTAATTGATGCAGTATGTGGTCTGGCATTGTCATGTTGGAAAATGCAAGGTCTTTCCTGAAAGAGACGACGTCTGGATGGGAGCATATGTTGTTCTAGAACTTGGATATACCTTTCAGCATTGATGGTGCCTTTCCAGATGTGTAGGCTGCCCATGCCACACGCACTCATGCAACCCCATACCATCAGAGACGCAGGCTTCTGAACTGAGCGCTGATAACAACTTGGGTTGTCCTTGTCCTCTTTAGTCCGGATGACATGGCGTCCCAGTTTTCTAAAAAGAACTTCAAATTTTGATTCGTCTGACCACAGAACAGTTTTCCACTTTGCCACAGTCCATTTTAAATGAGCCTTGGCCCAGAGAAAACACCTGCGCTTCTGGATCATGCTTAGATATGGCTTCTTTTTTGACCTGTAGAGTTTTAGCCGGCAACGGCGAATGGCACGGTGGATTGTATTCACCGACAATGTTTTCTGGAAGTATTCCTGAGCCCATGTTGTGATTTCCATTACATTAGCATTCCTGTATGTGATGCAGTGCAGTCTAAGGGCCCGAAGATCATGGGCATCCAGTATGGTTTTCCGGCCTTGACCCTTACGCACAGAGATTGTTCCAGATTCTCTGAATCTTTGGATGATATTATGCACTGTAGATGATGATAACTTCAAACTCTTTGCAATTTTTCTCTGAGAAACTCCTTTCTGATATTGCTCCACTATTTTTCGCCGCAGCATTGGGGGAATTGGTGATCCTCTGCCCATCTTGACTTCTGAGAGACACTGCCACTCTGAGAGGCTCTTTTTATACCCAATCATGTTGCCAATTGACCTAATAAGTTGCAAATTGGTCCTCCAGCTGTTCCTTATATGTACATTTAACTTTTCCGGCCTCTTATTGCTACCTGTCCCAACTTTTTTGGAATGTGTAGCTCTCATGAAATCCAAAATGAGCCAATATTTGGCATAACATTTCAAAATGTCTCACTTTCAACATTTGATATGTTATCTATATTCTATTGAGAATAAAATATAAGTTTATGAGATTTGTAAATTATTGCATTCCTTTTTTATTCACAATTTGTACAGTGTCCCAACTTTTTTGGAATTGGGTTTGTATATGAATGCATTGATGTACCATTACGAAACTCAGGATGTGCCATCGGCACCATGCTCTGAAGGTACACAATAGATTTTGAGATAGCGCTTCCTTGTGGTCAAATTTTATAATGATTTAAAAAAAAAAAAAAAAAAATGCTAATAGCTTTATATAAATGTGCCCTATTGTAATGAGACTAGTCTTATTAGATTCTGGGGGTCATGCTGAGAACATTGATGCCAATTTTGCCATAGTCAGCCAAACTTCCTGTCAGTCATTTTGATTTTCCTTAAAAACCTACTTTTTCTAACTCCTCATAGACCGTTGCTCCGATTTTCACTAAATTCAAATCGTATCATCTTCAGACCATGCTGACAAAAAGTTATGGATTTCAAGTTGATTCGTCAAACTGTTTTTGTATACCGTAGAAACGAATACAGGCTTGATGCCAAAAAGACACTTTAGTCTGTATCTCTGCAATGCTTTCACATATTTACACCAAACTTTGCGAGTGTCATTGTCACCTCACTCTGACGATACCACATTAATTTGCTCAGAGCACCATCTATTGTTCGAAAGTGATAAACCAGTATATATTTATTATTATCTTTATGATTTTTCCTAAAATAATCTTAATAAGACTTTAATTGCTCCCCGTTGCAGATGGTCTGATGCTCACAGCCATGTTGGCTGGCTTGTTGTGCTTGGCCCCGATAATTGCTGCTTGCAGCTATATTCATTATTATTATTATTTTTTTTTTTTCCGTCATTCGGGGCTTTTTGGGGGCCTTAACATGCTCAAAAACTCTTGAAAATTGACAAACACATTGGAATCTGCGGCCATTAAGACACCGCAGAGGCTGGTACCCGGGCGTGGCAGGGGGGCTCGACAGCGCCCCCTTGAATAAAGTCTGAGAACTTGGTCCATATATCAAACATGCTTGCACGTATTAGTATGAAGCTCAGTACACATGTAGACCTTAACATGTAGACCTTATCGGGCCTAACAACTTTCATGCTCTAAGTTATATGCCACCCCAACAGGAAGTCGGCTATTACAGGTTGTTTGAAAAACGCATGCTCTGGAATTTGATATACTCCTCCTAGGCTATTAATCCGATCACCACCAAACTCGGTCAGCATGAAGTCAAGACATTGAGGATGTAAAATTGGCAGCGGATTTTTGATATCTCGAACTGTTTGGCCATAGCGAGGCAACGAATTTATGGCGAGAAAAGGTTCACAGGAAGTGTGTTATAACTTATGCATACATTCATTGATTTTTTTATGAAACTTCAGCTGTGTGTTCGTTGTATGAGTCCAATCACATGGATGTGACTATTGTGAGTCAAAGTTATAGCGCCACCAACTTTTTTTTACCCGATTTGCTTCAAACTTCATCACAATAATGTCAAAACATGGCAGATGTAGACCAGTGAATGTATTTGTGATATCTTAAATATTGTTGCCATGGCAACAAGTCAAACTTTAATAATATTCTTGAGTGTTTTTGAGGCTCTTAACATGCTTCAAATTGCATGAAACTCATGATACACACATCAGTATTGTCGACCAGTAGACACGGGCAAAGCCTTAGAAACGGGCGTGGTGGAGGGGCTCAGTAGCGCCACCTTTTGACAAAAGTGGGGGGATTATTTTTACCTACAGTCACCAAACTTGGTACACATATTACTCTCATTAAGCCGGACAACTTTCTAATTTCCAGTCATTAGCTCCGACCAACAGGAAGTCAGATATTTTGGTTTGAATGTGGACTTTTCACACACACTCTCTCTCTCTCTCTCTCTCTCTCTCTCTCTGCCCTACCCTCCTCCCCCCTCAGTCTCAGTCTATCTCACTCTCTCTGTGTCTGTGTGTTTGTGTGTGTGTGTGTGTGTGTGTGTGTGATCATATGGGCACCAACTGCTGCAGTAAATGTGTTGTATTCAAATGACTTTGAAATAGTCTTTTTATGTTTAACCATTTTAAATGCCTATTGCCCGCCGTGCATAGTTGCCCTGAAGCCACTGGGGTGGGGGTGCCACCGGGCTTGGGCCCGCCATCGCTGCTTGCAACTTTATTTATTTATTTATTTATTTATTTATTTTTTTTGACTATTCGGGCACTTTTTGGGCCTTTACCATGCTCGGAAACTCTTGAAACTTTGCACACACATTGGAATCCGCGGCCATCAGGGCCGGGCAGAAGCTGGTACCTGGGCGTGGCAGGGGGGCTCGACAGCACCCCCTTGAATGGGCTCCGAAAATTTGTCCATATATCAAACATGCTTGCACTCATTAGTATGAAACTCGGTACACATATAGACCTCAGTGCTTCCCACACATAGACTTTACCTGGGCGGGCCGCCCAGGTATATTAACAGCCACCCAAGTATATTTGGTGACACATTTTTGCTTTGATTGTTTTTATCCACTTTTACTTTTTTATCCGCCCGAGATAATGAAACCATCCGCGTTTAATTTAGAGGCCGTTCATGTCATGTCTAAAAACGCATGGAAAACGCCAGCCGCGGCACTTTCTCCTCTTTTCAAAATCGCTCGTTGCTAAGCAACCATGAACCGCATTTCTTCATGAAGACGAATACGTTTCAGTAAATGATAAATGTATTTCCAGACCTTGCATTAGCTTTACTACTAAATTATACTACTACTTATGGAGATAAGAAATAAAAAACCCTCCCTGTACAGGTATGATCAGCTGTTAGTCCATCTTGGTAGAGCTTTCGATCTCTATTTGAGCACGTTCGTCCTGCGTCTACATTTAAAATAACGAACTTGAGCGCACAAAAAACACAACATGTGAACGGCCCCTAACTATGTATTGGAAAGTCTCCCCTCGCTCTACACGTTTCGTACCTGCTCGTTCAGTGTGCGCAAGAACTGTTTACTCTCGCTGACAATTCCACATGCGCTGCAAAGACACGCGGTGGATATTTCACAAAGGCCTGGTGTGAGCGCGTGTGTGTGTGTGAGCGTGATCGTGTTCCTTCCACATTGCATTTATAAGAGCAGTTGGCCACATCCAGAAAAATAAATGGATCTCTATGAGTCCTCTGCTGGATGTATATGGTAATCACACTAAAAATGTATTTCCTACAGATTTGTCTAACTAGCAGATTACAGAATTCTGCCTCTACCACCTAGACAAATATCCAAAAACAACTCATAATTAATTTTGATCATCATTAAAGTGTTTTTTTTTTTCATAAAAATGTAATATTTCATATGCATGCACATGGTGTAGTTGCATATTTTTACCTACAGTCACCAAACTTGGTACACATATTATTCTGTTTAAGCCAGACAACTTTCTAATTTAAAGTCATTAGCTCCGACCAACAGGAAGTCAGATATTTTGGTTTGAATGTAGATTTTTCACTCTCTCTCTCTCTCTCTCTCTCTCTCTCTCTCTCTCTCTCTCTCTCTCTCTTTCTCTCTCTGTCCTACCCTCCTCCCTCCTCCCCCCTCCCCCCTCAGTCTCACTCTTTCTCTCTCTCTCTCTGTGGGTGTGTGTGTGATCATATGGGCACCAACTGCTGCAGTAAATGTGTCGTATTCAAATAACTTTGAAATTGTCCTTCTATGTTTAACCGTTTTAAATGCCTATTGCCCGCCGTGCACACTTGCCCTGAAGCCACTGGGGTGGCGGTGTCACCGGGCTTGGGCCCGCTATTGCTGCTTGCAACTATATTTATTATTATTATTATTTATTTATTTTTTTTCCGACTATTCGGGCACTTTTGGGGCCCTTACCATGCTCGAAAACTCTTGAAACTTTGCACACACATTTGAATCCGCGTCCATCAGGGATCAATAGAGATCACCTAGATCAATATCCAGAAACAACTCATAATTAATTTTGATCTTCACTAAAGTGTTTTTTTTTTTTTTTTTTCATAAAAATGTAATATTTCATATGCATGCACATGGTGTAGTTGAGAAATGTTGTGGTAAATGGATAAAAAAGTACTTCATATCCCCCAAAACACAGCATAATCTGTATCAAAATGAATTTCAACAAATAAAAATATTTTTAAAAGTTACGCATTATTTGATGTTTGTCATATGTAGTAGATCATTTTTGTGCCGTGGGTAACAGGAGGATTTTCCACCTGGCTACCACCGCAAGTATATTTCAAACCTGTGGGAAGCACTGTAGACCTCATTGGGCCTAACAACTTTTGTGCTCTAAGTTATACACCAGTTCAACAGGAAGTCAGTTATTATGGGTTGTTTGAAAAACGCATGCTCTGGAATTTGATATACTCCTCCTAGGTGATTAATCCGATCACCACCAAACTCGGTCAGCATGAAGTCAAGACATTGATGATGAGAAATTGCCACCGGATTTTTGATATCTCAAACGGTTTGGCTGTGGTGAGGCAACAAATTTATGGCAAGAAAAGGGAATCAGGAAGTGTGTTACAACTTCTGCATACATTGATTGATTTTTATGAAACTTCAGCAGTGTGTTCGTTGTAGGAGCCCAATCACATGGATGTGACTATTGTGAGTCAAAGTTATAGCGCCACCAACTGGCAGCAGGAAGTGTATCACTTTGAAAATGCTTTGAGATCACACTCGTATTTTTACCGGATTTGCTTCAAACCTCATCACAATAATGTCAAAACATGGCAGATGTAGACCTGTGAATGTATTTGTGATATCTTAAATATTGTTGCCATGGCAGCATGTCAAACATTAATAATATTCTTGGGCATTTTTGAGCCTCTTAACATGCTTAAAATTGCATGAAACTCGACACACACATCAATATTGTCATCCAGTAGACATGGGCAAAGCCTTAGAAATGGGCGGGGAGCAGGGGCTCTACAGCGCCACCTTTTGACAAAAGTGGGGGGGTTAGTTTAACCTACAGTAACAAACTCGGTACACTTATTGTTCTCATTAAACCAGACAACTTTCTAATTTACCATCATTAGTTCCGACCAACAGGAAATCAGATACTTTACTTTTTTCTGTTGGTTTCCATACGATTTCATTATAGTTTATAGGTTTAGATAAAGGTTTTTCCTGACTTCGGTCAGTGAGTAGGGATAATGGGGTCGGAAGCGGGAAATTTCTCGCAGTTAACACTCAAACACGGTTGTAAATGTATGCCTGAAGCCACTGTGTCTGTCGAGGATTGCTCGATAGCCGTGAGTGAGGCTGTCAGTGGTGCTAATATTAGATCTGCCTCCCGAATGAATAAAGCCATTGTGTTCTTTCTCAGTGGAAGCCAAATGGTGAATGACTTGATTGAAACTGGATTGGTAATCAAAAATATTTTCGTACCTGTCTTGCCTTTGTCAAGCCCAGCCAAGAAGGTAATTTTATCAAACGTACCTCCGTTTGTTAAAAATGAAAAACTAGAGCAAATACTGCAGAGGTACGGCAAAATAGTGAGTTCTATAAAAATGATCCCTCTTGGATGTAAAAACCCCGATATTAAACATGTGATGTCTTTTCGGCGTCAGGTTTTTATGATTTTGAACTCTCAGAGTGATCCGTTAAATCTGTCAGTAAAATTAAGCATTGATGGCAAAGATTACACTACTTTTATTAGTTCAGAGTCGATGAGATGCTTTGTTTGTCGTGAATTTGGACACGTTAGGCAAACTTGCCCAAGACGAGACAGACCGACAGGCCTTCTTGCGTTCCCGGCTGCAGATGCGGAGAACAGCGTGAGGGCGGCCGGCGAGGTTGTTGCGATGGCTGAGGTGTCAGAACCTCAGCCGGGCGAAGCGTTTTCGGCGGCAAGTGACGTGCCCGAAGGGAGACCGATGCTGGAGGCCTCTGGAGACGGCCTGGCAGGGGCTGTTGAGGTGGCGGCCGGCCCGAGTCACATCCCCCCGCTGTATCGCAGGCAGAGACGAGCCCGAGACAGGTGTGTTTACAGTCTGTGATTGAAACTGATTTGATTGAAGAAAATCAAACGCAGTCTGATAAAATTGTGAATGATGCAACTATTGATAACTCATTTAAACAGAGTCAAGATGACCTTTTATCTCAAGAATCTGTGGATTTAATGGATGACTCTGGCAATGAACATGAGGACACTGAGATAAAGGACAATGACGCGATGGATTCAGAGCTTGTAACTGGAGGTAAGACTAAAATGTATTCTGTTCAGCAGATCAATCATTTTCTTGATACTACAAAAGGACTTCGTAAACCAAAAATTGAGACATATTTTCCAGATTTAAAACTCTTTCTGTTGTCTGGTACCATGGCTATGAGAAAAGCTTCCTTTGATGAGCTTGACAAACCCAAACGGTACCGCCTTAAGAAACTTCTAAGTAATGTTAGAAGTTCTCTGAATTTAAAAGGTAAAAAATGAATATGGCTTGGTTGCCTAATAACTCTTGTAGGTTAGTTTTATTGTGTGTTTTTTTAATATTTTTCATGGCACCTTTGAGACTTAGTTCATTGAACGTTAATGGGTGTTGTGATGCTATGAAAAGGGCTAGTCTGTTTGATTATATTGTGATGAAGAGTGCAGGTGTTGTTTTTCTACAGGAAACGCATACCGATGAGAACAATCAGATACAGTGGTTGACTGAATGGAAGGGTCAGGCAATATTGAGTCATGGCTCTAATGTTAGTGCAGGGGTGGCTATTCTGCTTACACCTGAATATAGAGAGCAACCAGTCCGTGTCTTTGAATTGATTTCCGGTCGATTGCTGAGAGTTGATATAACTGTTCTGGGTATTAAGTTTTCTTTTATTAATGTGTATGCACCCAATATTGGGTCAGAACGTGTTAATTTCTTTGAAAAACTTAAAGCTGCTTTAAGTGATGTTCCCCATGATAGGATTATTGTTTTGGCTGGAGATTTTAATTGTACTTTAAGTCATACTTTGGACAGAAATCATGAAGAGCCCCACAGTCAATCCGCAGATGTGCTTTGATCTTTAATTGTTTACCACAATCTTGTAAATGTTTGGAGAGAATCTTTTCCTCAGGTCAGACAATATACCTGGGTGAAAATAAACTCCAATATGGTGTCTGGGGCTAGGTTAGACAGAATTTATGTACCAAAAAGTAAAATAAATCTTTTCTATAATAGCTGCATATGTCCTACTGCTTTGTCTGATCACCATCTTCTATCTATTGATGTTACTACTGCAGAGAGCACGTTCAAGAATTTTTTTTTTGGAAGTTTAATAAGAGATTATTATTAGATCAAAATTTTGTGCACTCTTTCACTCATTTCTGGGAGATCTGGAGAGAGAAAAAAACACAGTATAAGTCCTTGAGCCAGTGGTGGGACATAGGCAAATCTCAAATTAAATTGTTTTGCCAGAGTTATTCTGCTTACAATAAAAGTTTTTTGGAAAAGAAGATGGCACAGCTGGATGGCACAGCTGGAAATACTTCTACTTGATATCGAAGGGGACGTTGTCGATACCACTAAGTCCTTGAAACTAAATAACTTTCTTTTGCGGAATCTACTGGAGGAAAGAGCCCAGGAGACGCTGATTCGTGCAAGATTCTCTTCCTTCAATAGCATGGATGCTCCTACTTCTTTCTTTTTTAATCTGGAGAAGAAGACTGTGGATAAGAAGATTTTAAGTTGTTTGAGACTTCCAGAAGGGAGGAAAGTTACTGACGGCCATGGGATTATTTCTTACACACTTTCTTTTTATGAGGATCTTTACAGTGCTGAACCTTGTGATGAGGAAATGGCTGAACTTCTCTTTCAGGATTTACCTCAGCTTTCGGAAGGGGAGAAATCTAATCTTGATAAACTATTGACTTTCGATGAACTATCTGTTGCTGTTAAAGAACTGTCTTCTGGCAAAGCTCCGGGATTGGATGGACTTAATGCAGAATTTTATAAACAATTTTGGTCTGTTATTGGAATGGATTTGTTTTCGGTTTTCATGGAGAGTTTTAAAAGAGGGACACTTCCACTGAGTCTACGAAGAGCTGTGGTCACTCTATTACCTAAAAAGGGTGATCTTGAAGACATTAGATGCTGGCGTCCAGTCTCTTTACTCAGAGTGGATTATAAGATACTTTCGAAGTCCTTAACTAATAGAATTAAACTCTACATTTCCTCAGTGATTCATCCAGATCAGTCATACTGCATTCCAGGAAGGACGATTTTTGATAATCTTTTTTTGATTCGAGACTTGATTTCTTTTTCCAGAGTACAGCATTTTGATATTAGTTTTGTTTCATTAGACCAGGAGAAAGCCTTTGATCGGGTCGATCACGGTTTCCTTGTTAAGTGCCTTGAGGCTTTTGGTTTTGGGCCATCTATTATTGCTTATATTAAACTGTTGTATACCGATATATACAGCATGTTGAAAATTAATGGTACTCTTACAAGACCTTTCAGAGTAAGCAGAGGCATAAGGCAGGGTTGTGGTCTATCAGGAATCCTGTATGCTATTGCAATTGAGCCACTTTTGATTGCACTGAGAAACAAGCTGTGTGGCATTTCAACAGTGTGTCCATCCACCTCAGACCTGAAAACTGTTAGGCTTAGTGCATATGCTGATGATGTCACTGTTTTTATCAGATCTGCTCAGGATGTCATGAATTTGAGAGAGTCTTTAGAGGTTTATCAAAAAGCCTCCTCATCTCGAATTAACTGGCAAAAGTGTGCATCTTTTTTACTCGGTGAATGGGAAAATGGAGGCCCTCCATCTCTTCCTCAGAATTGTTCCTGGAGTCTAGAGGGGTTTAAAGAGCTTGGAATTTTCCTTGGGACTGATCAATATATACAGAAAAATTGGGATGGTATTTTTGAAAAAGTTTCTGGGCGTTTACTAAAATGGAGATGGTTACTGCCTCGCTTGTCATATAGGGGAAGAGTGCTCATTATTAACAACTTGGCAGCTTCCATGATGTGGCATCGCTTAAATGTGTTAGACCCACCAAAAGAATTGTTGCAACGTCTGCAGAAGACTTTTGTTGAGTTTTTTTGGGATGGGTTTCATTGGCTTCCCCCTGCAATTCTGTATTTTCCAGTCAATGAAGGGGGCCAAGGGTTGATTAATTTGGCAGCGAAGGTTAAGGCTATGAGATTAAAGACTGTTCAAAACCTACTTTACCCTGTGGATTTTAGGCCATGTTTTTTTTTTTGGTCTGGCGTTGCTCAGAACTTTTGGTGGGTTAGGTGTTGATAGGCAATTGTTTTTAATGTCTTATTATGATGGGAAGTTTACGGCTGATGTAAAATTTTATACTTCTGTGTTAAACTCCTGGACAGGTATTAAATTGTTTAGAAGTGAAAATAATCTTGAAGAACCTTTGTTTTATAACTCCTTTTTTTTTGACGAAAGTTTCAGACAGATTGATATCTCATCTAAAAGATGGAGATCAATGAGAGATATTGGTAATCGGGCTGGTATTAGATCAGTCAGGACGATAGAGAGGCTCATTGGGGGGTTGAAAGCATCTTTTCCCTCCACACTCCTCATGTTTGTTAACTGTTTTCTGTCTGGAGGTCCTTCTGGAGTTTTGTTTCCCAAGTTATTTGTGTCTCCCAAGGTTGGTTTGGAAGATGATCATGAAGGAAAGCTGCTGACATTTAACAGACTACAAGAGCTTGATTTTCAGGTGGTCGGAAAAAGAGATTTATATCAGTTATGTGTTAAAGTGGATCATTTTGAGCATATTAAGGGCAGAGTGGATACAAAATGGAGGGAATTTTTAACAGTTCCTAATGCTTTTTCACTTTCTTGGAGGCTTTTTTACAAGGGTCCTCTACCCAAACGATCTGGAGACTTACAGTGGAGGTTATTACATTGTGCACTGCCCACTAATTCTCATGTTGCTAAATTTAACTTTAATGTTTTACCATCTTGCATTTTCTGCTCTTTACCAGAATCTGTATTTCATGTTTTTTCTGAGTGTTCTAGATTGGTTCCATTATTTACGTTGCTAGAACGATTACTTGGGAACTTGGGATTTATCTTTACAAAGATACTTTTTATCTATGGTTGCAGGTATTCAAGAGCGCACAGACAGCAGTGTACTGTAGCAAATTTTATAATTGGACAAGCCAAACTAGCCATTTGGAAGTCTTGTAGACTGGCTGCTGAAGGGCGAAATATAAATGTTTCTCTGCTATTTTCCGCTTTGGTGGAATCTAGAATAAGAGTGGAGCATAGGTTTTTTTCAAATGACAAATAACTTAATTGAGTTTGAGTTTAAATGGTATGCAAATGGTGCTTTACTGTCACTTTGTGAGGATGGAGAAATAATGTTTAATTGGTGATGTAAGGTGGTTATTTTATCTTGTTGTTTATTTATTTATTTATTTATTTATTATTATTTATTTTTTTATTTTTTATTTTTATTTTTTTCTCTTGAACGTTTTGCAATGTGACGTGTGAGTTAGAATGATGTGGTTGTTTTTAGAATGTTCTAATAAAGTGCATTAAAAGTCAAAGTCTCTCTCTCTCTCTCTCTCTCTTTCCCCTCCCTGTGTATGTGTGTTTGTGTGTATTACAATCTTGATTAGTGGTCTTTAACCCTTTTACTGATTAATCATTTATTGATGAACTTATAAAAAAATTGAACTGCAAATTATAACTTCACACTCATTTGAAATTGAACCATGACACTATATCACTATTCGGACAGGACTAGTTTTTAAAAAAAAATTTGAGTTAAAATTATTATTTTTTACAATTAGTTATAATTTTTTTAATTAATTATTTATGGATATAATTCAAATTTATTAAAAACCCCTGTTTCAGTAAATTTCACATGATTATAAAAGTGGCTGTTTAAAATAAACTTGAGTGAGCAGAAAAATCTAGATATGTACCTTACTGTTACCTGAGACTGACATTAAAATTGTCTTTGCAGGTTCTGTGATTTGGCTTTATTTATTAATTTTTTAATTTTATTTTTTCATATACCACACATATTGAAATTAGATGAAAGCATGCTTTTGGTGAATAAGATTGGTGCACAAACGATGGCTCAGGGAGGTCAAAAAACACCTGAAGAGAAGTGTTAGGATAATACAACATCAGCAATCACAGACATTCACATTAAGACTGGATTAGATTTCTCAGAGCACTGTGGAGTTTGCATAAATAACAGTATGTAATTTGCTCTAGAATTTTTATAGAGGTTGTCTGAGAAAAAAAAAAAAAAAAAAAACATACACATGGCAGATTAGGATGATATTCTGCACTCATTTGAAATTGACCTATGACATTCTATGACATTTCTATGAAATTCATCTAAATTTAAACAATGTCATGGATGTGGCTGTTGTGGTTTGTGTTCATATGGGCACCAACTGCTGCAGTAAATGTGGTGTATTCAAATGACTTCGACATAGTCCTTTTATGTTTACCTGTTTTAAATGCTTTTTGCCCGCCGTGCACAGTTGCCCTGAAGCCACCGGGTTGGCGGTGCCACCGGGCTTGGGCCCGTCATCGCTGCTTGCAGCTATATTTATTTCTTTGTTCCTTTGTTTTGTGTGCTTGTTATTTGTGTTTGATTTGTATTGTTACTGACTGTAATTAGATACATTAAAAAGTTATTAAAGTGCTTGAATAAAGCATCCATTTTTCTACATTATTTAAAAAAAAAATCTTTCTTTAGTAACGTTTATTACGAATTTCCTGAATAAAGTTCTAACATTGTTTAAAAGATTTCTTGAAGTGCAAAAGACATTAACATGAGCAAAAATGTCACACTTCACACAGAGCCCATGTCATGCATTCATTAGTGCTTGCAGAGCACATTGCTCCTTTGGTAGGAGTGAAGGCAGATGAAGATGGACAATTACAAAAAAATGAGAAGCAACCTAATGATAATGCTGACATTGATTATACATTGAGTTGTTGTTGACAGCATAATCACCTGACCTGGGACTTGATGCTATCCTGTGCCTTACCCCCTGTATCCTGATTATTGCTTATTCAGGTAATCATTAAATTTGAAGAATGTAACTGATCTCCATTCAGTTTAGCCAGAAACACAATAAAAAAATATGTTTATTGAGAAAGTGACTAATATTTAAAAGAGTTTAAGGTCTGCATAAGGTGAATCTGCAACTTTAAAGGGATAGTTCAGCCCAGAATAAATTCTGTCATAATTTATTCACCCTCAAGTTGATCAAAACATGTATGAGTTTCTTTCTTCCATTGAACACACACACACACACACAATATTTTAAAGAATGTTAGTAATCAAACAGTTGACAAAAAGCCACTGACATCCATAGTATCTTTTTCCTACTATGGAAATCAATGGCTACCATCAACTGTCTGGTTACCAAAATTCTTTAAAATATCTTATTTTGTGTTCAACAGAAGAAAAAAAACTCATACAGGTTTGGAACAACTTGAGGGTGAATAAATGACGACAGAATTTTCATTTCAGGGTGAACTATCCCTTTAAAGAAATTTTCATTTAAAAAAACTAAGCTCTTTTATTCTTTAAGATAATCTTGTTAGTTGAATGCTATGTAGTTTCATGGAAAATGTGACTGTATGTTTGAATTGACTTTCAGACTAAATATTTTTGTTGGTCACGATAGTCATTGTGTCATTGTGTCATTATACGATTTTGACTCCTAAAATCTTGTTGTGTTGTGGATAAAAAATATGTCAGACTACACGTTGCTACCTGACCATTCATCGTGTGCCGTCTTTAGCCGCGTGCATGCTGTCATCGAGAAGGCGGAAATATCGACTGACTGAAGGTGCCGTGAGCATAAACAAACAATGGCTAGCAGGATGTTTTGCTCTGTTTGGTCATCAGAAAAGCCCAAAAGTGGAGACATATATAGATTGCATGGATTTTTGGATTCTCTCCAAAGAGAACTGAGGTAACATATGTTTTACTCTTTTCACTCTGTCGCGGTAACTTAGTCCCTAGAGGAAACCTCATAAACGCAGTGGGGTATTCCAGAAAGCAAGGTTAACTTAACGTCACATATACCCTGAACTCTCGGTTGATTAACCCAAACCTTGCTTACTAGAGGTATGCTGGTTCCAAAAAACATGTCAGGGAGTAAGTTCAGCCAACCCAGAGTATGGCTGTGTCCAAAATCACCCCCTATAACCTCATTCACTATTCCCTACATTAGTCCACTAATATAGTTCACTTAGCCCACACAGGAAGGGCTTGCTGTTTAATAATCATTTGAAACTTAGCAAACTAGCAGCTCCAGTACTGGTAATGAATAAATTTATCTTGAGCTCTGTCATGAAAACTAGCGTGTATAAACCTTAATTAAACAATTTAATAATAAAGTTAAAACAAATTTATACCTGTATGATACTACACTGTAGCCACATTGGGAAGTGGATGGATGAATTGCGTGCGCCATCATCATCGCCCCCTATACCCTTAAATAGGGCAATATTTGAGGGGTCAGCCATTTGTAGTGGTGTCCGAAACCATAGTGAACGTTGTCAAGTGCACTCATTAAATCCTACAATGCACCACAGTAACGAGTGTACAACCAGTGCATGCTCAATGGCTGCTTTTAGAGGCAGTTTCAATTGCCAAATTTTCATTTGTCAGCACGTGAGTAAAAATGTTATCTTTTTGTTGAATTATACAGTTTAGTAAAATGCTACTTTCAGGATAGTTGCTGCTATCAAATGTTGCCTTCATGAGAAACTGATACAATGATTTATGCAATGGAGTATTTTTTTTTTTTTTTAACTATGCTTACAGCACTTGTAATAGAAATTATTTTATTTTAGAGGTTTTTCTTATCATATAACACTTACAATTATGTCTGTAGGACAGCTTCACAAAGATTGATATCAAATTAACTTTTATTATTTGTATATTTATTAAGTCCTTAAATGAGTGCGTGTTAAATTAACCTTCATCATTCTTTGAGGGATGAATTTGTGAACTGTTTGTGTTTCAGAGCTGTTCTGTCAGGGATCTATGAGGGAGGACTCAAACACAGGATGAGTGTTACAGGTTTATTGACGAGACAAGACGTTAGACAAGATTTTGAGGTGAGGAGGTGAACAGAGTCCAAACAGTACAGGCAGGCTGAGAGATAGCGGCCGCTGAGTCCAACCCAGGATGACAGGAGGTTGGGGAGCAGAGATGGTATGGCAGTTTAAGGCTGGAGAGAAACAACGTAGCCCAGGCAGGAACACACAGTTCGAGAAGATAGTCACTTGTGGTCTCACAGGCACTGCACCGGTCTTGCTGCTTGGTAGACCAAGAGAGCGGCCGGCGAAGCTCAGCCTGCTGGACAGGACTAGGGGAGACTAGAGACACAGCAAACAGGACTATACTTGACAAGACAAGGCAGATGGTTAGGAACAAGGCAGATCAAGACACGACTGGAATAAATTTCTGTCATTAATTTCTCACCCTCATGTTGTTCCAAACCCGTAAGACCTTCGTTCATCTTCGGAACACAAATTAAGATATTTTTGATTAAATCCGAAGGTATCTGATCCACACATAGGCAGCAATGATTTTGCACCTTTTGAGGTCCAGAAAGGTACTAAAGACATCGATTAAAATACAGTGGTTCAACCTTAAAATTATGAAGCTCTGCAACGAAAATAGCGTAGCAGCATGACAGGCGACAGATGAATTTGTTGAATAAAGTTGTTATTTTTGTTTTGTTTTTGCACACAAAAAGTATTCTCATCGCTTCATAACATTAAGGTTAAACCACTGTATTTTAATCGATGTCTTTAGTACTTTTCTTTTAGTAATTTTCCTTTGTAGTATTTAGTGAGTGTGATATTTTACTCTTGTATATATTTTTGTTAATAAATTCATTTTATTGAAAACTGTGTCATTCTTGTGTTTATAATCAGAGGCTCTACAAGCTCGCCCGAATCTCACTAAATCCTTCAGATTGGTCAGATGATAAACTTCCTCCAATTTATAAAAATCTAATACAGTCAACAATCTTTCATGATTGTTCTTTATTGTCAAGGTAAGATTCCTGGTGTCACAGGCTCAACCGTCACCCAATCACAGCGCACTCCTTCACCCGAATACTAAACACGCACACCTGCACCTCATCATCACAGCAATCACGGCAGTTCTAAAGGCACACGAACTCACACACTCACTGTCCGGACTCGTTAGCATCAAGACCTACCTTCATGCTCACCTTAAGGACTCCTTCTACTTATCTATCTCCAGTGTGTTCCCAAGTCTCCTTCGTGATTCCTCCTCTCATGTGAGTTCTCCTGTGTCTCCTTCGTTCCAGCCAGTCTCTGCATCTGCTACCTCTGCAAAAGAAAAGGACAGTATCAGTTCCATTACCATTACCAGTCACCTGCATTTACCTGTTCACTTACCTGCACTGCTGATAATCTCTTCTGGTTGTTCAATAAAACCCGTTACCTGCATTCCAGTGCCTCTGTCCCTTCTGTTTGTAACACCTGGCTGGTGCCCCGAAATACTGGAAGGAATCATCTGACTCAATATTAATATTAATACAAAATATTAATATTTAAGACCATAAATAACTACATTTGTGGTGCCCTCATGTGAGGCTAATCCAAAATCACTACAATGGTCAAGCAGGAATGAGAACAGATTTATCAGTGTCTGTAGATCATCAGCCATTTAGATCACTAACCCCATCTGTTATAACCTTGGTTAGAAGCAATGAGGAGGCATTTGAAAACAAAGAATAATTTAATTAACCAAAGCAAGTATTATAACAGTACAGCACATGCAACAGCAGGTGGAATGCTTCTGACTTTTACTCTTCTAATTTATCCTTAACATGCACCTAACACAGACCTCTACCGCCACCAATATGGACAATATGCACAGAAGAACACAACATATTCCCCCATCACTTAAAGCGAACTGTCTACACAGATATTTACGAACAAAAGGGGAAAAACAATAACAACGTTACCAAATTACTGAAGCATTCACTTTAAATAACAATTACTTGTAATCAAACTAAAGAACAATAATGCTTCACGAGAATTATTAGAATGTAGCATTCATATCAAAATCAATCATAAGGTGACAATGAATTACTCATCCTTTTATAGTCACGTAATGAAAAGTTGACTAAGTGACATAGTCTTCCATCCAACGAGGAAGACATCTCACACAGGTAGAAACCCTTTGAAGAGCTTCGGGAGCTTGAGGCGCCGGAGGAGAAGGAAGAAACTGAAATGACAAGTCCACAGCATCTGTGTCAGTAGCCTCCGAAACAGGTGCAACAGAACGAGCCAGGTGAGAAGCATGCCAGTTCTTCCTGTCAAATAACAGGTGATTACATGCACCCAGTTTACGCACAATTTGGCGAGGGTTGGTAAATCTTGGATGTGCTTTCGGAACATGAGTTGGAATGCGCACACACACCCAATCCCCCACTTTAAAATTAGGAGTGCGAGCTACATGTCTAGAATCAGTGTATGCTTTCATTTTCTTTTGTTTCAAAGAAACTCGCTCAAGAAGCGCAGGAGCATCCTGACGCATGGTGGGAGGAGGAAGAACATTAAGACGTGTTCGCATTTTTCTACAATGAAGCAACTCAAATGGGGATAGTAGGTTTCCACGGCTTCACTTCCAGAACAGCAGACTGAATGCAGCTTTTCAGTATGCGATGAAAACGTTTTACAGCTCCATTCGCAGCTTGGTGGTACAAAGAAGTACGTATGTGTCGAATGTCTCTCTCTTTCAGAAATTTAGAAAAATCAGCTGACGTGAATTGGGTCCCGTTATCATACACGATAGTACGTGGATTGCCGTATCTGCTAAAAACAGATGACAAGAAGGTGATAACACTTTGAGTAGTGATGGAAGCGGTGAATGCGACTTCAGGCCACTTACTGTGATAGTCGATCAATGTCAGCACATAACAACAGTCCCACACAGCGGTTTCAAATGGGCCCACCACATCAATAGCTACCTTGTCCCACGGTACAGATGGAAAAAGCACCGGCTGCAGCGGCGCAGCTGAGGTGTTGGCAGTTTTGTCAGAGGACAGACACATTTGACAGGTCTGGATGTGCTCTTTAACTAGGCAATCAATGTCCGGCCACCAGTACAGTTCACGAAGCCACTGTTTTGTGCGCACAATTCCCTGGTGACCTTCGTGAGCCAACTTCACCAATGTGTGCTGTAGCGTGACAGGTACAACAAGACATGATCCTCTGAACACATAATCCTGCTGCACACTCGTAGTTGAAAGTATGGACATAGAATATTATCCACAGAAGTTGAAGAGGAAGGCCAACCTCGAGCTATTTGTGCGCGTAATGCACTCAGTTCAGAGCATGACGTGGAGGCAGAAGCAAACTCAGCAGCTGACACAGCTGACATCTCAGAAGATAGAAACACCACAAACTTAGGTTCATCATCCAAGCAGTCTTCATCCGAAGCAGGCAAAGGCAGACGAGAAAGACAGTCGGCTGTGTTATTTTGAGCTCCAGGCCGGTAAATAACATCATAATTGAAGCACAATAACCGTGCTGCCCAGCGCACAATGTGCATTCTGGCGTGATCAGTTCCTTTGAATGAGAGGAGCACAGTTAAGGGCTGGTGATCCATGCGCAGGAGGCATTTATGACCCCACAAGTAAGTTTGCCACTTTTCAACGGCCTAGAGAGAAGCAAGTGCTTCCTTTTCACAGGAGTGACAGCTGAAGAAATCTTTACTCTGTGCACAAAGCCTTTTGCGCATCCCAAAGCAGCTAAAGGCGTCAAAGCAGACAATTGCAGCACAGGAGTTGAAGTCTGCGCTGGCAAAACTGAATTGCCTTCGAAACGGAGATGTAATCCATTAATAAGATCCATCCCAAGCAAAGCTGTACCCGATTCAACCACGAAGAATGACATGGAGCAGGTGATGTCATCCTTAGAGACAGTGACAGGTAAGCATCCAAGTACGGGAATCGGAGCACAAGACTACGTCAACAGTTTCAATGTAGGAGGCAGCAAAGCATCTTTCTTGAAGTGTGTTTCATATACGATCTTAGACAAGATAGAAACAGTTGATCCAGAATCCACATAAGCTCGATAGGCACAGACATAGTTGCGGTCGTAATGACAGCAGTGCACGAATTTTATCAGATAGCGAGAAGGATCTGAACTTCAGGCAAGTCAAGTCAATTTCAGCTTCATGCACTGAGCGAGCTTGTCCCGAACGACACACTGGCAAATAATATCTCATCTTTTGACAGTTATTACACTGTGCTGATGCAGCAGGACAGCTACGGTCATTCGCGAGGTGTGTCTTAGATCCACAATGACAACATTCACGGGGTGACGAAACAGGTGCAGCAGATGAAGGGTTTGAAGAACGCGCTGTAGATGGTGGCTTTGGAGGCGGTCTACGGAGGTGATGTGCAGCTGCAGGTGGAGGCTTTGCATGTATCACTTGCACAGGTATGAACGATTACTCATTAATAATTTGGCTTTTTCACCAGCAGCTTCTGTTGGAGTGGCAATAGTAATAGCTTTTTCAAGAGTCAATTCAGATTCCAAAAGCAATCTCTCACGAATCCGATGACTGGACACATTTTCCACCAGCTGATCACATAACATTTCGTCCAGAGTAGCTGCAAAGTCACAAGAAGCCGCTGAATCCCTTAGAGCAGCTACGTACTGAATTATGTTTTCTCCTGGTGCCTGAACACGTTTCCTGAAAGCATGGTGCTCAGCCATTATGTTCCGTCGAGGAGCAAAGTGCGCTTTCAAGGCCGCAATCGCATCTTCCATAGAATCACTTTGATTTGGCAAGGTATAAAACAATCTCTGGCCTTTAGTCCCCAGACAATGTAGGAGTAGTGCTCGTTTGCGTTCGACCGGCCATTCATCTCCAGAAGCACCAACAACAAGCAAATAATTCTGGAACATCCGTAGCCAAGTGTCAGAAGGGATAGCTGGTTCTCCAGGATATGGCAAAAATGGCGTGGGAAATGTAGAAACAGCTGCCATCCTCAAAAAAAAAAGTACCTTGTCACCAATTTGTTATAACCTTGGTAAGAAGCAATGAGGAGGCATTCGAAAACAAAGAATACTTTAATTAACCAAAGCGAGTAGTATAACAGTACAGCCCATGCAGCAGCAGGTGGATCGCTTCTGACTCTTACTCTTCTATTCTTAACATACACCTAACACAAACCTCTACTGCCACCTACTGGCCAATATGCACAGAAGAACACAACACCATCATAAAATACACCGCGTTCCAAATTATTATCCAAGTGACATATCAGTAAGATTTCAGTACAATAAACATTCAGATTTTAGTTTTTCTAAGAAAATGTTTGTTTGTTTATTTATCCATGTCTTTTTAGATAGCTGACTCAGACAAAATAATTTGCCAGGTCTATGGAAACCCTACTTAGAGGTTGTTTCACATTATTAAGCAAGTCACAGTTCTCATGCAATATGGGGAGGAAGAAAGATCTTTCTGAAGATGAAAAGCATGAAAGGGTCCAATGTTGTGCAAAAGGCATGAAAACAACTAATATTGTGTGAAAACTGGATGGAGATTATCAAATTCTCATAAGATTTGTGAGTGATTTAGAGCACAGCAGAACTCGGTCAGATAAAGGCTTATTAATGAAAGTTCCTGTCAAAAAAAAAAAAATATTGTATTAAAAGGGCAGCTATAAAAAAAAAAAAAGCCAGTGTTGAGCAGCAAACAAGTATTTGAAGCTGCTGGTGTCTCTGGAGTCTCAAGGAGCTCTCCATGCAGGCTGGCAGTTGTGCGTAAAGATACATTTTAGCCACTCCTAACCAAACCTCACAAAGAGAAACATTTACAGTGGGTGTAGAAATACAATTTCAAACAGTTTTATTGCTGTGGTGTTTTTTTGTTTTTTTTTTTTTTGTTTGTTTGTTTGTTTGTTTGTTTTTTGCAGCATGGGATAGTGCATAGTGCATTGTATTTCAGAAGACAATATCCTCCTTTTTATACCATAGCTGAAAATGGCCAGTTATGAACTCCACATATCTTGCAAAAGTCATTTTAATACCCTCAGAGACCCTAAAGGGACCTTCCATCTCACTTCCCAATATTCCAGCCCAAATCATCACCCGCCAGCTCCTTGCTGACATCGCAGTTTTGTTGGAACGTGGTGGCCATTCACCAACCATCCAGAAATCCATCCATTTAGACCATCCATTGTAGTGCGGCATTAGTCAGTGAATAAAACTATTTAAAAATGAGTCTTCATGTATTTCTAAACCCACTGTAAATGTTTTGCTTTGTGAGCTTTGGTTTGGAGTGGCTGAAATGCATCTTTACGCACAACTGCCAGCCTGCATTCTTGAGACTCCAGAGACACCAGAAGCTTCAAATACCTGCTGCTCAACACTGGCTTTTTTTTTTATAGCTGCCCTTTTAATACAATTGATTTTTTGATAGGAACTTTATCTGACCGAGTTCTGCTGTGCTCTAAATCACTCACAAATCTTATGATAGTTTGATAATCTCCATTCAGTTTTCACACAATATTAGTTGTTTTCATGCCTTTTGCACAACATTGCACCATTTCATGCTTTTCATCTTCAGAAAGATCTTTCTTCCTCCCCATATTGCATGAGAACTGTGACTTGCTTAATAATGTGGAACATCTAAGTAGGGTTTCCATAGACCTGGCAAATTATTTTGTCTGAGATTGATACCAGTTATCTAAAAAGACATGGATAAATAAACAAACAAACATTTTCTTAGAAAAACTAAAATCGGAATGTTTATTGTACTGAAATCTTACTGATATGTCACTCGCCTAATAATTTGGAACGTGGTGTATGGAGAGAACTGGGATTTGATGGTTGAAGCGGCAATGGTGGGTGGTGATTCAACCTAAGAAATTGTTAAAAGATATCAATAATATGTCACATGCTTCATCATTTTGACCCCAAAACATAGAAGACTTTTTATTTTTAAATGTATGTAACTCAAACTGATTCAAAATGATGGAGGTCATGTCTCTACCTTACAGTTTATGCATGTACAATTATTTAATATTTTTAAACAAAACTATTAAGTCTTTATTTTTTCATTAAATGCTTATTGTTACAGTACAGAGGAAGTCAGAGACAACAGGTAAGGTTAATGATGTTTATTTTGTGACAACCAGAGCAAGTGCAGGTGAGTGAAGCCAGATAGAGTTCGTGATCGTGGATGACAGTGATACTAATCCTTGTTTCTTCTAGGTGACTTGGATGACGGATGGTCCTTGGGGCAGAAGACACACAGAGACACTCACGGAAGACTGGAGAACACGGAGGATCTAGGAAACACACTGGAGACAGGTAAGTAGTAGTTCGAGGAGTCCGTAAGGTAAGCATTCGGGTAGGTATGCGTTAACGAGACTGGACAATGACTGTGTGGCTGTGAGTGTCTTTTATGGTGCTGCTGATCGGGATAGTGAGGAGCGTCAGGTGTGCATGATCAGTATTCTGGTGAGGGAGTGCGTCGTGATTGGGTGAGTGATGAGCCTGGCGTGTCTGTGACATTACCCCCCCCCTCCACGGTCCGCTCCTGAGGACCGTGGACCCCGACGTCGTGGTGGTTGACCTCTGCCTCGTGGAGCTGGTCTGTTGGGATTTCTGGCATGGAAGTCATCCAGAAGACTTGGGTCGAGAATGTCGACTCTGGGAACACATGATCTTTCCTCGGGACTGTATCCTTCCCAGTCGACAAGATACTCCAGGTGACCACCACGGCGCTGGGAGTCCAGGATGTCTTTCACCAGATACGCCGCTCCATCCTCCACGATGATTGGAAGAGGGGGTTCTTCGGCATCGCCAGGCTCTGTGGATGGAAGAACAGAAGGGTGGTGAGATTTCAAAAGGGAAATATGGAACGTGGGATGAATTCTGAATTCAGGTGGGAGTTGCAACTGGTAAGCGACTGGGTTGACTTGGTGGATGATGGTGTAGGGGCCAATGAATCTAGGACTCAGCTTTCTGCAGGGAAGACGCATCCTGATATCTCTAGTGGATAACCAGACCTTATCTCCAGGTTGATATACAGGTGCTTGAGAACGACAAGGATCTGCTGTTAATCTGCTTCTCCTTAGGGCTCGTTGAAGATGAGCTGAGTCCCAGACCCTCTCGCTCTCCCAGAACCAGTAATCCACTGCCGGGACGTCTGACGGTTCCCCGTCCCAGGGAAACAGTGGGGGCTGATAGCCGAGCACGCACTGGAAAGGGGTGAGACCAGTGGTAGGCTGACGAAGGGAGTTCTGGGAGTACTCGGCCCAGTCCAAGAACTGGCTCCAGGAGTCCTGGTGGCCATGACAGAAGGTACGCAGGAAACGGCCAATCTCCTGTATCTTCCGCTCCGTCTGCCCGTTCGTCTGAGGGTGGTATCCAGAGGAGAGGCTAATGGTCACATCTAGAAGTTTGAAGAATGCTTTCCAGACACGGGATGTGAATTGAGGTCCTCTGTCAGATACAATATCCTCGAGCAATCTATAGTATCTGAATACAAGGTTGAAAATAAGTTTTGCAGTGTCCATTGCTGTTGGAAGTCCTTGGAGTGGGATTAATTGACAGGACTTTGAGAACCGGTCCACCACAACCATTATGCAAAGCCTGTAAAGCAAACCTGGGGGGCAACCCGGCGGGGTGTTGGTGGAGGCATTTGACTCGGGCAGTGTTTCCTCCGACCAGGTTATGGGACTTACAATGAGATTCTCTGGAAGAATGGGCTCTGGATCTTCAGTGTTCTCTTCGGGACTGTAGATACGTGACAGAGCATCAGCCTTTACATTCTTGGAACCAGGACGATAGGAAATTGTGAAGTTGAATCGAGCAAAGAACAGGGCCCATCTTGCTTGACGTGGGTTAAGTCTCTTTGCATCACGCAGATACTCCAAGTTTTTATGGTCTGTTAATACCTGTAACGGGTGACGGGCTCCTTCAAGCCAATGCCTCCACTCATCCAGGGCGAGCTTGATGGCTAGGAGCTCCCAGTTGCCGATATCATAGTTTACCTCCGCTGGGTTGAGTTTGCGGGAGAAGAAGGCACATGGATGGAGTCTACTTGGGTTCCCCTGCTGCTGAGACAAGACCGCTCCCACTCCTGTGGTAGACGCATCTACCTCAACCACGAAGGGGAGCTCTGGATCGGGATGAACAAGGAGGGGAGCGGTTGTGAAGGCTGTCTTGAGATCTTCAAATGCTTGTTTTGCTGCCGGATTCCAGGACAGAGACTTGGGCTTGCCACGGAGCAGGTTGGTAAGTGGAGAGGTGACGGTGCTGTATCCCTTGATGAATCTACGGTAAAAGTTGGCAAATCCTAGGAATCTTTGCAGTTCTTTCACAGTAGTAGGAATGGGCCAGTCTTTGATAGCTGAAACCTTCCTCTCGTCCATGCGGACGCCACTGTGATCGATGTTATATCCTAAGAACTGCACTGAGGGCTGATGGAAAGTACACTTTTCTGCTTTCAGGAACAGGTTGTAGTCCCTCAGGTGTTGGAGGACCTCCGCAACGTGCTGGCGATGTTCAGCCAGGCTCCGGGAGTAGATAAGAATGTTGTCTATGTAGACGATAACGAACCGATGCAGGAACTCCCGGAGCACCTCATGCATAAAGTCCTGAAATACGGAGGGGGCGTTGACGAGTCCATAGGGCATGACACAGTACTCATAGTGTCCAGTAGGGGTCACAAAAGCAGTCTTCCATTCATCCCCCTCACGTATTCGGATGAGGTTATATGCGCTGCGGAGGTCCAACTTAGTGAACACAGTGGCGCCGCGGAGATGTTCCAGCGCAGATGGGACGAGAGGAAGAGGGTATCTGAACTTGATGGTTATCTTGTTTAGGGCTCTGTAATCAATGCAAGGCCGCAAGCCTCCGTCCTTCTTGGCAACAAAGAAGAAGATGGATGCAGCAGGGGAAGTAGACGGGCGGATGTAACCTTGTGATAGAGCCTCGTTGATGTATTCCTCCATGGCCTTCTCCTCCAGGACGGACAAGGAATAAATCTTTCCTCTGGGCACTGGCTCACTGGGGATGAGATCAATGGCACAGTCCCATGGCTGATGGGGAGGCAGCCTGGAGGCCTTCTTTGGACAGAAGACGTCACTGAAGTGGGAGTAACAATCTGGAATCTCTGTGGAGTGATTCTCCAGGGGGCTCTCAATTGACGTGACACAAACATGGATCTTCTTGGAACTTGGATAACTTGGAATGGAGCTTGGAACAGGAATCTCAGGAAAACATTCAGGAAAACACTGGTTACCCCACTTCAGGACATCTCCTGTCCGCCAGGAGATGATCGGATCATGCTGTTCCAACCATGGGCGCCCCAGAATCACGTCAGATGTAGAATCCTCCAGAACCAGCAGATGGATCTCTTCATGGTGCAGAACACCGATTTGTAGTTTCAGAGGCCCCACCATGTAACGTACTTGACGGAGAGGACGTCCTGTTACTGAGTGGATCTGGTAGACTTTCGGCGTTGAGGTTGAGCTGGCGACAGAGGGCTCCGGAGATGAAGTTTCCAGCTGACCCAGAGTCGATGAAGGCATTAACTGGAAGACAAACAGCAGCAGCAGTAAGGTTGACTGCAACAGTGGGTGGATTTTTATGATTTAACGAGGGCAGGATGACACTCACCATTGATCGTACGGGACGAGTGGGGCATTCAGCTCTGAAATGCCCAGGACGACCACAATATAAACGTAGACTCTGGGTCAGCCTCCTCTGTCGCTCAGCAGGGGAAAGGCGTGATCTGTCGATCTGCATCTCATTGCTGTCTGGTTCTGGGGAGCTGACGGATTCAGGCTGGCGGAGGAAGGATGGGAAAAGTTGCTGGTCTTGGTGCTCTTCAATGCACAGCTGCATACGAGTGGCGAATCTTATTGAGAGTTGGATGAATTTCTCAAGCCTGATGGTATCCTCGTATGCAGCGAGATGCAACCGCACACGTGGGTCCAAACCTTGACGATATCGGGAAAGGAGGGCTTGTTCATTCCAACCAATCGCTGATGCTAGGGTTCTGAACTGTAGGGCATAATCAGAAACAGATAATGAACCTTGTTTCAAATTACACAGTCTCTCACCAATTGACGAATCCCATGCTGGTTTTCCAAAAACCTCCTTGAAATGGCTTACAAAGCTTGATAACGATTGCACGACGGGACTATTTTGAGTCCAGAGTGGTTCAGCCCAGCGGAGCGCTTTACCGTCAAGTTGTTGAATTATGAGGACGACTTTGGCTCTATCGTCAGGATACACGTGCGAGTCCAAAACCAGCGAACATTGCAGGATGAAACCGTTGCAATCCTCCGCCAAGCCAGAGAAGGGCGCCGGTTTGGCCATGGGACTGGCGATCACAGATGGCGAAGAAGCTGTAGCAGAAGTGCTCGCTGGTGGTGCTGGCGTGTGTGTACTGGTGAGAGTGCGGCGAAGTGCTGTTACCAGGTCTTGAAACGGATCCGTGGTGCTCATCGTGGTTGTTTCAGTCGGTGAAGGTCCGGTCTTCTGTTACAGTACAGAGGAGGTCGGAGACAACAGGTAAGGTTAATGATGTTTATTTTGTGACAACCAGAGCAAGTGCAGGTGAGTGAAGCCAGATAGAGTTCGTGATCTTGGATGACAGTGATACTAATCCTTGTTTCTTCTAGGTGACTTGGATGACGGATGGTCCTTGGGGCAGAAGACACACAGAGACACTCACGGAAGACTGGAGAACACGGAGGATCTAGGAAACACACTGGAGACAGGTAAGTAGTAGTTCGAGGAGTCCGTAAGGTAAGCATTCGGGTAGGTATGCATTAACGAGACCGGACAATGACTGTGTGGCTGTGAGTGTCTTTTATGGTGCTGCTGATCGGGATAGTGAGGAGCGTCAGGTGTGCATGATCAGTATTCTGGTGAGGGAGTGCGTCGTGATTGGGTGAGTGATGAGCCTGGCGTGTCTGTGACACTTATGAGTTGCTTGAATTATTATTCTGACATTACACTTTACCGGTAAGTGCAGTACCACACAAGTAGAGAGCGCTACAGGATTAACTTTAAGCTTGGTTCTTCATTTTGTTGTTCTCTCAGTTGTATAATTTGAAGAACAATAGATAGAATTTCGTGAAAGCACGACATACTGAAGCAGCAACTCTTCTAATTTGAGAAAAAATCTGGCAGGAAATACTCGTGCAGGTAAGCACTCCGCGTGACACAAAGCAATCACAACCACACTGTCAGAATTTTTTATTTTATTTTATTTTATTTTATTTTATTTACCAACAAGCACAAAGAAAAAAAAAAAAAAAAAACGGCAACCCTTCATGTTAAGGAGTTGAACTATGATTGTATTCTAAGGTGGTTCTAATGTTTCTAGCCTTCCTCTTGGTGTGTCGACCAGAACACAGGAATGGATCAAGGCAATCAGATTAAATCAAAGGGGTTTATTGAACGCTGAAGATGTTTATGAAGAGGTACATGAGTGGGAGGTTGAGAATTTGGTAGGTATGTGGTACTACAATAAAACATAAATAAAGAAATAATAATCAGCATAACATGTCTTGACTGTTATATAAATTAAATTACACTATACATCAAATTACACTATAAAATGTTATAGTATATATAACTACAGTATAGAGTATTAACTTTCAGTAGAAAAATACGATGCAACATGGCGCCGTCAACGTTTATGTAAACATAATCGGCACGTTGAAATCGATAGTGTCCGTATACTGACAATAAAGATCACACAGCGCACTATCCAGTACTCCCATATAAACCTGACATGAGTAACTCTTGGTATCTGTGGCTTCTTCCGCCCCGTGCGAGCCATTGGTGCTGAGTCCGTCTGGTTCTGAGGAACTGGATGTTCTCAGCATTGATTGTGAGATGAGTGATTTGGGTGACTCACTAGCCCAATCACCACAGTATGAGGAGCTTGTGGAGGTTGTGTCTCGTTCCGTGGTGAAATTAAATATCAATTGGCCGGCCGAGAGACAGGAGGAGCGTAGCAAAAGTAAGCTAGATGAGCGCTTCCTCCAGTCAGCTCAGCAACCTCCACGTCGGGGCTTGCCGTTCTTCCAGGATCTCCACACTGAGGTGTCGAGATCCTGGAATAAGCCATATTCCTCCAGGCTTTCGAGCCCCACCGTTCATCATTATTCCTCTCTGGTGGGGCTCAAACAGAACGGCTATGGGATGATGCCCAGGGTTGAAGAGACCCTGGCTGCATATTTATCACCTGAAGCTGTGTCGTCCCTTAAAGCCCCGACACTGCCCACCAAACCATGCCGTACTATATCTTTTTTGGTGGGCAAGGCATATATGGCAGCAGGTCAGGCCAGTGCCTGTTTACACACAATGGCCATTTTACAAGCATATCAGGCCGACCTGCTGAGGGACTTGGATGAGGCTGAGGAGATGCGGCTCGACAATTTTAAAGAGCTGCGTCGGGCCACTGATCTAGCTCTCCATGCCACAAAGGAGACGGCTTGTGCCATCGGGCACTCCATGGCAGCTTCAGTGGCAATGGAGAGGCACCTCTGGCTGAACCTCTCGGGCATTAAGGAGAGGGATAGAACTTTCCTCCTTGATGCCCCGCTGTCGTCCTCTGGTCTCTTCGGCGACGCCGTTTCTAGGGTCATCGAGAGATTTCAGGAATCGAAAAAACAGGTGGCAGCATTTCAGAGGTTCATCCCGCTGAAATCCAAGTCCCAGGGGTCTGCAGCCAAGGAGCAGCCCCGCCCATATGCGTCTAGCTCCTCATACCGGCAGGCACAGAAAGAGAGTGTTGCCTCTCAAGCGCCCCCTGCAAAACCTAAGGCGCAGAAGCAACACTCTCAACCAAAGCCCCAAAGGGAGAAGATGGATCTGAGGAACGTCATTCTGTCCAGACGGGCTTCGGGAAAGAGGTCCTGATGGTCATGTCAGGCCTCTGAGGACGCCCCCTCCAGGGCAGGAGCTCATTACAGCTGCTCCTCCATGGAGCCCTCAGGAAATCAATTTTTCTTAACCCCGCCGCCCTCGGCGCCTCGGGGCACGATTTCCAATGAACCCAGACCTCAGTGTTCACACACTCTTGTGACTCTGGGAGGGGTTCGCTCTCAGTAGAGAGGCCTGTAGAAAAATTAAATCGGTTGATCCCTGCCGCGGACGTGTTTCAGGGCACCAAACCTGCTCCATCCAATGTGGCCGGGGCTGGCCCAGAGAGGCTGGTACCCTTAGTGAATTTTCTATCAGCATGGGAAAATCTAGCCAATGTGTCAAGTTGGGTCATTTGCACTATTTGCAAGGGCTCGCCCACCAAGGTTCAACATCAACTATATAGACGACTGGCTGGTGTTAGCTCAGTCTCAAAAGCTGGCAGCACAGCATTGAGATCAACCACATGAAATGCCTGGGGCTGAGACTGAATACGAAAAAGAGCATGCTAACTCCCGTCCAGAGGACGGCGTATCTGGGAGTGATATGGGACTCGGTTACGATGCGGGCACAGTTGTCTCCTGCACGTATCGAGTCGGTTCTGGCGACGGTCTCCAGAATCAAGCTAGGCCAATCTATCACTGTAAAACAGTTTCAGAGACTGTTAGGGCTCATGGCAGCAGCGTCCAACGTGATACCTTTTGTTCCACTGTACATGAGACCCTTACAGTGGTGGCTCAGGATCAGAGGGTTTTCCCCGAGGGTCAACCCATTTCGTACGATCAAGGTGACGCGCAGATGCCATCGTTCCCTGGTCATATGGAAGAAACACTGGTTCCTGTCTTAAGGCCCTGTGTTGGGGGCATCCTGTCATCGCAAAGTAGTCTCGACAGACGCGGTCATGGAAGGCCGCTCTACCCAAGGTCTGTGGAGCGAAAAGCATCTTTCTTGGCACATAAATTGCCAAGAAATGTTAGCAGTTTGGCTAACCTTAAGGCATTTTCTCCCAGACCTTAGAGGCAACCATGTCCTAGTTTGTACAGACAATACGGCAGTGGTTGCCTACATAAATCACCAGGGAGGTCTGAGGTCGCGCCCCTAATGCAAGCTGGCGCATCAGATCCTCCTTTGGTCTCAGGGAAAATTGCTCTCTCTGAGAGCAATGTATATCCCGGGGCATCTGAATGTGGGAGCAGACGTCCTGTCGAGGCAGGGGCTGAGGCCCGGGGAATGGAGACTGCACCCCGAGAAGGTGCAGCTCATTTTGGAGAAGTTTGGATGGGCGCAGGTGGATCTCTTTGCAAGCCAAGAGAACTCGCACTGTCCTCTGTGGTTCTCCCTTGCTCATCCAGCCGCCCTGGGGCTGGATGCCATGGTACAGCCGTGGCTGAGGCTGCGACTGTACGCATTTCCCCCGATCATTCTGCTCCCGGGAGTTCTAGAGAGAGTTCAGCAGGACGGGGTCAGGCTGCTGCTGGTAGCCCCGTGTTGGCCGGCCCGAGTGTGGTTCTCAGACATAATAGCTCTCCTCGATGGTCTCCTGTGGGACATTCCGGTCAGGAGAGTTCTCCTGACTCAGGCCGAGGGCTCAATATTTCACCCCCGGCCGGAGATGTGGAAACTCTGGGTCTGGCCCCTGAGGGGGACCAGCTCATAAATGCGGGTCTCTCTTCTGAGGTGGTAGAGACCATACTTAACTCTAGAGCTCCCTCCACGAGGAAATTATATACTCTCAAGTGGAGAGTATTTTCTATATGGTGTAGAAGGAGTCAACTCGACCCAGTTAACTGCCCGGTGGCTTCAGTGCTGGAATTCCTCCAGGACCGCTTTTCGCCTGGTCTTACACCATCTACTCTGAAGGTGTATGTGACGGCTATATCTGCCTTCCACACACCTTTAGATAATGCATCCCAAGGGAGACACCATCTAATAACTCGTTTCCTCCGTGGAGCTTTGAGGATGAGGCCTACGGCTCAGGTCAGAATTCTCTCCTGGGATCTGACTGTCGTTCTAGAAGGGTTATCCTTGGCACCCTTCGTGCCACTGGACACAACATCTGACAAATTTGTCACACTTAAGTTGGCATTTTTGTTGGCTATTACATCCCTTAAAAGAGTTGGGGACTTACAAGCTCTCTCTGTGGCTCTGTCTTGTTTGGAGTTTGCCCCTGGTGGTGTTAAGGCTAGGATAGTTAAGGCTATCCTGCAGACCAGGTTACGTACCTAAGGTACCCACTAATGTGGCTAGGTCCACAGTCCTCCAGGCCTTCCATTATTCTCCAACGTCGGCTGAATGCGAGAGGCTGCAGTCGCTCTGTCCAGTTAGAACCCTCCAGATCTATGTCAGAAAAACTTCTCTTTGGAGAAAATCAGATCAATTGCTAGTGTGCTTCGGGCCCCCAAAAAAGGGTTGCCCGGATACTAAGCCTACCATCAGTAGGTGGATTGTAGAGGCCATTTCTAGGGCATATGAGGTGCGCGGGTTGCCTTCACCTCTGCCTCTTAGGGCCCATTCCATACGGAGTATGGCATCATCCTTGGCACTATGTTCGATGGCCTCCCTCCAAGAGATTTGTGATGCGGCGGGTTGGTCTTCTCCACACACCTTTATAAGGTTCTATAGCTTGGACCTGCCGGCCACGCTGAGGTCTCAGTTGCTTATGTCCTAGATTGTGCCATTTCTGCTTCACGTCAGGACAGGCATTCTGTCAGTATGGCGACGCGGGTATTCGTTCCCCAAAGCGTTGCCATGGCGAAGCAGCGCAAGTTCCCTCGAAAGGGAACGTCTCAGGTTACTCATGTAACCATGGTTCCCTGAGAGGGGAACGAGATGCTGCGTCCCCTTGCCATACTTCCTGCATGCCTGGCAGCCACTTGCTTCAGATCAATACGGCACTGAAGTGGTTTTAGCAGATCCACTTAACTATGTAGAATGTGCCCACCGCAGTACTACCATCATGGAAGACATCTGTAGAGAAACAGCACTGGAATAGTCTCTTTGGAATAAGAAACTAATTTTACTTTAGCTGGATTGAGGGCACATGAAGAAAAATGTTTACGGTAAATGCTCTCGGATTTAGCTGCTCGCTCCACGAGCTAATCGCGTAGCATTTGTTCTTCCATGTCTCCGAAATCACATGCAGCTGAAAGCTCCCGTAAAGCAGCCAGGAACTGATTAACAGTTTCATCAGTCCGCTGTATCCTTTACCTAAATTTGTGTCTCTCGGCGACAACATTAACTACAAGAACGAAATATTTTTCAGTGCAGCGACAGCTGAAGTATTGCCCGTGTCTGGTAAGGTATAAAACAGTCTTTGTCCTTCTGTGCCCAACGCATATAGCAGAACAGCTCGCTTTCTTTCCTCCGGCCATGCGTCACCAGTAGCATCGATTACAAGGAGGTAATTTTCAAACATTTTGAGCCAGACAGTAAAAGTAAGTGAAGGCTCACCAGGGCAAGGCAGGAATGGAGCTGGTAAAGGAACTGTAATCGACATCCTCGTCGCCAAATGTGATGTTTGTACTTTGTAATAAAAATAAAGAAGCAAGCACAGACACGAGTGTGTATTTTCTCCCTCTTCTTTACTACTTTTCTCTTTTCTTTTCCCCCACTGCCATCTAGTGGCTACATAATACCTCTGCAGACACAACAGTTGTGTTCTCTTTCCATTACATAGTTTGCATTGCCATACTATTTATGTCCACTAGGTGGCACTGTGGTGTTTACATGTTCTGATGTAAGAACTGCTTGAAAGAGAAAACTAGATATTAAAAAAGTGAATGCTAAACTACTGCTCATGTTCTGCCTGCTTATTATTCATTCCTCCTCCAACATAATGCCCAAACTTTGAAATGGTCAGGAATTTGTTGACGCATCATTGAAGTGTAGTTGAAATATTAATGTTTCAACATTACCTTTTGTTCATCAGATGGCAACACTGTTTTATGTTGTCATTACATTTCAGTGTTTCAACAAAAGTGATTTAGAATCAACATCACATTGTAACATTGATTAAACAATATTACTAAAGATTATTTTTTGTTAATTTCAGTGTTGTTTCAACAGCAGTGATGTATAATCAACCTCATAGTTTAACACTGATTCAACAGCATCACCAGTGATTATTTTTGTTAATTTCAATATTGCTTCAACATCAGTGATGTAAAATCAATGATAGTGTAACGATGATTCAGTAGCATTACCGTTGATTTTTTGTTTATTGTTTCAACATTAAATGCAGGCGCAAATGTGATATTGAACCAGCATCTCTTCATAATGTTGATTCAATGATATTATCATTGATTTTTTTGTTGAAATCTCAACATTGTTTCAACAGTAACTGAGGGTGCAAAAGTGATGTTGACAAAATATCACTTTGTAATGTTGATTCAATAATATTACCATTGATTTGTGGTTGAAATCTCAACATTGCTTCAACATTACCTGAGATAAGTGATACAAGAGTGATACTGAAGCAACATCATTTTGGAACATGAATTAATGCAATTAGCGTTGACACATTAACACTGACTCAATATTGTTTCAATGATTACATGCTATCTGGGTGGTTATTTTGTGCTAAATTGACACTCCTCCATGGGGAACTACTTTCAGCCCATTCATTTTGGGCTTCATGTGTATACTTTAGGGGTGTGACGAGATCTCGTGCCACAAGATCTCACAATATTGAAACATGACAATACTTCACATTGAGGTAAAAAGCTGTCTTGCAATATCAGTATGATGGAGTTCACAAACCATTTCACCAAATTTGTAACGTAAATTTTTTATAAACCTACTGCAACACAGGAGACTACATTAGTATGTTTCTAAATATGCAAATTGTTGTTCACGATTTCAAAAAATTTTTAAACCCTCACTCTGAGTTTGCATGTTTTGATGTACACATGTTCTTGTTCAAAAAAATTACAGTGGCTGTATCATTTCTATCATAAACAAATGGTCAAATATTAAAGATTAGGTGGACATTTGAATTAAATGCTGTTTGGCCGATATTAAACAAGGATTTGATCATGCTGTAAAGTGTAACAACAACAATCACCAGGCCATTGCTACCCTCTGCAGGCATTTTGTTAGAAAGAAAGAAAGTTAGAAAGTGACATGTGAAGGCCAAGTATGGTGACCCATACTCGGAATTTGTCCAAACCATTTAACCCATCCAAGTTAGTGCAAGCACATTAGGAGTTGTGAGTAGTGAACACACACACGCGCGCGCACACACATGCACACACACCAGCCATTTTTCTGTGGTGCCCAGGGAGCAAATGGGGATATTTCCTGCTGGTATTGAGACTCAAACCCACAACCTTCTGGTTACCAGCCTGATTCTCTAACCATTAGGCCATGACTGCCTGACTGACAACATTTGTTATAATACATACTGTACGTAAGTTGATTGTTTATATTATGTATATTACATTCTGTATTTTAATAGTGTTGTTCAATAACACCATATAATTACTTGCTTTTGATACTTTATTTGAACCAATTATTATATCCTCATTGTTATTATATATGTATTGTAAGTCATTATAAATGCTAGTGATCACTTAGGTCTATTTTTATTACCAAAACTAAATAAATAAATGTAAAAAAAATATCAGATTAAATCTCATCTCGTGAGCTGTGTATCAACACAACCCTAGTTACTATAATAAGTAGTTAACTAAGTCTTCAAGAGCATAAACTCAAACTAATGTATCCAAATTAGTCATTTGGCTTGAGTTGCGCTCTAAACTCATAGTGTTTTGTAGGTTGTGCAGCTTCTAGACAACAAAACCCACAGACACTAGTTTGGAACATGTTGGCAAGATGAACGGCTTGAGGTGCTGTGTGTACATTGAGTGTTAGAGTGTGTGCATAGGATTATGGTGAGGGATAGTGAGCTGTGTTGAAGCAAATAGCTCTGTCGAATGTTCAGCCGGGGAAATGTTTATATTAGTCTGTGATTAACACCGTCCAGGTGCTCTTTTGGCCATGGTGGCCGCTGCTGCTTCTTTAGACACTCACACATTTTCTCTGTGGCTGGCCGCAGTCATCTATATTTACAGAACACCTCGGGCTAACATGCTGAACTGTTGACCACCATTTATTCTATGAACATCTCATAAATGGTTCTCCTCCACCAAAGGTCGAGGGAGGGGTACTGAAATTCCACAACGGAAAATCTTAAGTCGTTGTGTAGATGAACACTAGAGCAACGCACACAAGTGTGTATGTATCTGTAACAGCGAAGTTGGTGAGGGTCGGTTTCATAGACTGATACTGCAGACAGCGTTCTGTGACGGTTCTGAGTTTTCATTAACCCTATCTCCTCCAGTCTAGACAGGAAGGCCCCACACAGAAGCAAACAACCACTAACACTGTTATCCCAGTTAGTCCAGCTTGTGTGTACAATTGAAACTGGATGTACATGTGTTGAAGTTTATTTTTAATCACTGATGACCGCTTACTCTCTATAATTTTAAAATTTTTTAGAATTTAGGTGTCAACTTTTCTTAGCTTTGAGATATGTTTATCTGTTGGTCCTGTTTAAGGAATAAAACACCACCCTATTGTGTAACTCCAAAATGTTAAATAGAGGTAAATGGTCCTTTTTGAATGTATTTATTAATAATGTAATTTATTTTATAAATGATCAAATCAATTAATTTTTTTTTTTTTTTTTTTAATTATAATGAATTCATAAAGAAATACTAAAATGTTTACAATTGTTTTGTTATGAACAATTACTTCATTTATAACTTAGCCTTACACCATAAAAAGTTGTATGCTCTTCTGCCACGTTCAGGTACTATTGGGAAGATTGCTGTGATATACTGTATGTGTCACGGTTATGTTCTGTTATGTGGACTTATATTTTGACATTCTGTTCTGTTTCCTTTAGTTCCTGTTTCTCCACTCTGTTTAGTTTTGGTTTCCTTGGTTACTGATTCTGTTCTTGTTTCTTTCTGTAGTTACCTATGGCTGTCACCTGTGTCTAGTCCATCATCCATTCTCTTTTGCTTTATTTGTGGTTTAAGTTGATTATTCCTGTCTCCAGTGATGTCCTGAGTGTTTGGTTTGAGAATAAAGACTATTTGTGTTTAAAAACCTCTTCGTCTCCGTGCATGCTGCAAACCACTGTAAAAATTTTCAGCTGGAGATGTCTTCACAAAATTCACTCTTTACAAAATATCCTACAAAGTAGACAACTTAAACTAGTTTACAAAAAAAAAAAAAAAAGAAAAAGGAATGTTATGATTGTAATCCAGGTGGAACATTTGAATTAAATTCCTCCTGTAAATGTAGTTTAAAGGAAGAAGAAGATATTATTATTTTATTTTGGAAGTATATTTGGTATTTTGTTGTTTCCTTCTAGTCTAATATAGATAATAGGCAGGCTACAGTTTGAAAGTAAATTTTTGCTGGTTATGTGTATGTTAATATAAAGTTTTGAAGACACTGTAGTCTGCTTTGGAATCCACTGTTTGTATTAAAAAACAAACAAACAAACAAACAAAAACAGTAATGTCATAATTGTAAAGTTAAATACACTCTAAAGATAATGCAGTGGCTTTGTAAATAACTATGAAATAACTATGCTACCTCAATAAAATCTCTGAATAAAGTTCAATCAAAATATTTGAGAATGGATAAATTATACTGATCAGTTTCAGGAATTACAATTATCACTTATTTTAAAATTATTCATCGCAATTCATTAGGTATATTTAATTGATTTCACAGCATTGACATTTACTCAGTCCTTTTAAGTGTAAACATGCTTCACCAAAGGAAATTGGGTACATCATATTTTAAGTTTTTAGAATGTATTTGTAAATAAAACAGCAAAAGTGAATTGTGGTGGGGCCTTTCATTACTGTACATTAGGGAAGTGAGAGTCAGGGAAGGATAATTCAGGCAAATACAGATGTCCGTTTAAATGGATAGTTAAAGGTTCATGACATGAGAGTGTCTATGATAAAGCAAATTAAATGTCTTAACATAGATAGTTTAAAACACATGTGCCATGTTTATAGAAATATGCTCTTTGTATTTATATTGCACTGTGTTGGCTCAAAAAACAAAAAAAGAAACAAAAAAAAAAACAAACCTGAATGTGGAAACAGACACTTTACATGCTCTACTTAATATACTGTATCCTTCATTGTCTCCGTCTCTCCCACGATCTCCTTTCGTCTTTGTGCCTGAAAACCCTGTGAATAAGATACCTGAATACTCACCATGCTCGACAGCATGCTTCATCTGGATCATTTAGTCATCATCAACATTCATCGCAGACCTGTTAAAGAAGAGAAACGCAAGTTATCCACCAGCTAGTAACTATTTGCCATTTACTCACCTGCATTGTTCCATTTCACCATTCGTGCAATAAAGGCTAATCTGTCAGTGAGTCTGGTTTATTCTTACAACTACATAGTTTTACAAATTATATTTTCAACTCGAAAGTAAATATTCATATAATGTAGGTATTTTAATACATTTTGAATTGTCATTGTATAAATAAATAAATCCAATCAAACTTACTAACATCTTCCCCAATAAGTCGCACTGGACACCCCCAACATCTGATTGGCCACCCCGGGTGCCACCCCAAAATTGAATTCACTATTTCCATTTCATAAGATCCCACCCTCCATTTAGAGCATTCACCAAATCCATGCCTCCTTCAAAAGACATGAACGTGCACAGCAGAGTCTGCAAAGCAAATTAATAAATCTTTTGAAAATGTTAACGCTCCCGCAAATATCCATTTGGATATGAAACACATCAATACGTGGTCTTATCACCCTCTCACGGTGGAAAAGATTTCATATTATCTGTGCTTCCACATCCACTGGATTATCTTCAAAAGGGCACGCCATGCTCCGTCACCTCACTGAAACAAACTAATCCTGAAACTAAACCTGCTCCAGAGCAAGTTATGTTCAGAGCTTAAGTTGCTATGGCTACTTACATACCCTGAAACTTACCTCCGTTTTTGGAACCGAAAGCTGAGGTTATCTGCTTACTTACCCTTAAACATACCCAGGCATGTCACATGACCCGCTTTCTGTAATACCCCCCTGTAAAAGATGGCTGATGTTTGTTTGCGGTGCTCAGTGACTTGTATACAACTGCATAGCCTCATGGAATGTGCTGAAGACGTGTGATGTTTGCGCAAGCAGGGTGCATGTAGATATGGAAATACATGTTGACAGGCAGGTAGGACATCATATTCGGACCAAATGCAATGATTGGACAAAATTGTTTTGTTCCTGAAACTTCCAAACAAAAATATATGTACATTTTTTAATATTTAGACCACTTCTATTATAACCCCACCAAAAATTTGCTTAGCACTGGCACAGCCCCCCAAGGACGTCCTAATGATTTTCCTGTTTACTCTCAGTGTCACTTTTATAAATTTAAAAAGTCATTAAAACAAAAAATAAAATAAAATAAGTGTTAATAAATGTTGAAAATGTGCCTATAAACAATGTTTTAATGAGGGAAGAGTCATTTTGCTCAGGTACAATTACAACATTAGGAGTAGCGATCAACAGCAGCAATCCACATCAACAGCAATCATATTGGAGATTCTTTAGACACATCTCGGAATAGTTCAGAAGATAACAACAGAGAAATTGTCCTCTTGTAATCTGCTATTGGTGAGTAGCTACCCTGATATTTTTGAAGATTCACTCACATTATAAACATCAAATAATATAGATTTTAATATAAATTCTTGCACTTTGTTCGCCCTTAGCTCACTGCAGTTTTAAAGTCCTCACTATCTGTTAGAATACCTAATAAATACGTATGTCTACATGTCTATGATAGGCCTACTGTAAGTTGACAATAAACCGTTATTGATTCAAAAAGCTTATTAGGTAATAATAAAGGTGTTAAGTAAAATTGATACTGTGCTTAGTAACTGTGTACACTTTACAGTGTGGCTTTGTAAATGTATAGTTTAAGGTAAAATGGAAAAAAATAAATAAGTAAAAAACAATAAATGTAGGGTATTGAAGTTATTGATGCACTTAAAGAGTTAGTTCACCCAAAAATGAAATTTCTGTTATTAATTACTCACCTTCATGTCATTCCAAACCCGTAAGACCTTTGTTCATCTTCAGAACACAAATTAAGATATTTTTGATGAAATCCGTATGATATTCTTTCATGGTCAATGGACTCCCTGAAGTAGCCTTGACCACCCCCTGTATAAAACCCTAATCTCGCCACTGCCCCCAGTCTCATTTACATAATTTGTCATGTGATAAATTTGCATTGTGGCAGATAACTGCCTAACCCCTAAATTTCATCTTGTGAAAATATTGAAATAATTTTTGCAATTTTTCTATTGTTGTTTTTAAAAAATATATTTTTGATTTTTTTTTTAAAAGTGAAGATGAATATTTATTTTATATTTTATTTTTAAATCATGAAACTTTATGTAAAAAAAAAATGTGTCCAGCATTTTCATGTCACTACAGAAAGAGTGTATGTTTTAGTCCATTGGCTGAGACCATTGTCCCTCCCTCTCATAGCCTCTCTTTCATAGTAGATAGGTGCTATCATTTTGAGTTAAAAGTGTTCAAAAGTCTGAAAATCTGTGTGTAACTTTAAGGAACATCACTACCAAACACCTTTTTTTCTGCAATTAAGCGAAATTTGTGGGTGTTATTCCATAAAATTTTGTTTTTATGAGAGTACAACTGTTCAGAACTGTGCATGGTAACCATGTGCTGATTATCATCTTTGAATTAGGCTCAAAAGTATTTTAAAATTGTCACTACCGAAAAGGTCACGACCGAAATGTGGTGAAGTTTCGGTTAACATCATTGTGACATCATTGTTTTTTGAGTAGATAAAATGCAATTTTTCCTGTGTACAACTCTTCAGAACTGTGCTAGCTAACTATTTGCTGATTAGCATCTTTGAGCTAGGCTCAAAAGTATCTAAAATTGTCACTACCAAAAAAGTCATGACCGAAACATGTCATCGTTGTTTTGGCAGTGACAAAAGGGAACACAAAATCATTTATTTGGGGGAAATAAACAAAATTTTAGTACAGTTATGCAAATCATTAGTATTTTACTATGTTTTAGTAGTGTTTTAGTATGTGAGTTAAATTTCTGTAATGTGATGTGGTCGCTACCATGGGATGTTTTGTCAAAAATAAAGTATATTGAATTATCAACTAAGATGTTATTATAGTGTTTGGTTCAATGTATATTCAAATTAATAAACTTAACTTAACTTTGAAATCAGTATGACAATCTTTATGCCTTTTACGAAGAAAGATTTGATTCAAAATACAACAAATCTCATAAATTACACTTTAAATATTGTTAAAATTGTAATTGTTATTGATTTACCTGTGAAAACTTTTTTTTTTTTTTTTTTTTTTTTTTAAATAGCAAAAAATATGTATTTACAAGGTAGATGTAAACAAAATCTTAATAGGTCAATGTAACCCTTCTTACTAAATTACTTATTACTGTGTTTCGGTAGTGATACATTTGGGGAGAGGAAAAAATATTCCAAAACTTTCTGAAAATACAATATCAGAATTAACTGCACAGTTACTAGCTGTGTACCTTTGATATTATACAATTTGCATACATACAAAATTTGTGGAAAAAGACATTTTTTTCAAGACTTCTCCAACTAATACTGTAGAATGGCCCTTATTTGCTTAATAAAAGCCTATTTTAAAATATTATGTTTATTTACTATCATTATTGTTGTCTTAATATTCTATGTATCAATTATTTTGGCGGAAGGGGCTATTATCGGGAAAAGTTATAAGTTTAATTGTATGAAGCTTAATGTTAATGCTTTGAAAAAGTTTATAAATCAATTATTATGTGCAATGTATCTGGTTGCCATGACAACTTCAAACATTTGCTGCTTTCTGTAGTCATAGTAAAATCACTTCAATATTATTATGTATGGAGTTACACGGAGTGTGAATATGTAGGTTTACTCTAGAAACCCCTCCCCCCCAAACAACATTTTTATGTCAATGGAACTAAACAAAATAATGTTTACAACTTAAAAAGTATAATTAAATCAATAAATTATCATTTTTTAACTTGCAACCATGCATTTATTTGTAACGTATTATGATACAGGTACATGAATAAGCATGCCTTAATCAGAGTGTCTATTTACACTAAGTGCAAATAGCATCCCTTGTTGGCAAATGCTATATACACTAGCTCTGCCCACCAATGTCTGGTTGGGCCACTCAAGTTTTAAAAAAGATGCACAGAATTCAATGTCTTCAGTAGTGCAGCAGTAGGGAGTAGGCTTGCAGACCTGGCTTTTAACGTGATCAACACGCCTTTTGCTGAGCTTACATTTATTTTCAATAAAAATGAAAATAACGTTCTAAATGTGGAAATAAACTGTGAATGAGTGCTTAATAATATTAAAAGTGTTTATTGGGTAGGGTTAGGGGAAGGTGTAGGGAGGATTTTTATTCTCCCAATAAGGCAGCATTCATTTAATAATTTTAATAAATATAATCATTTACACACTATGATATTAATGCATCCTGCAAATAATGCAAATATCCACTGCCTTTATTAATACCTGAATTAAAAACTACTAGTACATGTGTATTTGCTAGTAAATTTAGTCATGACCTGATTTTAGTAAGTTGTTAACAATGAGTAATGTGCCCCCTCAAGTAACGTCATGACACAATAATGCAGTGGCCCCCAACCCTGGTCCTGGAGTACCCTCAGCACTGCACATTTAAGGGCCTATTTACACCTGGTCACTACATGCATTTTCTCTAATAAGATAGATATCCGATCGTGAAAAGAGCAAGTGTAAATGCTCTCCGAAACGCTTTCGAGACAGATTTAAATCTGATCACTCAAACCACTTCAGGTGGTCTGAGACGCATTCCAGATTAAAATGGACAATTGTAAATGCATCTGCTTGTTGAAACCACATATGTAAATTTTACTCCTCCCAAAATGTTAAAAAAATAAACGTGTGAGAATGTGTTATAGGTTATATGACGTTATAGCCAGATCTGACGTCGCTACTGCAATATTCATCACCGCAGATGAGTAGCTGAGTATCTCTTCAGCATGTCAACACACAAACTGCCACAAATGAAATTGAAAGTAGTTACTTCAAAGTTACTGAAAGTTACTTCATTAAAAGTAGTAAGACTAAATAATCTTAAAAGTGCTGATGCCGCTCTTTCTCCTATTGTGGTCTTTGATCTTGAAATTAGCTGTTGATAAATAAAATGCAACACATATCTGTTGCTTTCATTGACGTGAACTCTGTTAAATTTGCATATAGCACGGGAATCGAAGATCGGATTTATATTCGTTTTGAAGAGACACATTTATGTGGCCAAGTGTAAATGGAACCATTTTAACAAATCAGGGGCTGTATTCACAAAATATTTTGAGGCTAAAAGTAGCTCCTAACGTGCCAATTTTGGAGAAAGTCTTAAAAATAATGGGCGTGTGAGTCCTAATTTTAGTAAAAAATACAAAAACTGAAGACAAGTTTTCTTTGAAGTTCTTATAAACTTATTTATACATTTTAAATATGTATGGATTCAAAAGTAACCTCAAACTGTAAGGACACATATAAGCCAGATAAAATATGGTCGTGTTGCCTTCTCCCTGGGTGTCACATGAGAAAAGTTAATAAGCTATTGTTAATCGATGCATATAATACATTAAAATGATGAAAATACAGTTAATTACTGTAACAGTGAAAAGAAACAATACTATGAACACTCTAATAAAGGAAGGTGCTCTCATTTTCCTCTCATTTTATTGTTCATTCCCACACACTTTGAGTGAAAAGTATTATTTTTAATAATATTTTATGTTGTACTTTAATCAGGAAACACTTTATCTTGCTAAAACCATACAAGCTTTATATAAACCTCAGATGTGAAATTAGAATAAAATTAAGAAAGACTGCAGCTGTGACATGGACAAAAGGGACAAAGACTCCATCTTGCCCACATTTAGTAGTCTGCTAAAAAAAACAGAAGGAGCTACATAAATAAACTGCACCACTTGGCTGCAAGGGTGGCCCGTGCCATACTTGGTTGGGGACATGGGTTCTGGTTAGAGTCAGAGCTGTCACAACACCCCCACCTGCCTCCCTTCCACCATTGCCTCAGAGTGGGCAGAACCGTATTGCAGATCCAGAGACATTCCTGGCGTTCTTTGGCAGGTAGAGCCAGATTGGAGATATCTGGATGGGTGAGGTGTGCAGCAGATTGCTGATGGGGCTTGTGTCACTACTGTCAGTTTGAACTAAATACAGAAACCAAAGGCAGATCTTGGGATCCTACTCTTATAAACATGAACAGAGAGACATGCAGAGGCTGAGATATGTCCGAGGCAAAAGTGCCAACAAATTTCCCTTATTCATTGTTTTTTCGCTCACACACACATCCCCCAGTTTAATTCATATCCCATCTCTCCTCGGCTTTCCACTTTAGAAGAGAACATATGCACAAGCACAGCTGTGCAGCGTCTTGCTCAGGCAGCTCTTACTGAACTTGGCATGTTCTGACAAAATCCATTTTGTGATCAAGTCATGATTAGAGTGATATGGTCTTGGCTCCTCAGCGTTTGCTCTAAATGCACAGCTGTCTCACAGAGTGAGAACACACATACAGCCATGGCCAAAAGTATTGTCAGGAACATAAATTTTGTGTTTCGCAAAGTTTGCTGCTTCAGTATTTGTAGATTTGTTTTCATGTTTCTATGGTATACTGGAAAATAAGCATTTCATAAGTTTTAAAGGCATTTATTAGCAAAAACATTCAATATATGCAAAGAATCAATATTTAAAGTGCTCTGAGTCGATCACAGTTTTTGGACTTCTGCTTGTCCATTCACCTTTTAAGGACTGACCATAGGTTCTCTATGGGATTAAGAACAGATGAGTTGCCTGACCACAGATTCAAAATTTCAATGTGATGAGCTCTAAACCTTTTCATTATCACTCTTGCCTTGTGACATGATGCTCCATCATGCTAGAAAATGTCAAATCACCTTTATTTATATAGTGCATTATACAATATAGATTGTTTCAAAGCAACTTCACAGTGATAATAGGAAAATGATTCAGTGATGTAAACAGAATTCAATTCTGCTGTAAAGCAACTCTAAAAAGACAATAGTAAATCATTATTTAATTCATTATTGCAACGATTCACAACAGGAAATGGAGATTAAGGAGCGAGAGTTTATTAAAACAGGAGAATAATCCATGCGAGGAGAACAAGGTGACAGTAGCAGCAAGAGCAGCCAATGGGAATCTGTGGGAAGAAAACTGGTATCAGTAGGCTGTTCCAGTTCATTAAATGACAGTTTATATTCACATTTGAAAAGTTACATCAAAAACCTTGTGCCACCTCATCTGTCAGACATTTATGTTTCAACCCATCAGGTCACGTATTCATTTGTGAAACATCCATGGTGGCGCCAGCGTGTCTGCGTTCACTTTGATCCAGTGTATGCTGCGTTTGTAGAAAACTAGCATTCAGAGCAGGAGTTAGCTGTGGTGTAAAAACATAAAAGTAAAATGTGAGACTACAGACATCCTAACTGACGACGAAGAATTAACAGTGCAGCCATCGACTGTTAGACAGTGCACTCAAAAAATGATACGTTGGATTTACTTATTTTTTTATGTCAACAGGTTCCACGTAACTTGGTTATGTTGCACTTAATTAACATTATTTATTTCAGTTAACCTTATATAATAAATTTAAGTTAACTCAATGCCATTTAGTTGAATCAGGTTAACATTTTTAATTTTGTCCAAAACCATTAAGTTTAATTCCTAAGTATATCCTAAAATTAATATCAAACAGAAATTAAAACAAGTAATCCAGTTTAATTAATTATTTTATTTAGTGAATGCGTTCAAGAACATTTTTCACAACTTTTACAAAATCTTTACTCTGTAAAGACTCTTATTGTTAGGTGTTAGACAGAAGATGATTTTATTCCATCTATGGCATGCCCTAAATAGTTGTTTTTTTTATTATTAAAACAACTGTAATTGTTCTTAGCAGGTCCTCAACCCAAGCACATGTTCTACACTTCACCATGGTAACCCCAAAACTATTAACATAACAGAAACTTTTAAATACCAACATAATAGAACAGTAAACATTAAAAAGTCTCTCCATTTTCTCATGTTGCTAAAAACTGCTTAAAATAGCACTTTATTTCAACATTTACTCTCCCAGATCAGCCCCTTTGCAAAGCATGATGGGAAGTGAAAGTCCTGTTTAATTGAGTCCTGGTTGAGATTACTTGATTGAAATGTCTCGGTTACGTACAGTGGCAAGAAAAAGTATGTGAACCACTTGCAGAATCTGTGAAAATGTTAATAATTTTAACAAAATAAAAGAGATAATACAAAATGCATGTTATTTTTTTTATTTAGTACTGTCCTGAGTAAGATATTTTACATAAAAGGTGTTTACATATAATCCACAAAACAAAAAAATAGCTGAATTTATTAAAATAACCCCATTCATAAGTATGTTAACCATTGATTCTTAATACTGTGTGTGCTTACCTGGATGATCTACAACTGTTTTTTTTTTTTGTTTTTTTTGTGATGGTCGTTCATTAAACTGAGCTCTGTTCTTCAGAAAAAAATCTCCAGGTCCTGCAGATTCTTCAGTTTTCCAGCATTTTTTGCATATCTGAACCCTTTACAGCAGTGACTGAATGATTTTGAGATCTGTCTTTTCACACTGAGGACAACTGAGGGACTCAAACACAACTATTAAAAAAGGTTCAAACATTCACTGATGCTCCAGAAAAAAACAGGATGCATTAATAGATGGGGGGTGGGTGAAAACATTTGGAATTTGAAGATCAAGGTAAATTGTATTTAATTTGTCTTCCGGGAAACCGTCTCAGGTTACGTATGTAACCATAGTTCCCTGAGAAAGGGAACGAGACGCTGCGTCCGATAGGATCGCTTTGGGAACGCCCTCAGCGTGATAGCGTCTGATGCACGTCTGTCAACTAGTCCAATGGCGAGAGTGAACGTCACGGGCGGATGACGTCACGACCAGGAATGGATAAATACACATCCGGCGAGACCGGCTTCAGCTCAAACTGCCGAAGCAAATCGATCACAGGGATGCAGGGAGTATGGCAACGCGACGCAGCGTCTCGTTCCCTTTCTCAGGGAACTATGGTTACATACGTAACCTGAGACGTTCCCTTTCGAGGGAACTCGCGCTGCGTCCGATAGGATCGCTTTGGGAACGATATACCAAAACGCCATAATCACAAATACCTGTCTGTGTGAAACTGTGGCACACTTAGGACAGTAACACAGATGATCCTGGAGCTGCGTCCAGGTCAAGGTCATAGTACCTCACAAAAGTGAGAGGCGAGGACCAACCGGCCGCATCGCAAATTTCTTTGAGGGAAACCCCCGAAATTAAGGCCTTGGAGGCCGCCATACTCCTAGTTGAATGCGCTCTGACAGCTAAAGGACACTGCTGGCCAGAGACTTCATAAGCGAGCGAAATAGCCTCAACTATCCACTTGCTTACAGTGTGTTTAGAGGCAGGACGACCCCTGTTATGTGGTCCAAAGCACACAAATAACTGGTCTGCTTTCCTCCACAGGGCAGCTCTGTGGACATATGTGTCCAGTGCTCGCACTGGACACAGCAGATTCAGTTTCTCCTGGTCTGGGGTAACAAACGGAGGAGGACAAAAAGCTTGCAGCACAATAGGCCTTGGAACATTAGTCAAAACCTTAGGGATATACCCAGGTTTGGGGTAGAGGAAGGCTTTGACCATCCCCGGCGCAAACTCAAGACAGGTTGGGGACACTGAAAGGGCCTGAAGGTCTCCTACTCTCTTAAGGGACGATATAGCAAGAAGGAAGACAGTCTTAAGTGTCAGGAACTTATCTGAGACTGACTCAAGTGGCTCAAATGGAGCTGTAGATAGGCCTTCCAACACAATGGCCAAATCCCAAGCAGGGACCCTCGTGCGCATCGCAGGCCTCAGCCTCTGGGTGCCACGGAGGAAACGAATAACCAACGGGTTCTTCCCGACAGTAGTACCATCCACATGGGCATGGTAAGCAGATATAGTTGAAACATATACTTTAAGTGTAGATGGGGTTAACCCAGATGAGAAGCGGCACTGTAGGAACTCAAGTACTGAACCTATCGGGCAGTAGACTGGATCCAACTGCCGTTCTTGGCACCAGGAAGTGAAAAGTTTCCACTTCAAAGCGTATAGTTTCCTCGTGGAAGGAGCTCTGGATTGAAGAATGGTCTCTACAACCTCAGTTGAGAGACCAGCCTCTATGAGTTTGGCCCCCTCAGAGGCCAAACCCACAGATTCCACATTTCTGGACGGGGATGGAGAATTGTGCCCCCCGCCTGAGACAGGAGATCCCTCCTGATCGGAATCTTCCAAGGTGAGCCATCGAGAAGAGCTATCAGGTCCGAAAACCATATGCGGCTCGGCCAGTGAGGTGCTACTAACAGTAGACTTATCCCTTCCCGGCGAATCTTCTCCAGAACTTCTGGGAGCAGAACAACTGGGGGAAATGCATACAGACGCAGCCTCGGCCACGCCTGTACCATAGCATCCAGTCCCAGAGGAGCTGGATGTGTGCGGGAGAACCAAAGTGGACAGTGCGTCGTATCCTGAGACGCAAACAGATCCACTTCCGCTTGGCCATAAATCTCCCATATGAGCTTCACCACCTCCGGGTGAAGTCTCCATTCCCTGACCTCAGCCCCTGCCTCGACAGGATGTCTGCTCCAATATTCTGAGTCCCTGGAATGTAGATAGCTCTCAAGGAGAGCATCTTCCCCAGAGACCACAGGAGGATCTGTTGCGCCAGTTTGTATAATGGGCGCGACCGCAGACCCCCCTGTCGATTTATATACGAGACCACCGATGTGTTGTCCGTCTTGACCAGCACATGATGGCCCCTCAGGTCTGGAAGGAAGAACTTCAATGCATTGAAGACCGCCATCATCTCCAGGCAATTTATGTGCCATGAGAGCTGATGAGTCTTCCACAGACCCTGAGCTGAGCGGCCTTCCATTACCGCTCCCCAGCCTGTGAGAGAAGCGTCTGTCGTCAGAGTGACACGGCGACATCGAGCTCCTAACACAGGGCCCTGGGACAGGAACCAATTTTTCTTCCATATGATCAAGGCGTGGAGACAGCGCCGCGTAATCTTGATCATACGAAGTGGGTTGCCCCTCGGGGAGAACCCTTTGGTCCTGAGCCACCACTGTAAGGGTCTCATGTACAGCAGGCCAAAAGGTATCACGTTGGACGCTGCTGCCATCAGACCCAGCAGTCTCTGAAACTGCTTTACAGTGCGTGACTGGCCTAGCTTCAATTCTTTCATGGCTGATAGAATGGCAGTGATGCGAACTGGAGAGAGACATGCTCGCATTATCACTGAATCCCACACCACACCAAGAAAAGTGGTCCTCTGTCGTGGAGTAAGCACGCTTTTCTTTGCATTCAGTCTCAACCCCAATTTCTGAATATGCGCGAGAACGACATCTCGATGCCGAACCGCCATCTCCTCTGACTGTGCTAAAATCAACCAGTCGTCGATATAATTCAGGATGCGTATGCCCTGCAGCCTGAGCGGGGCCAGTGCTGCATCTACGCATTTCGTGAATGTGCGGGGTGAGAGAGCTAGGCCGAACGGAAGAACCCGAAATTGGTACGCCTCGCCCCCGAAAGCGAACCTCAGGAACTTCCTGTGCTGTGGAAGGATGGAGATATGGAAGTATGCGTCCTTGAGATCTATTGTGACAAACCAATCCTCGGATTTGATTTGAGTCACGATTTGACTTATCGTCAGCATCTTGAATTTTAGCTTTCGTACTGCTCGATTCAGATGTCTTAGATCTAAAATAGGGCGCAACCCCCCATCCTTTTTTGGAACCAGGAAATACCGGCTGTAAAATCCCGACTCCCTGTCGGCAACCGGAACCCTCTCTATAGCCTCCTTTGCTAATAGGGTTCTTATTTCTTGCTCCAACACCAGAGCCTGCTGAGGAAGCACTGACGTATGCAGCACTCCTTTGAACAGAGGTGGATGGCACCAAAACTGGATTTTGTAACCTTTGTCTACAATCTGCAGGACCCAACGTGAGATATTTTGAAGAGATTTCCACTCTACCAGAAAATCTACTAAGGGAACCAGCCTCTCGAGGCTGGCCTCTGGTGTTTTGTTCACAGCACATTTTTGATGTAAATTTATCCTCCTCAGAGGATGTGACGCAGCGTTGTGTTGTTGTGAACACTGCGTCACTAATTCGGTGGGAACCGCTGCGCCACGAATCACCAAAGGTGGCAGGGTTGGCAGAACGGCCTCCTGAGGGCCACGAGGTGGAACGGGCACCGTATACTGAGGTGTGTACCGCACCACCCCGTGCGGGGCTGCCCTCAGAAGCCTGACACCCCTGGCGTCAGGACTTCTTCTGCCCAGCCTTCTTCGCCTGAAGCAAAACCCTCAGGTCTGTCTTCGGCTTAGAAGGCTTGGGCTGAGAGTGCCGTCCCGGCCCACCGTGTCTTTGAGGTGGAGCACGAGAAGCGACACTCTCTTTCTGCTGCGCTCGGTATGAGGAGCTATACGGCTGGGGCTGCTCACGCCCAGCAGCCCCAGAGGATGGATGGCGGCGTGGTAAATATTTCTTGAACGCCTCCGCTTGCTTTTTAGCTTCCTGGAACCTGTCGACGACTAATGTAACCGCGTCGCCGAACAGGCCAGAAGGCACAAGCGGGGCGTCGAGGAGAAAGGCCCTGTCTTTATCTTTCAATTCAGACAGATTGAGCCACAGGTGCCTCTCTGTCGCCACCAAGGCTGCCATAGACCGCCCAACAGCTCTGGCGGTCTCCTTGGTGGCCCTAAGAGACAGATCTGTGGCTCGACGCAGTTCTCGAACTGCGTCTGGGCCAATCCCCTCCCCGCCATCCAGATCCTTCAGCAGGTCTGCCTGGTATGCTTGCAGAACAGCCATAGTGTGCAAGCACGCACCAGCCTGACCTGCTGCCGTATACGCTTTTCCCACTAACCCTGATGTAGCTTTAAGTGGTTTTGTGGGAAGCGTGGGGGCCTTCAGGGACAACGCTGAACCCGGGGACAGATAGCTCGCAAGCGTCTGTTCAACCCGGGGCATCGTCCCATAACCATATTCTTTCAGCCCCCTTATGTTAGAATAGTGCTTGACATGAGGGCTGAACAAGCGTGATGAATATGGTTTCTTCCATGATCTCGTTAGCTCATCATGCAGATCATGGAAGAATGGCAGACCCCGTGGTGGAAGTGCTTTATTTGATGACAAAAAGCGCTCGTCCAGTTTGCTTTTCGGACGAGCGCCCTGATTCTCGGCTGGCCAATCAATGCTTAGCTTAGACACAGCGCGAGAAAGCACATCCACCAGCTCCTCATACTCAGGGGAAAGTGATGGCGAGTCATCTTCCCCCATATCGACGCTCAGCACATCCAATTCCTCAGAACTAGAGTGCTGACGCGACGAGCCCTCTCCCTGGGCGGAAGAAGCCGCGGGGCGGGCTTCCGACACCAGCGAGGGGGCGAGGGATCTGCCAGGTGAAGGCTGAGAAAGAGCACTCATGCCCGTCTCAAGCCCCGCTGACAGATCCATCTGCGAACCCCACGACATCTTTCTCCGCGCCGCCTCGGCAGACGCGGGCCCAGAGCCGTGGGGAACGCTTGCCTGCGCACTTTCCTCGAAAAGTGCGAGGCGGGAGCGGAGCGTCCTTAAAGGAAGCTTTTCACAATGCTCGCATTCAGCCCCCTCGAAGGCTGAAAGAGCATGCTCCGCTCCCAAACACATCACGCACAAATCGTGTGTATCCCCACCCGTCAGGAAACGAGGGCAGGGAGGAGTACACGGTTTAAATGCCTGTGTGTTCGCCATAACTGTATATATTGAGCTGCACTATATCGGGACAGACAACAATAAATAGACAAAGACAGTTTCACATAGAGCGCTTAGCTGAGGCAAAAAAGCTGAAGCCGGTCTCGCCGGATGTGTATTTATCCATTCCTGGTCGTGACGTCATCCGCCCGTGACGTTCACTCTCGCCATTGGACTAGTTGACAGACGTGCATCAGACGCTATCACGCTGAGGGCGTTCCCAAAGCGATCCTATCGGACGCAGCGCGAGTTCCCTCGAAAGGGAAATGCAAGTATTTTCTGTTGCTTCCGAAGGGCAGTACTAAATGAGAAGAATTTTTGGGACCTGGAGATTTTTTCTGAAGAACAGAGCTCAGTTTAACTGTTCAGGACAAACAAGGGACTCATGAACAACCATCACAAAACAAACAAACAGTCGTAGATCATCCAGGTAACCACACACAGTATTAAGAATCAATGGTTCACAAACTTTTGAACTGGGTCATTTTAATAAATTCAGCTATTTTTTTTTGTCTTATGGATTATATGTAAACATCTTTTGTGTAAAATATATTACTCAGGACAGTACTAAATAAAAAATAACATGCTCTCTTATTTTGTTAAAATTTTGCACATTTTCACAGATTCTGCAAGTGGTTCACATACTTTTTCTTGCCACTGTATGTAACCCTCGTTCCCTGAAGGAGGGAATGGAGACATACGTCAGTAGCGATTGACAAATTGGGATATCGCCAGAGAGCCCTATCAGCTTCGAGTGAAACTAAACAAGCCAATGGAATTGGTGTGCGATATTTGCATAATGTGCACCGCCCCCGCCAGGTGGGTATAAATAGGGAAGTGGATACAATCGCACTGTTTCTCGCTGAGGAGACAGCCTTGAGTCTGCACTACAGCGAAGGCACAGGAACTGTGGCGACGGGACGTACCTCTCCATTCCCTCCTTCAGGGAACGAGGGTTACATACGTAACCGAGACGTTCCCTTTCAGTCGGTCACATTCGACGTACGTCAGTAGTGACCGACGAATTGGGATCCCAAATAAAACACCACAGTTACTGACCCCTTCCAGTGCCCAGCATAAGCTCCAGCCACCCGGCGCACCTGGGGGGCAAAGAAGGGGGCGAGCTTACACTGAGATAGTCTACTGCTGTTCCACAAGACCCACTACAGTAAGACTTAGACAACACTGGGGAAGCAAACCCATAGGGGACGCAGCGGAGGCCACAACCTACCCTGCAGGGGAGGAATTACGTGGAAATACACATATGGACTAGCCGTAGGCAGCACGCAGTACGAGTCCCTGGGATGGCTCCAGCCTAGAAATAGGGGGAGACTTATCTGACAGGTGACTCTGCTAAGAGAAAGACATGGGCTCACCGTAGGGAGTTTGACTCTACTGGAACTCTACTGGAGCAAAGGATGCACGTATCCGGCCCAGGGGGCGGGAGTGGCATAGCAAGCCGACACTAGAATGAGTTCTTCGCGTTACCAGTTACTGGAAGCGAATACACGAGAAGATACTGGTTCCACAAGAAAGCTATAGAATCTAGCGAACGTGTTGGGTGTCACCCAGCCCGCAGCTCTACAGATATCTGTCAGCGAAGCACCGTGCGCCAGCGGCCAGGAAGAGGCAACTCCTCTAGTGGAGTGAGCTTTTAACCCAAGCGGGCAAGGCACGGCTTGGGACTGATAAGCCAAGGCAATGGCGTCCACTATCCAGTGGGCCATCCTCTGCTTGGAGACAGCCTTTCCCTTCTGCTGACCTCCGTAACAGACAAAGAGCTGATCTGAGGTCCTAAAGCTTTGCGTTCTATCCACGTACATGCGCAGAGTGCGGACGGGACAGAGCAAAGCCAGGGCTGGGTCTGCCTCCTCCGAGGGCAGAGCTTGCAGGTTCACTACCTGATCTCTGAAGGGAGTGGTAGGAACCTTGGGCACATATCCAGGCCGGGGTCTCAGGATAACATGAGAGTCACCAGGCCAGAATTCCAGGCATGATTCGTCGACTGAAAATGCGTGCAGGTCCCCTACCCTCTTAACCGAGGCCAATGCAACCAGGAGGACGGTCTTAAGAGACAGTACTTTTAACTCCACTGACTGCAGGCTCGAAGGGATGACCCCGGAGAGATGTAAGTACCAGGGAGAGATCCCAAGAGGGTACAGAGGAAGTGCGAGGCGGATTCAGTCTCCTCGCCCCCCTCAGGAACCTGACAATCAGGTCATGCTTCCCTAAAGACTTACCATCGACTGCATCGTGATGTGCGGCAATAGCGGCAACATACACCTTGAGGGTGGAGGGAGACAGCCTTTGCTCCAAACCCTGTTGCAGGAAGGAAAGCACTGACCTGACCAAACATGATCGGGGGTCCTCTCGGTGAGAGGAACACCATTCGATGAACAGGTTCCACTTCAATGCATAGAGGTTCCTCATAGAAGGAGCTCTAGCAGAAGTGACAGTGTCTACAGCCAACTGGGGGAGATCACTTAGAACCAAGGCCCGTCTCCGAAAACCAGGTCCGAGTGGGCCAATACGGAGCCACTAGCAAGACCTGTTCCTCATCCTCCCTGACTTTGCACAGGAGCTGTGCGAGAATGCTCACTGGGGGAAACGCATATTTGCGTAGGCCCCGGGGCCAGCTGTGTGCCAGAGCATCCGTGCCGAGAGTGTCCTTGGTCAGGGAATAAAACAACTGACAATGGGCTGTGTCCGGAGCGGCAAACAGATCTATCTGTGCAGCCCCGAAATGCTGCCAGATCAGCTAGATCACCTGGGGATGGAGTCTCCATTCGCCTGGAAGCGGAGGCTGCCGTGAGAGCTCGTCGTCTGCATGGTTGAGCATGCCTGGGACGTGAATGGCATGAAGTGACCTCAGATGCTTTTGACTCCATAGCAAGAGATGGCGGGCGAGTTGCGACATGAGACGAGAATGTACACCACCCAGATGGTTGATGTACGCAACGGTCGCAGCGCTGTCCGAGCAGACCAGTACGTGCTTGTCTGACAACAGCTCCTTGAAGCGGCCCAGTGCAAGACGTACTGCTAGCAACTTGAGGCAATTGATATGCCAATGCAGTTGGGGCCCAGTCCACAGACCCGACACTGCATGCCCATTGTACTTGGCTCCCCACCCAGTGGCAGAGGCATCTGTGGAGACCACAGCATGCCTGGACACTTGTTCAAGGGGAACTCCAGCCCGCAGGAATGAAGGGTCTGACCACTGAGTGAGGGTACGATGGCAGCTCAGTGTCAAGGGGACACGGAACGTACCGCGTTGCCACGCCAATCTCGGGACCAGCCCGTGAAGCCAGTGCTGAAGCGGCCTCATATAAAGCAATCTGTGACTGTGGCTGCGGATGCCATATGCAGTGGGGCAGCTGTCCTGCGCTTGAGCGAACTCAGGCAGTTCAACACTGACTGGATGCGTTCCTCTATGAGGCACGCTGTCCGGGCGGCCGAGTCCAGTTCCATACCGAGATAAGAGATCCTCTGCCCGGGGGCGAGTTTGCTCTTGTCCCAGTTGACCCGAAGACCCAACTGGCTGAGGTGAGCTAACACCATGTCCCTGTGTTCGCACAACTGCTCTCGCAAGCTGGCCAGAATAAGCCAGTCGTCGAGGTAGTTGAACGCCCTGTTCCTTGAGCGGAACAATGGCCGCCTCCTCAACCTTGGTAAAGACACGGGGTAACGGCCAGCCTGAAGGGTAGGACTTTGTACTGATATGCCCGACCCTCGAACGCAAACCGTAGGAAGGGTCTGTGGTCGAGGCAGAATCGAGACATGAAAGTACACGTCCTTCAGGTCGATCACTGCGAACCAATCCTGGGGACGGATGCATTCGAAAATGCGTTTCTGCGTAAGCATCTTGAACGGCAGCCTGTGAAGGAACCGATTCAGGACACGCAGATCCAGGATTGGCCGCAACCCACCACCTTTCTTGGGTACAATGACGTAGGGGCTGTAAAACCCTGACTTCATATCGGCTGGAGGGACCGGCTTGATTGCATCCTTCGCCAGGAGGACAGCAATCTCTAGTGCATTGTCCAGGGACATGCGAGTATAGTGGACACCCCTGAATACTGGGGGACGCCGGGCGAACTGAATCGCATAGCCGAGTCTGATGGTACGAATGAGCCAGCGGGACGGGCTGGGAAGCGCTAACAACGCTCCCAGACTCCGAGCCAGCGGGACCAAAGGCACCACAGACATACCCGACGTGGGGCAGTGAGGCAGAGTACTGGGACCCGACTCGGACAGCATAGTGGCCCGAAGTGGGGTCGGACTCTGCGAGGTGGCAGTGTGTATGGGAGACGGCGCAAGGGACCGGACCACCCCGAGAAACCAAATCGTCCAGCCGAGAAGGTTCGGGACACGGTGGTGGATTCCAAATGAGCCCGACATTCTTGGCGGCCCGGGAAAGCATAGCCGTCAACTTGGGATCAGGCTCGGGCAACGCTACGTCCTAGAGGGAGGCAGCGCAGCCGAGTCTTCATCTCCCGAGGACTCTAGCTCACCTTCCGATGACGTGATCGACATCTGCTCATCTGTCGGTGCACCAAAGGAAACGGATGGTCGCTCCGTAGAGGGACCAGCACGATCCTCTGGCAACACCACAGGCTGCAGTGTTGTTTAGGGGAAAGGGGCCCGCGGAGCAGAGCTCAGCGGGGAAGCCCTGACCGTGATCCTCAAGTCACCCTTCCTACACACCGACGCGCCGCTCCCCTGACCGGAGCCAGAGAAAACGGCCGAACGGGGCATAGGGGAGGGGACCCCCACTCCCTGAGAACTAAGAAACAAGAGTCTAGACCTCAGCACTGAGATAGTCATGTTCCTGCAGTGAGAACATGAACTATCCACAAAAGCTGCCTCAGCATGCTGAACGCCCAGGCATGTGACACAGCTATTGTGACCATCAGCGGGGACCAGGGAATGACCGCATCCAGTAACGCACAGACGAAATGACATCTTGAAAAAGACGCAGGGTTCGTCTGTGAAGCTCTTTTAGAAGGGGGAAATTCAGCTCTTGTTCTTTGTGCTGAAGCACACAGGGAACAGCCGCGATGTGACTGCAGGTACACACTGATCGCCTGACACACGCACAGAGGAACCGGCCCAAATCGCAAACCAAACAGGGCAGAAAACAATGCTGTGAAAACAGCAGTTGAGAGCTGTATAATAGCTCGAGGAAGCTCACTCCGTGAAAGCTTGCGGCTTCACTGTAGGGTGCCTTAACACCAGCACTACAATCAAAGGCTCTTCACAGTCTTGAGAAGTTTACTCTGTCAATAGCAGGAACACAACAGGTTGGCTCCGAAGCGAAAGAGAGTGCGATTGCATCCGATTCCCTATTAATACCCACCTGGCGGGGGCAGTGCGCATTATGCAAATATCGCACACCAATTCCATTGGCTTGTTTAGATTCACTCGAAGCTGATAGGGCTTTCTGGTGATATCCCAATTCGTCGGTCACTACTGATGTACGTCGAATGTGACCGACTGAAAGGGAACATGTTATTTTAATATAAAAACATCAAGTCAAAAAGTAATTGTTTCAAGTCAATTTAACGTGAAGCAATTAAATTTGAACCAGAAACCTAATACAGTGGTGTTGAATCAAAATAAGTTGTTTAAATAAAGTGAACAGCATCAAAAAAAAATTTTTTTTGAGTGTATTCTAGGTAATTATGTGCAGAGATTTCTAAATTTAGTAGTAGGAAATTACTAGTCATCCAATTTTTTATATCAGCTATGCATTCCGTTAATTTTGTGAATTGGTAAGTTTCGTCAGGACGCGAAGAAATATAGAGCTGAGTATAATGGAAATCCTTTAACGAATTTGAATAATTGAGATGTGATAGTGTGTTGTGTGTATGTCAGGTTAAAGAGATGGGTCTTTAATGTAGATTTAAACAGACAGTGTCTTTCTCCCAAACAACATCAGAAAGACTGTACCATAATTTTGGCACTAAATATGAAAAGGATCTACTGCCTGTAATCAGTTTAGATATTCTAGGTATTATCAACTGGCAATAATTTTGAGATTGCAGTGGACATGAAGGACTATAAGACTATATATGCAATAAGAGCTTGTTCAGGTACTGAGTAGCTACGCCATTCAGGGCTTTATAAGTAATCAGCAAGATTTTAAACTGAAAGATTTTATTAATATTTCTCATTTGCGTAAGAAGCTGTCAACAAGCTTGTCAACAGTTCCGCATTTTGGCGGATAATAGCCTATGGTGTATACTGCTTGCCAGTAGTGTGGCGTGAATGGATATTTTTTGTTAATATTTTGTCAATTTTTGTTGTTTGTTTTGTTTTTTACAACAACTGCAGAGAAACCTGGACCTAAATAAAGTCAGGTGAAGATACCGATGCAGATGCCGTGCTTGATGTCTCCGGACCTGAACAATCTCATAAAGGTGATCCACAGGATGTTCTGTTGTAGAGTCTCTTGCATTTATGTCAGGAAGAGGACCATTTACATCCAAATGTTATTTGACAAAATTTAAACATAGATTTTAGAATATAAACTGCTTAATCAACCATTTTCAGTAAGATTTACTAAATATTAAGTGTTTGTGAGCCTGCTATTTTGCGTTTAACTTTGATTATGCCCAACAGATATAGGTTTTAAAGCAGTGGGTGAGTAATTCACTCCTTGATTTGCTTAATAAATACCTACTTTGAGATTCTGTGGAAAAACATGTTTGTAGTGCATTATTGATTGCATAATTGAAATTTAGTTGAAATTTAGTTCATTCGGGTGCCAGGTAGAATTAGGTCTACCACAAAACATAATCATTTAAGCCAGGATAACTCTTAAGCCATCGGTTACACAAATGTAAATTCATAAATTCAACTTGTTCACAAAAACATCACACAAAAAGAATTCAGTGTAAATCTCTACATTATTCTTTTAACAAAACAAAACACCGCACAAAGGTTTGGTCCAGTAAACACCATAAACAAATCAATCTTTGTAGTTTGTGTAATGTACTCATTAATTAATAGTTTATGAATTCAACAGTCCGTTTCTAATCAAAATGTCCACGCAAAGTAGAACCAAAGATATATTCAGTAACACTCATAAGCAGATAGTCACATTCAAAAGTCGTCAAAAAAAAAAAAAAAAAAAAAACGCTCACTCTAAGCGTGACTTGAATGCAAGTTTGAGATGAGTAAATGTGATGGTTTGTGTGTGTGTGTGTCTCTGTGTGTGTGAGTGTGCGTGCATGTCTGTCACTGGATGAATGCACGTAGGCCACATAAGAAGATTCTTGGAGTAAAAATACTTGAATGAGTACCTGAGGTAAGACTTTAGGAACAGGCAACGTTCTGCAGCTGGTGTTTGGTCTGAAGGTTCGTTCCAAACTGCGGTGAGTAATTCCTTTTGGTTCGTTTCTTCAGTCAACTGTACCAACCCGAAACAGCGGCACTGCATTAGTTCCACCCAGGTGACTTGACTCACTCAGCTTACTTGTAACAAACACATTCACTTTAATGAAAATCTTTAGTAACAGGCGAAAGATTTAGGCGTGAACGAAGAGAACCGTGAGCTGTGACGATTGACTTGACTGTGTACTCAGCTGTTACCAGCCTGCTTCTGCTTCCTTTTCATACCCTCCGCATCATCCTTTGCCTTTCTCCTGATTGGTCAACAGAATTTAATTCACGTGATAGTAATTAAAACGGTGTGGGTTCGTCCCGAAACCGTCATATATTGCTAGCCCTGCAAAAATAGACATAGGGCAAGAAATTTGCGTGCAGTGTATCTGGTTGCCATAGCAACTTTGCACTTGCTGCTGCTCTATGTAATCAGTAAAACCACTTGAATGGTACACGGATAGTGAATTTGTAAGTTTAATATAGAAAAGCTAAAATGTATTTAAACGTGTGACTGAAAAAAATCGACTGGCTTGGTTTGGCCTCCCAAGCTCAGACGTCAAGCTAATCATATGCTTTTAAGGCCTTTCTTTCAGAATACATACTTCCTCACTTCCTTTGCAAAATAAAAAAAAAAAAATAATAATAATAATAATTACAAATGAATTAATTACAAATATTTAAAAAAAACCAAACTTCTTCCACATTATAGTATTTTGGTGTTTCCGAATCTGAATAATTAACAGCACGTACAAAAAATATGACAAAGAAATAATTGTTGTGAACAACAGTTAAGATGGCATTCCAGGGACCAGTTTACGACAGGGCCCCTCTCTAACTGCTGGTGTGTAAGAAGATGTGCCACACTGTGATTGGATCTTTGGTGAATGAACATAAACAAATGTTCAGCAACATCAGATAAGATGTTAGGACAACTACCAGACACCTCTTCCAGAGCAGGAAGGGGAACCTTCTGCACCCACCAAAACCAAGGAGAGGACTTCTCATTGGACGACACATTGACTCTAACCACCAAACTCATTCCTAAGATTTAGGCAAGGACTGCCATATAAATTCCTTCAGGACCCCCTGGATGGAGCAGCAGTGACTGAAATAAAGAGAGGCCACAGAGATCTATCTAAATCCATTCATACCTATGTTTGGAGGCCTTAATTTGATTGAAACTGCATCACATCCACTCCGTCTTCACACAAAGCACAGTTTATGTTAATGGTCACTGACTGTTAAAACAACGGGTCATGGGACAGTCCTGTTAACAGATAAACAAATGCATGGACGATGATTTAATCATTTCATATTGTGTTTGGTGTCTATCTGTTCCCTACGATGCCTTTAATAATTTGAAAGAGGTTTGGTAAAGAAATAATGCATGGGTAAAATGTTAAAGACACCATTTTAACACTGTACTTTATGCTATGCAAATGAGTTCCACACTAGGGTGGGCAACACCGGGGTTGCTTCAGATAACAGTGGCCAATCACACTCCAGGATCGGCAAGGCGCCACATTTCAATCTCCTCCTCATTAGAAAGGGATAAATCTGTCCCCCGGGTAGACACACCCTTGTTCTGCGTTTCCAGCTCGACAGGGAAGGAGACATTAACAGACACCCCACGTCCTGAGTTTCTGACCTGACGAGGAAAGAGACTACAAGACTACAGAGCAGCCCGCTGCCGTTCCAGAGCAGCCCGCTGCCGTTCCAGAGCAGTCCGCTGCCGTCCCAGAGCAATCCGCTCTTCCTGATACAGCCACGGAGGCCGGCACCGAGCTCCTCGCCCTGCCGGCGCCAACCGAGTTCCTCGCCCTGCCGGCGCCACCCGAACTCCTCGCCCTGCCGGCGCCACCCGAGCTCCTTACCCACGAAACCGCCACGGCCTCCGTTGAATTTCCCAAGAACTTTTTGGGGGGGGGCCATATACCTGAGGGTGGGGAGCTTGTGGGTGGGGACCCTGCACGGCCGCGATCATCAGCGGCCTCCGAATTGCTTGAGCTTGCGGGTGGGGACCTTACACGCCCACGGCCTTCAACCGCCTGTGAACTGCTGTGGCCAACTACGGACCCTGACCTGCCGTGGTTGCCCAAGCCACCTGACCTGCCGTGGTTGCCCAAGCCACCTGACCTGCCGTGGTTGCCCAAGCCACCTGACCCGCCGTGGTTGCCCAAGCCACCTGACCCGCCGTGGGCGCCCAAGCCACCTGACCCGCCGTGGCCTCCCGACACTCCTGACCCGCCGTGGCCGCCCGTGGCACCTGACCCGCCGTGGCTGCCCGTGGCACCTGACCCGCCGTGGCTGCCCGTGGCACCTGACCCGCCGTGGCTGCCCGAGTTCCTGGACCTGCATTGGAGACCCCGTTCCCGTCTGCCAACAGGTCTCCAATGTACCCACCCCCCCTCCCTATCTATGCCATTTACGCCGCGAGGACGCGCCTTCCGGAAGGGGGGCGTTATGTCACGATCACTGTCTGTTCCTGTCAGTTCCTGGACTCCATTTCCCATAATCCTCCTTGCCAATCACATGCACACTCCACACCAATCACCAGTTGCCACATACAGCTTAGCACACTACCTGGACTATAAAGGACTTACACACACACCACCTCATTGCGAAGTCTTGATTTGCTGTTGTGATCATTACTGAGCGTTTCCTTGTGGACTGTTTCCTGGTTTCCGGTTGGATTGTTATTCTTTGTGATTCTCTGCTGCCTGCCCTGATCTTTGCCTGTTTCCTGGACTGTGATTGTTTGCTGCCTGCCCTGATCCTTGCCTGTACCCTGATTCTGTTTGTCTGCCGCCTGCCTCGACCATTGCCTGTCCCTGTTTATGTTCCTGCCTTTGCCCCTGTCTACCTGTGTAAATACTGTCCTTAATAAAGCTTGCGAATGGATCCCCGCTCTGCCGACCCATCATTACACATTAGGTGGTTTCCATAAGAAGCATTCCCATACAGTTCTCTTCCATTCTACATTCAGTTCAACAGCATTGCATTTATCCATTCTGTGTTCACTTCATTTATTTGTTTCTTTGATTTAATTCAGTATTCTCCTTTGATCATTATTTTACTTAACATTATCTTTTAGAAGTGCATATTCATTATTTCATTATTAATCGTTGTGGTATTTACTCTTGCATGTCTATTGTTAATAAATTTCATTGATTTTATTATAACTGTGTCTTCCTTGTGTTGATGATCAAAAAACTCTACTAGTTGACCAGACTCTCACAAATCCTTCAGATAAATCAGTTGACCAACTCCTTCCAGTTTATATTAATTCCGAATTATTGAACAGCTCTTTTGGAGTGTTCTTAAATTGTTAAGATATTATTCTTAACTGGTGCCCCGTATTACAAAAGGGGGGAGGGGTCATCTGATACACTCATAACCACACCTTAAAGTGACACGTGATCAAAAATCACTACGTCACCGGTGAATGGAGTAAAAATCACTACATAATTCAGTCATTTATCAGCACATCAAACATACACCTACATATTTGTAAGCATATCTTTACATAGGCTTTTTAATACATGCACTTTTACTTTTTTCTTTTATTTATAGGAACCATTTTCCAAGCAGCAGAACCTTGATAAACCAGTCTTTTTCATCAGATTGTTTGTGTACATGCTAAAAATAATTGATGCGTTTTACAGTCATGTCTAAAACCCACATATACAAGCTTTTCAAAGAAAAAACAGATGCTGTGTGGGCCCTCCCAGTCGGATGGCTGGAATCGCTTATGTTTCCGTTCGACTGGCTGGTGGGGCTTACCTGTCTGATGCTGTGAGTTGCACGCTCCCGTCCGATCTAGTTTAAGCCCTCCTAGTCAGGCGTTGGAATCGCTCGTACTCCCATTCAACTGCTGACGAGACTCGCCCATCTGATGTCTTGAGCTGCAGGCTTCCGTTTGATGCTGTGTGATCCCTCCCAGTCGGGCAGTTGAAATAGCTTGTGTTCCTTTTTTCCGAATCCTGGCAGGGCTTACCCGTGGTTCAGATCGACGCATCGTGTTGACTTAGATCATGGGGCTTGCAGGTGGAGCTGTTAGATGAGCCTGAGACAGGCACCACCCTTTCTCTTGCTCTATCTACAGACTCTGGATTTGGAAGCTCTCTCTGCAATTTCTTCCACTCTGGACATGGACCTGCTGTCAGGGGGATCTAGTAACTGCTAGAGGAAGTACATATAAGAAGTCACTCATGCGGTGGCTACAGTAAACTTCGAGTGGCATGATCAAAAGAGAGAAGCACCACATAGTAAGCTGGATGAACGCTTCCTCACTAGTAGTCGGGCCAAGCCACTGAAGCGTAACCCTTCTTTCCAGATGTTCATAATGAGACATCGAAGTCATGGAAAGCCCGTATTCATAATCCTGCAAGATTGGATTATTTGACTATCGTGGGGTTCACTGAGCACAGGTATAAGTCGATGCATAGAGTAGGCACTTTCAGACTATCTTTCTCCTGTGTCGCCACCATCATTAAAGAGGCTTGCTTTCTAGAATGTGCAGAATAACATCTTCACTATAGTTGGGAAGGCCTATGAGGCAGCAGGTCAGGCTGGTGGGTCTCTGCACACCATGGCTGTGTTACAGGCTTACCAGACTGACCTGCTCAAATAACTTGATGCTGGCGAGGGATTAAGCCCCAATGCGCAGGGCCACAGATTTTTCTCTACGTGTATGGCTGCTTTGGTGGCTGTTTATGGCAGTTTATGCCTTGCAGGGTCCACCAGGCTGGCCCTTCAACCTCCCATCCTGCACCCAGCTCCAGGAGGGAGGAACAGAAAGCCAGTGTGGTGGCCCATGTCCCACCTCGAGGGGTCCCGGCCTGCAAGGTGTTTATAGCAGCTAAACATGCTGAAAAGTAGTAGAGGTCCTCATACCAGGTGCCACCTAGTAGATGGTAGATGGTTCTTCTCCATCAAACCATTTTTCTTCCCCATTCTCCTCCCGGAATTGCTCCACCACCTCTGGTGTTTCGGGGAGTGGCATTCTTGCTAGGGTTTCCACCCCGTCTCCACTCATAAACAAAGTGGCACATCAACTGCCTGGAAATGAGGGCTCTGGGCTAATGGCTAACTGCTCTCCCTGAGGGCAGTTTACATCCAGGGAATCCTCCATACAGGAGAGGACATCCTGTCAAGGCAGGGGCTAAGACCCTGGGATTGGCGACTCCACCTTCAAATAGTGGAGTCCATATTGTCGGAAGCATTGAACACAGGACTCATGCAAAGGATGTGTCAACAGTGCATTAAACTTACAGTTATTAAACTTTGGGAACAACAAGCTTCAAAGTAGTGAAACAAGTGAACAACAAAAAATATAAAGAATGTCTGGGAGCTCCAGAGCTGTCCGTAAGTGCTCAGCGGACTGCACAAGTTGTGGAGACCAGATAGATGATACAGTGGCCACACTGGATGGGGAGCGAGACGAGTCCTAGCGAACAGCGAGGGCAACGATCAGCTGTCACTCCTCGTCTAAGCGTCCTGGGCACAAACAGCGAAACAGGTAAAACACAGAACACAAACAGAACAAAGCAAAAACAAACATGAGATGAGCACGAAGTGATCTACTGACAAAAAAGGGGAGACACAGCAAAGATTATAAGCGGAAGGGGAATGAGTGACAGGTGAGGGAAATCAGCTCGTGATCTGTGCACCTGCACTGCAAAATCAGCGCTGATTGCCCAGGTCATGAGCTGCAGAAAATGACAGGACACACACAGACAACAGGATGAAGCTGATGATGCACCCTTAACCGTGACACATATGGCAGAAGTTTTACCTTACAGAAATGGACTTGTTTCCCTCCAAGGAGTCAACCCACTGTCCCCTTTGGTTTTCTCTCAATTATCCAGCTCCGCTGGGGCTAGATGCCATGGTACAAATGTGGCCAAGGTGGCTTCTGTATGCCTTTCCCCCAATCACTCTGCTTCTGGAGTTCTGGTGAGGGTCCATCAGGAGGGATTGCAGCTAATATTAGTAGCTTTGTTCTGGCCGGCCCGAGTATGGTTTGCGGACCTGGTTTCTCTCCTGGAAGGCTCTCCTTGGGAGATTCTGAACAGGAGGGAGCTTCTGTTCCAGGATCAGGGGACAGTCCTGAATGGATATTTCACTCCTGAATGGAGATTTTAAAACTGTGGGACTGGACCCTTAGAGGTATCAGCTCATACATTCTGGTCTCTCAGCTGATGTTGTCGATGCCATTCTCAACGCTAGGGCTCCTTCTACTAAAAAACTGTAGGCTCTTAAAGGGGTCATGACATGAGAAATCAAACTTTCCTTGGTCTTTTGGCATATAAGAGGTCTTTGTCATTATTACATCCTGAAAGTTCCATAAATTAAAACATCCTCATCATCAATAAAAAAGCATTTATATAATCAAGCTGTGAAAAAAAAGCTTTGTTTGGAACAGAGGTGGCATGTGACGTCACAGGGCCACAATCATTTGCATACGACTGCCTCTGGACCAAGACAACAACATCTACTTTTACATCATCGCATCATTGTCCCCGCCCACTGATGTTCAGTCGATGAGCAACAAATGGATCTAAAGTAGGCCTAGATGTTTACAATAAGATTGTGATAATAACAAGATTGCGATGCCATGTAGACATTGTGCTGTTCCTGGCTGTGGAAAAACATCATCTTTGTATAAGCTGCCGAAGGATCCCGATGTCAGAGTAAAATGGATTCAGCTGGATTTGATTGTTGACGATTTGGCATGATCTTGGATTGTTCGGTTCTTCGACGCTCATCCTGGACTTGCTGTCATATCAACAGGTCCGTAAGCTCAAACCTGCTTGGGAGCAGGCTTATTTCATGTAAACAGGTTTAGATTGCATCTTTTTAAGCGGAGGTGATGCTTAAAGTCTGTCCCAGCCACTGCTACTTTCCCACAAGAGTACCCTAATGTAAACCAGGGACAATAATAATGATTTAAAAATAAATTTGCAAATAATATTATAATGTCGTGTAGTATATCATAAGACACAGCCAGATTTTAATTTGTGAGGGAATAATTACCTAATAATTTTATTGGAGTCTTACACACATGATGTACAGATAGTCTATGTCGTGCGTGCATTAATTTAAATGGTGACAGCTATTATGGGAGTGGCTTGATGAAGCGCAGGAGATGCAGATAACTTGATCTTGACCCTTAAGAAACTTGAATTAATGCTGTCAAATCTGCTTCAAAGGTAAATTAGTTGCTAATTACAACATTGAAATAAAAAGTGCCTGTACAAATACTACAAATCGTGAATATAGCCTAAATAATTGGGTAATCATGTAAAAAAAAAAAAAAAAAAAAAAAAAAAACAGTGCACATTTCATTTATTATTTCATTTATGTTGTTCTTCTGTCATTTTATTCGCTTGGTTGTTTCCTTATAAATGTTTAGAAATTCGTCAAGTTTTTCGTTAGGTGTCTTTTTTAAAGATATGTCATTACGTTGCCGTCTTGACTCCAGCCAATCGCTGCATTGCTGATCGTGGTTTCGAGTATTGATACATCTGCCCTTTTCAGGGAACACGAGAACGCGCAGTAATCTTAGACAACCTAATCCAGATATTTTATTCCAATCCGCAAATTCATTTGAAGAACCAAATTAGCTAAAGTTCAGTTATCACGATTAGAAGATCTGGCATCTGTCAAATCATCTCAGATGTTTTAAGCGAGGTACGAAGAACGGACCCCAGTGCTGACTTGCATGTTTGTACATGTTTGTATTTTACCAGCGACTGTTTTGAGAACAAGTCACAATACGATACTGGCTTTGCCAAAAAAAAAAAAAAAAAAAAAAACTTTTGCTCTAAAAACAGGAATCAACTGTTCTGGAATCAGCAAGGACCCTGCAAACTGTAAGTAATGTATTTCATTTTTAAACTGGTAATGACAGTTAAATTCATAATGAACAATCCTAGTATTTTTACTTCAAAGAGCACTCTCTTTATAATGGCTGAAGCTGTCGATCACGCAGCGCGTGACACTTGGACACTTGCCAGACTCTCATTATAGTAACGCTCTTACACTACACAATGAATCTCTTACTGTATTTAAATCATGTTTGCATTGTTATTTATGGGGAAAAATTTCGTGAGACTGCAGAAATTGTGTTGCAATGATGAGAATACTGCATTCACGCGATCAACAGACTGTCATCTGCTCAGTGTTTATCACTGCAACCTTCCATGTGATAGGAAAAGATCTAAATATAATGCAATAATCAACACTTTTCACGATTTGTTAATCTCGACATCTGTAATAGTAAAATTGTGGTAAAAGTATTCAGGATACTACGTGTAATACTTATTTCAATTGCATGTCAGCCAATCACAGCAGTGGGTGTTTACGCTGAAGTCTCACAGCAGGTACGCCCCTTTAAACAGAGCTTTTAAATCAGAGGGCTAAAATCAGGGTAGAAAATAGACATTTATTTCTAAATTATGACCATTTTTTAAGTAAAAATCATATTAACATTATAAGTGCACCTCAGGAAACATTATAAAATAATAAAAAAAAATCCAATTCATGACTCAACTCAACTCAACTCTACTTTAATTATAGAGCACTTTCAACACCACAAGTGGAACCAAAGTGCTGTACAGAAAAAGATAAAAGATAAAATAAAAACAAAAACATAAAAACAATGCAAACATACATACACAGCCTACAAAGAATGTTCAAATGCTAAAGAAAACAAATAAGTTTTAAGCACACTCTGAAATACCCTCAATGTAGGAGAAGATTTTACAGACAGAGGAAGGTCATTCCAGAGCTTAGGAGCTGCAACAGAGAATGCCCAATCACCTTTACATTTTAAACGAGATTGCGGAACCATAAAGAGCAATTGATTTGAGCACAGATCTACTGGATTGACAGAGACTGATTAAAACAGTAACATACTCCGGTGCTAGGCCAAGCAGAGCCTTAACACTTTAAGACCAGCGGGAGCGTCGTTGCTCCCGTTTGCGTGTCTCTGTTTAAGAGCCAATAAAAACTGAACCCATATAGGTAGCACAATAATTCTTTTTGCATACAAAATCAGAGACTTTACACGTTCAGATAAAGCCTCCAACATGCTTCTGTTGCATTGTTTTCACCCTCTAATGAGTCTGAGTAATATGCGTTTACAACAAAAACAGCACAGCCGCTAACTGAATACAAATATGTAGATTTCATGTGTTCATAACTTCATGAAAAATGCACAGATCATAGAAAATGGCACACCATTATTTAAAGTAGATTCTCATGACATAATATAATATATTGCATTGATCACAAGATATTACTCACAAACAGTGTTGGGTGTAACGTGTTACTGTAATTAAATTACTTATCCACTGAAAAAGTAAAGTAAGGGATTACTGTTCATTTTTTAGGTAATTTAATTACAGTTACTTACAATGTACTTATGTTACATACTGTAAATTAGTTCAACAGTTCTGTTTAAAACAATATTGAATTTAAAATCTAAATTTGTCATCTAAAGTTAAAAGTAAATGCTGCCTCTTTAAAATCATTAGCTGTAGTGCAGTTGCGCGTGAGTTAACAGCTTCGCACCAGCTGGCTGTGTCGCTAGCTGTGTCCCAATTCAGGGGCTACGCACTTCGGAGTGCATGAAAGGGGTGGGGCTTTGGAGGGTTGCCAGGTCTGCACAACAAAACCATCCCAAAAGTAGCATAATCACAGCACAAGTGTAAAAATATACCAATCCCAGATGTGGCAACAATGAGCCGAGCGTCGTTACATGGCTAGCGGCTGTGACAGACAGCTGACAGTTGACGTTTGTGTGTGCATTTTAAAGTTTTATGACTTTCTATTGGGTTTTGACATGATCACTGCCAGCGACGACGGGACACTGGACCAAAATATGTATGGTTAAACTATGTAATGTTCGTTTTATATCGTTAGCAAGTATTAGTTAACCTTGTTTGTTTTTTATGTTAAATGAATCATTAACTGTGTGTAATTCATATTTATACATTTACTCTGTATTTAAGCTGTATTTAAGTCTAAATTTAAAGTACAGTACTTTAGGATGTTATTCAACTGCACTCCATCTCAGAGACAAATATTGTATTTATGAAAAACTGACGTTTTGGACATCATGAATATTACAGTTTAATTTAGATATTACATATTGGTGAAAATACACTATATGAAAGAAACATTAAAAATGTTTAGTCCCAGACTAAAATTCATGTTTCAGTTTTAACTAAAAGAAACTTGCACTGACATATCTTAAAATTTACCTGCTGACCACGACTATTTGTAACAGGCAAGAATTTCAAAGTTACGATGACCAAGACAAAATTTGGATGGACCATAGATCTGTTTTGTATGTTCAAATATTTTATGGTTTGATTTGAGTTTGAGAGTTAATTTCTTTTATTTTTTTCCCCTTTCTGAAAATATCTATTACATGGCAGCCGTCGATTGAGTCAGCTCTGCAAACCTGTTGGTAGATACGCAGTGGACAGTGGAAATATGCACTCATCCCAGATGATGTCCCACTGGCAGAGAGGCCTTACCAGGGTCTCTGAAGCCCAGCCAGGTCCAGCAGCTCCACCAGGGTCTCCCTGCTCAGCTGAATGAAAGTGTGCACAAATATGTTTTGTTCTGTTTTATGTACTGTTAATTGAAAATGTTATGTTGTTTTTCTGATGTTAAACCTAAGTTCTGTTGTAAATAGTTGTAAAAGGTACTTTATGTAGCTATAGAACGATGTATTTTAACGTAAAAACATTTTATTTACATGATGAAAAAATGATTGTATATGTTGTATATGTATAATGTTTCATGTAAAATTATAAGTTGCATAAAAGAAATAAACAATGAACAGAACAATTCTCTTTTATTTACATGTAAACATATGTAAAAAAAAAAAAAAATAAATAAAAAATTTTATTACTCCGGCTCATTTACAAATAAATTACATTACAAATATAATGTATACAACTTATGCATTTCATTTTAACTTACATCACAAAAATAAGCTACAGGCTGTTTCATTGACAAAGTTACATTTAAATAATATTTATATCGACACATTTTAATGTACCCATTTTATGTACTGTATTCTGTTCTTGAGAAAACTGAAGAAAAAAAGCGGCCTTTGAAGTGCGACTCACCGTGGCGCGAGGAGGGCTGATGTAAATCGAGAGCGAATTCAAATGTACCCTCTCCGTTTCCCCGTGGAATGAAGCGTCCATTTCAAGACACTTAGCGGTCTACCCTATCCCACAATTCATTGCACGCCGGTAATGACAGGAGTTCTGTGTGAATTCACATAAATGTAAGTAATGCACCGTATTCACCAATATATCTAAATCAAACTGTAATATCCATGATGTCCAAAACGTCAGTTTTTCAATACAACATTTGTCTCTGAGATGGAGTGCAGTTGAATAAAATCCTAAAGTACTATACTTTAAATTTAGACTTAAATACAGAGTAAATGTATAAATATAAATGTATTTTCACAGTTACACATAAAAAACAAGGTTAACTAATAGTTGCTAATGATATAAAACTAACATTACATAGTTTAACCATACATATTTTGGTCCAGTGTCCCGTCGTCGCCGGCAGTGAAGCATGTCAAAACTCAATAGAAAATTATAAAACTTTAAAATGCACACACACTCGGCTCATTGTTGCCACGTCTGGGATTGGGATACTTTTACACTTGTGCTGTGATTACGCTACTTTTGGGATGGTTTTGTTGCACAGACCTGGCAACCCTCCACTCAAAAGCCTTTCATGCACTCCGAAGTGCGTAGCCCCTGAATTGGGACACAGCTACAGTCTGAAGTTGTCGGCAGAAGCGAGTGACTGTTTTGCAGAATGGAAATATTCCAATTACTTCACTTTTTTGACACAGGTAGACAAGAACATTAGGGTAAAATGTAAGCTATGTCTTAGGGAGAAAAAACTGTGCGCGCTCTCTGAGAGACGGTCTTCAGTCAGTGCGCTCTCAACCAAAGCGCACGCACATAGCCGACTCTCGCGAGTGTCAGATTTTCGCGGTTTATTACACATAAATGTTCAAATACACACACTGTTATGTCAAAATGCCCGTCTTGGCATATATTCGCGTTGGTTATGTGAATGTGAACAGCATGTGTAACAGCATATTGTCTCTGTCCATTAGGTCTTAGTGACAGCAGCCTTTAAAACATGCTACTGTCTACTATTGGCTGTCTGTATTATAAATGATAATCAAACAACAAAAGAAAAGCTTTAATAAGGATTCATTTTAATTTATACAGTTATAACTATGCAGAATTATTTTATATTTGATTATTCAATTTCTGTGGTATTTTTACTTACTACTATTAGAACTACCTGAAAAAAAAATATAGCATTGTTTTATTTGTATTTTTATAAATTTTTACCATGGTATCGACTTTGGTATCATGTATTGTACACTTTTGGTGGTATCGGTACCAACGACTAGATTTTTGGTATAGTGACATCCTTATTTGTTACTAAAAAAAAATATTACAAAGTATTATAAAGTAAATAAAAGTATTATAGTATATGTTTTAATAAAGTTAAAATGTTTTAAAAAGCTATAAAAGGCTAAACTATTCCATGTTTGACGAAATTATTAAAAGTTTCCTTTCTATTGTCTATCCGGTCAAGGTTTATAGGGATTTTAAGAAGTAATTAGTAAGTTACTTATTGAGTAATTAAATTACTTTTAAGACAGAGTAATTAGAAAAGTATTTTGAATACAACATTGATGATGTAATTAGTAATTAGTAATTAATTACTTTTTTGAAGTAACTTACCCAATACTGCTCACGAAAAGATGATGTAACATACTTGGCTAAAAACATGTCTCTCATCTTTCCGGGATGCAGTGTGTATCCAGTATTCCTGGAACCATCCATGTTTGTTTTCCAACGTGGAATAACACAAAATATATATCATTGTAAAGATTAGAAACTCAGCTTTTAATGCTTCTAACCATTTTGATAAACTCCTAACGAGTGCTGAGAAATGCCTCTAAACCAGAGTGTACCATCTGTGGGCACCATCTAGCTGCGAAAAAATGAATAATACTTTATTCAACTATATTTTATGCTATCACCACAAAATTTGAGCCAGATGCAGCTCACATGTAGGAGAGCATCACCAAAAAAGAAATTTAAGAAACTTATTTCCTTCCTGAGTTATTCCATGTCAAATAAAAAAAAATGTGAAAAATAATAATAATAATAATATATATATATATATATATATATATATATGTCACGAATACGGTTCCCGCGGCTCTTCCTCCCGGCCGCCAGAGGGAGCCATCACCTGAGTTCTGATCATTCCCCATTCCATGGGCCCTCATTCCTGAGACTGACTGCTCATGCACCTGCACTGCATCACACTCACGCCGCCCGCTACACCTGCCAGCCACCTGCTCCCCCCGCAGTGAATCCGCGCCTCGCTCTGCCAGAGAAGTTTGACGGTAAACCAGCCAAATGTAAGGGCTTCCTTCTTCAATGCTCCCTGTTTGTGAATCAACAGCCCTCACTGTACCCTAACGAATCCAGTCGGATATCGTTCGTATGCTCTCTGCTTACCGGCAAAGCGTTGGACTGGGCCACGGCGGTATGGAGAGAGGATGGCTCCGTTTTCCCCACTTTCGCCGCTTTTCTACAGAGTTTCAAGGAGGTGTTCGAACATCCTGAGGGTGGCAAGAGTGCGGGTGACCAACTTCTCTCACTGAGCCAAGGTAAATCGACAGCAGCCGAATTTGCTTTAAACTTTCGCACTCTGGCCGCCCAAACAAACTGGGTTGAAGACACCTTAAATCTACTATTCCGCAAGGGCTTAACTCTGGAACTTCAAGCTGAACTGGCATGCCGTGAGGAAGGAAGATCACTAAATGTATTCATTGAACTCGCCATCCACATTGATAATCTCCTTCGATCTCGGCGTCCCAGCCGCTTATCCACCACATCCAATGCTATCGCTGAACCCATGCAACTCGGATATACTCCACTTCTTCCCGAAGAACGTGAGAGAAGGCGCCAGTTACATCTGTGTCTTTACTGTGGCCAGGCCGGCCACATTAAGGTGAACTGCCCCATTTGACCCAGCACTCCCAATCCCAAAGCAGTGAGTGTTTCCCAGCATACAGACTATTCATCCAACTGTCTAAGAATTCCCATTCAAATAACTGTCGACGAACGAATCATATCTGCCCACGCACTCCTGGACTCTGGTGCAGCTGGAAATTTCATGTCTGACACATTTATTCACGACCATAAGATTGCTCTAACCAACTGCCATTCTTCGTTAACAGTGGAGGCGCTAGATGGGAAACCCATTGGAGGAGGAAAAGTGGCGCACATCACCACCGAGCTCGCCCTTCAGGTGGGAGCTCTTCATCACGAACAGATTCGCTTTTACGTCATTCACTCACCTAGCAACCCAGTCATCCTTGGTCTGCCCTGGCTCAGAACACACAATCCTCACATCTCCTGGAAGGAGGGTCAGATCACGCAGTGGGACCCCACCTGTCACCATCGCTGCCTGAGGTCTGTCACTCCCCTATCCACTCAAACCATCCCCGACTGCGAAATCGAACCCGATATAAAGTCAACCATTCCAGCTGAGTACTCTGATCTAGCAATTGCTTTCAGCAAGAACAAGTCGACGGAACTACCTCCTCATCGCCCCAGCGACTGTGCCATAGAACTGCTACCCGGCACTACGCCGCCTAAGGGCAGAATATTCCCTCTATCACAGCCCGAATCCGCAGCCATGAAGTCATATGTTGAGGGGGAATTGGCTAAGGGGTTCATTCGGCCTTCTACATCACCGGCTTCCTCAGGCTTCTTCTTTGTTAAGAAAAATGACGGCAGTCTACGGCCCTGCATTGACTACCGTGGCCTGAACGACATCACGATGAAGTTCCAATATCCTTTGCCGCTAGTTCCTGCAGCCCTTGAATAACTACGACAAGCCAAATATTTCACCAAGCTGGACCTCCGCTGTGCTTACAGCCTAATTCACATCAGGGAGGGAGATGAATGGAAGACAGCCTTTTCCACTGCCACTGGTCACTATGAGACTCTCGTTATGCCCTTCGGGCTAGCCAACAGTCCCTCAGTCTTTCAATCTTTCATCAATGACGTCTTCCGAGACATGGTCAACCGCTGGGTTATCGTTTACATAGACGATATCCTCATATACTCCAACACCTTCGAGGAACACGTTCAGCAGGTACGAGCTGTACTTCAACGCTTGATCCAGCACAAACTATATGCCAAAGCCGAAAAATGTGAGTTTCACCGCACCTCAACTTCATTTCTGGGCTATGTTATCAGTCAGGAGGGAGTGGCTATGGATTATGGCAAGGTAAAGGCAGTACTAGAGTGGCCCCAACCACGCACCCTAAAAGAATTCCAGCGGTTTCTGGGGTTTGCCAACTTCTACAGGCGGTTCATTAGAAACTTCAGTGGGGTCGCCGCTCCCCTAACTTCCATGACTAAACGCCAGTCCTCACGACTCACCTGGTCTCCCGAAGCAGTAAATGCATTCCAAGAGCTAAAGGAGAGATTCACTTCAGCTCCCATTCTCCGCCACCCAGATCCTGAGCTCCCTTTCATCGTGGAGGTTGACGCCTCCAGTACAGGCATTGGCGCGATTCTCTCACAACGACAAGGTGATCCTGCTAAGATGATCCCCTGTGCGTTTTACTCCAGAAAATTGTCTGCGGCAGAGCGCAACTACGATGTGGGCAACCGGGAACTGCTGGCAATGAAGGCAGCACTGGAGGAGTGGCGCCACTGGTTGCATCATCCATTTACCATTCTCACCGACCATAAAAATTTGGAGTACCTCTGGTCTGCCAAACGTCTGAATCCTCGACAAGCACGATGGGCAATGTTCTTCACTCACTTTCAGTTCACGGTTACGTACCGACCGGGGTCAAAGAATGTCAAGGCGGATGCTCTGTCCCGGCAGGCCGAGGAGGTGGAATGTCCTGAAAATGCAGAAAATATAATTCCTGAAACCCTATTACTCGCCCCAGTTCAATGGGATGTCATGACCGAGATCTCGCAGGCTAACGAACAAACAGCGCCCCCACCAGCATGTCCACCCAACCGCATCTTTGTTCCCGTCCATCTCCGGGACAAACTGCTACATCACGTCCATGACCTTCCCAGTTCCGGCCACCCAGGTATCACCGCCACTCCCCAACGACCCTGGTCTCACATTGCCATAGATTTCGTCACCGATCTTCCCGAATCCCAGGGCCACACCACCATACTCACCATCACTGATCGCTTTTCTAAAGCATGCCGGTTGCTACCACTCCCCAAGTTACCCACTGCATTGGAAACAGCAGAACTCCTGTGCAACCAGGTCTTCCGGCTCTATGGTCTGCCGGAGGACATTGTATCCGACAGGGGCCCGCAGTTCAGTTCACGGGTCTGGGCAGCGTTCTTCAAATAGCTGAACGTCAACATCAGCCTCTTATCTGGGTACCACCCCGAATCCAACGGGCAGACTGAGCGCATGAATCAGGAGCTCACTAGATTTCTACGCACGTATTGTCAGCATAATCAATCCGACTGGAGCCGCTATCTAATGTGGGCCGAATATGCTCAAAACTCCCTGCAGAAACCTGCCACTGGCATCACGCCGTTCCAATGCGTCCTGGGGTTCCAACCACCTCTCTTCCCATGGTCTGGGGAACCGTCCAACTTACCCTCTGTAACTGAGTGGATGCGCCGAAGCGAGGCGACTTGGGACATGGCACATCATCACCTGCAAAGAGCTGTAAGACGACAGGAGGTTCAAGCCAACCAACGTCAACGCCCCAATCCTTCGTATGCTGTGGGACAGTGGGTCTGGCTGTCCACCAGGGATCTACGACTCAGACTTCCATGCAGAAAACTCAGTCCCAGGTTTGTAGGGCCTTTTCAAATCACAAAACAAATCACACCTGTATCTTTTCATCTAAATTTACATGCTAATTACCGTATTTCTCCCACTTTTCATGTATCGTTGCTGAAACCCTCCGGGGGCCCGAGGGAGGAGCCGGAGGGAGCCGAGGCCCGCAACCCCCCACCCCTGATCATCGAGGGCGAGGAAGCCTACCAGGTTCGAGGGCTACTCGATTCCAGGCACCGGGGTAGAGGACTGCAATATCTGGTGGACTGGGAGGGGTATGGCCCGGAGGAGCGATCCTGGGTCAACGCGGATGATATCCTGGACCCATCTCTCATTGAGGAGTTTCATCGGACGCATCCGGAGAGACCGGCCCCTCGACCACGTGGCAGACCCCGGCGCCCACTTCCTCACATCTGGAGCCGCTCGCGGGGGGGTGGGGGGGTGGCTCTGTCACGAATACGGTTCCCGCAGCTCTTCCTTCCGGCCGCTGGAGGGAGCCGTCACCTGAGTTCTGATCATTCCCCATTCGGACTACCTTACCCATGGGCCCTCATTCCTGAGCCTGATTGCTCACGCACCTGCACTGCATCACACTCACACTATTTAAGTCACACACACACACTGCGAAGTCTTGATTTGGAAAATGCAAGGTCTTCCCTGAAAGAGACGACGTCTGGATGGGAGCATATGTTGTTCTACAACTTGGATATACCTTTCAGCATTGATGGTGCCTTTCCAGATGTGTAAGCTGCCCATGCCACACGCACTCATGCAACCCCATACCATCAGAGATGCAGGCTTCTGAACTGAGCGCTGATAACAACTTGGGTTGTCCTTGTCCTCTTTAGTCTGGATGACATGGCGTCCCAGTTTTCCAAAAAGAACTTCAAATTTTGATTCGTCTGACCACAGAACAGTTTTCCACTTTGCCACAGTCCATTTTAAATGAGCCTTGGCCCAGAGAAAATGCCTACGCATCCAGTATGGTTTTCCGGCCTTGACCCTTAAGCACAGAGATTGTTCCAGATTCTCTGAATCTTTGGTTGATATTATGCACTGTAGATGATGATAACTTCAAACTCTTTGCATTTTTTCTCTGAGAAACTCCTTTCTGATATTGCTCCACTATTTTTCGCCGCAGCATTGGGGGAATTTTCCTCTGCCCATCTTGACTTCTGAGAGACACTGCCACTCTGAGAGGCTCTTTTTATACCCAATCATGTTGCCAATTGACCTAATAAGTTGCAAATTGGTCCTCCAGCTGTTCCTTATATGTACATTTAACTTTTCCGGCCTCTTATTGCTACCTGTCCCAACTTTTTTGGAATGTGTAGCTCTCATGAAATCCAAAATGAGCCAATATTTGGCATGACATTTCAAAATGTCTCACTTTCAACATTTGATATGTTATCTATATTCTATTGTGAATAAAATATAAGTTAATGAGATTTGTAGATTATTGCATTCCTTTTTTATTCACAATTTGTACAGTGTCCCAACTTTTTTGGAATTGGGTTTATATGTATATATATATATATATATATATATATATATATATATATATATATGTATATGTAGATACAGGTGCTGGTCATATAATTAGTCATAAAAAGTTGATTTATTTCACTAATTCCATTCAAAAAGGGAAACTTGTATATTATATTCATTCATTACACACAGACTGATATATTTCAAATGTTTATTTCTTTTAATTTTGATGATTATAACTGACGACTAAGGAAAATTCCAAATTCAGTATCTCAGAAAATTTGAATATTACTTAAGACCAATACAAAGAAAGGATTTTTAGAAATCTTGGCCAACTGAAAAGTATGAACATGAAAAGTTTGAGCATGTACAGCACTCAATACTTAGTTGGGGCTCCTTTTGCCTGAATTACTGCAGCAATGCGGCGTGGCATGGAGTCGATCTGTCTGTGGCACTGCTCAGGTGTTATAAGAGCCCAGGTTGCTCTGATAGTGGCCATCAGCTCTTCTGCATTGTTGGGTCTGGCATATCGCATCTTCCTCTTCACAATACCCCATAGATTTTCTATGGGGTTAAGGTCAGGCGAGTTTGCTGGCCAATTAAGAAAAGGGATACCATGGCCCTTAAACCAGGTACTGGTAGCTTTGGCACTGTGTGCAGGTGCCAAGTCCTGTTGGAAAATGAAATCTGCATCTCCATAAAGTTGGTCAGCAGCAGGAAGCATGAAGTGCTCTAAAACTTCCTGGTATACGGCTGCGTTGACCTTGGACCTCAGAAAACACAGTGGACCAACACCAGCAGATGACATGGCACCCCAAACCATTTTCCACCTGACTGTGGAAACTTTACACTGGACCTCAAGCAACGTGGATTGTGTGCCTCTCCTCTCTTCCTCCAGACTCTGGGACCCTGATTTCCAAAGGAAATGCAAAATTTACTTTCATCAGGGAACATAACTTTGGACCACTCAGCAGCAGTCCAGTCCTTTTTGTCCTTATCCCAGGCGAGACGCTTCTGACGCTGTCTGTTGTTCAAGAGTGGCTTGACACAAGGAATGCGACAGCTGAAACCCATGTCTTGCATACGTCTGTGCGTAGTGGTTCTTGAAGCACTGACTCCAGCTGCAGTCCACTCTTTGTGAATCTCCCCCACATTTGTGAATAGGTTTTGTTTCACAATCCTCTCCAGGGTGCGGTTATCCCTATTGCTTGTACACTTTTTTCTACCACATCTTTTCCTTCCCTTCGCCTCTCTATTAATGTGCTTGGACACCGAGCTCTGTGAACAGCCAGCCTCTTTTGCAATGACCTTTTGTGTCTTGCACTCCTCGTGCAAGGTGTCAATGGTCGTCTTTTGGACAGTCCAAAAGACAGCAGTCTTCCTCATGATTGTGTAGTCTACAGAACTAGACTGAGAGACCATTTAAAGGCCTTTGCAGGTGTTTTGAGTTAATTAGCTGATTAGAGTGTGGCACCAGGTGTCTTCAATATTGAACCTTTTCACAATATTCTAATTTTCTGAGATACTGAATTTGGAATTTTCCTTAGTTGTCAGTTATAATCATCAAAATTAAAGAAATAAACATTTGAAATATATCAGTCTGTGTGTAATGAATGAATATAATATACAAGTTTCACTTTTTGAATGGAATTAGTGAAATAAATCAACTTTTTGATGATATTCTAATTAAATGACCAGCACCTGTATATATATTATTTTGTCAGCAGTTTCTCAGCAAGAAAATGTCCAAATGTAATGTAATTTATATTTTCTAAAAATTTAAAAAGTGTTCTATCAAACGATACCTACCTTTTGATTCTCCTTGCTAGAGTTTTGGAGTTATGAGTCTTTACTTTTGTGTATGTTGCTCAGCAAAAAAAAAAAAAAAAAAACTCTAAAAAAGCCTTCAGGTCTTAAAGGGTTAAAAACATACAACAACATTTTGTAATGAATTCTGTATCGTATGGGTACCCAATGCAATTTGATTAACACAGGAGTAATATGCTCTCTCTTCTTTTTACCCGTTAAAAGTCTGGCAGCCGAGTTCTGAACAAGCTGCAAACGAGAGAGAGAGGCCTGACTCACACCCAGATACAAGACATTACAGTAATCCAAATGGGATGACACAAAGGCATGAGGAACCTTCTCCATATCTTCGAAAGAGAGGATAGACTCCAATTTAGATATTTAGAAAGTACCATTCTTAACAACAGCATTGATTTGCCGGTCAAATTTAACCCTCATGCTCTGTTTGATTTCTGTGTACACTAGTTACCTGAATTGTAACAAAGCACTGTTCGCCAGAGGAGAACTGACCCCCCGACTAAGCCTGGTTTCTCCCAAGGTTTTTTTCTCCTTTTTAACACCTATTTGCCACCTGATGTCACCTGTTGGAGTTTGGGTTCCTTGCCGCTGTCACCTTTGGCTTGCTTAGTTGGGGACACTTGACATTTGATATTCAACAGTGCTTTGATCTGCCTGCATTGACACCATTTTCTTTAAGAGCTGCTGTGCTCTTAAAGAAAATTATATACCAGTTATCACTGTAAAGCTGCTTTGACACAATCTGCATTGTAAAAAGCGCTATATAAATAAAGGTGACTTGACTTGACTAGTTATGGAGCGGTTCAAATTGACCCTAATTGGATTCAATACAATTTCTATTGTCACAGAGTCACAACCATCACAAACAACACACAACCAATCGTCACCAGATCAACAGGCCCCACCCACTTGTTCACTCTCCCCGGAGTTCTGATTACCTGCACCTGCACATCATCACCAGCACTCACTATAAAGACTCACTTCTCCTGCACTCCCTTGTCTGGTCTTGTCCATATCAACATCACAGACTCCTTACCTGCTACTTACCTGATCCGTTGGACTACTTTCCCGTCTTCAGTCTTCTGTCTGCCATCATCTGCCTTCCGTCTGCTTCAGCTCCTTTCACCTCCAATAGAGACATTACTATTACAACCCAGCTAAGTCTTCATATCTTCATTCACTGTTGTTTATACTCACCAGTCTGCATTCCTGTTTAGTTCTGTGCCTCTGTTCAATAAACTCTGTGTTTTTACAAACTTACCTGTCTGCATCTTTCTGTTACGTGACAGAAGACCAGACCACATGCAGAGCTCCACGGATATTGGCAGGGATCGCCCCAGCGATCCATTTGCCAACCTGGTTCACTCTACACGCTATACCTGGTTCCAGCCGACCTCGTGCTAGCAGTGCGACAATCACTCCTGCACCCAGCACCCGCTGTTTCACCAATTACCTCTGCTAGTCCCATGGCCCGACCAGCGACATTCACTGGTGAGGCGGAGGATTGCAGAGGGTTCATTCTGCAGTGTTCACTCTATTTTGAGATGCAGTCTCACCAGTTCACCAATGATCGTGCCAGAGAATTCAAAACCAGCTGTGCCTATATTGTGGGGGAGAAGGTCACATCATCACCGCCTGTCAGGTTCGACCACCACGCCCAGCGGTGAGTACTATTCAACTTCCACCTCAAATAGCTCCTTTATCACAAACAACTGTACACATCTTGACTCCCCGAATCTGTGTTTCAGCACAAGCCCTCATCGACTCGGGTTCTGCGGGGAACTTTATCTCAACCCAGCTTCTCCAGAAAACGAATGACCGAAGGAAACGCTGCTCCAAGGAACTGAGAATTCACACCATCCAAAGAAAACCGCTGGACCGTGGTCACATCCGACACTTCTCTCCCACACTGACGCTCTGCATTGGATGCCTACACACCGAGGAGATCACGTTCATGGTCCTGGAAGGATCCACCACAGATATCATCCTGGGACGCCCATGAATGTCACAACACCAGCCTCATATCAACTGGAACACCGGTGAAATTCTTCAGTGGAGTGAGTCTTGTTTCCATAACTGCCTGTCATCTGTTTCAAGACCTTCCATCCCTCGTTTTCAAACCTTCTCTGAACAGAAACTCACTTCCCTCTCTCTCAATTCAACCACTGTCGAGAGACCCGAGGTTGACAGCAAGGTGGAGATTCCATCAGAATACCGGGAATAACAGGATGTTTTTTAGCAAGGGGTTGGCAACTCAACTTCCACCACAGCCTGCTCAGTTCACCTCTCACCTCTCTACTCAAAGACTGGCCCAAGTCTCTGTTCTGGAACCCATCTGCCCTTGAAGCTTTCCATCAGCTCCAAGAAGCCTTCCAAACTGCTCCGATCCTGACTCATCCCAATCCAGATGTCCCGTTCATCGTCGAGGTTGACGCCTCTTCCACCAGGGTGGGAGCAGTCCTATCACAGCGGCAGAGTGATCCTCCATGACTCCATCCATGTGCCTTCTGTTCCAAGAAGCTGGCCCCAGGTGGAGCAGAACTACGATGTCGTAAATCGTGAGCTCTTGGCCATCAAGCTTGCTCTGGAGGAGTGGAGACACTGGCTGGAGGGAGTGAATCATCATTTTGAGGTCATCACTGATCACTGGAACCTCGAATATCTGCGTGACACTAAGAGACTGAATTCACGCCAAGCCCGGTGGGCTTTATTCTTCACTAGATTTGATTTCACTGTCTCATATCGACCTGGAGAGAAGAACTGTAGGGCTAATGCCCTTTCATGCCTTCATCAACCTGAACCTGAAAACAATGCTCCAGAACCTATCCTCCCTCCAGCCACGATTGTCAGCCCAATCCAATGGTCCATTGATGAACAGATCACTCAAACTAATCGTTCTGAACCTGCTCCACCGGGAGGTCCAGAGGGGCTTCTCTACGTGCCACCAACCTTTCGTCTGCCCCTCATGGACTCAGCTCATACATCTCCGGGCTCTGGACACCCAGGTAGTCAACGTACCCTCTCTCTTTTGCGCCATCGCTACTGGTGGTCCACCATGGCTCAGGATATCTCCCGGTACATCAGAGGATGCTCAGTCTGTGCCGTTACCAACACTCCCCGGTGACTTCCGGAAGGAAAGCTGGTTCCTCTACACATTCCACACCGTCCATGTTCTCACCTGGGTATCGACTTCATGACCGACCTTACACCTTCTGACAATCATACCTGTGTGTTTGTCGTCGTTGACCGCTTCTCCAAGGCATGCAAACTCATCCCTCTCAAAGGATTACCAACTGCCTTTGAAGCTACTGAAGCACTGTTTCAGAATGTGTTCCAACATTTCGGCCTTCCTTTCCAATTACAATATTTACAGATGAGAAATTAAATGCAACATACAAAGACCAACAAAACGTACATAACAGCCAATAAGATGTGTGTGTGTGTGTGTGTGTGAGTGCGTGTAACTGTAAATGTAACTGGGTGTGGGAGTGGAAATATATAAATAAAGGAGCATGTAGGGAAGTACAACAGACATAACCAGAGTTTAATAAATAAATAAACAAATAAAATTAATGACAATAATAATGATGATGATAATAATAGTATCACACAAAAAACTGGAGAACGGAGGACGAGGAGGGTGACAATAGCAATAGTAATAGCAATAATAATAATAATAACAATAATAATAATGATAAATTCAATTAATACGAAATGACAAATAGTAATAATAGTATTAGTAATAGTAATGATAACCATATTAACAAATAAACTCATTTCATCTGGAATGAGGGGGAGGTTATAGGATCAGGAAGAGGACGAATAAAAATAATAGTAGTAGTAATAGCAATGATAATAATAATAATAATAATTGTAATATTGATACAGCTATTAATAATAATAATAATAATAATAATAATAGTAGTAGTTGAAATAGCAATGATAATAATAATAATAATAATAGTAATAGTAATAATATTAATAATGGTAATATTGATACAGTTAGTAATGATAAGGTATTAAAAGGCGGCCTCTGATCCTCCCATGGCCATGGCATAGGTTAGATCCCCGCCAGCGTCATGTTGCAATGGGCCATCAAGGTGAGATGCTGCAGGGCCCAGGGTCCCAAAATCCACACCCATCTCTGGCCGCCACACACATGCCACACTTTGCGTTTTTTTTTTTTTTCTTTTCAAATATGGCTGCATTCATTATTATACTCATGATAGGCATGTGTATGTCAACTAGTGTATAATGCATTAAAAAAGCATGGCGTGCAGCGTAGAACCAGCCCAGTGCAAAGCCCAGGCCGCCTCGCCCACGCCAAACTTACCCTATGTGTGTGTGTCTGTTTTTTTTTTTTTTTTTCCCCTTTGCTCCAAACTTATTTTAAGCTCTAAATAAATGTGTATGTGCCTCATCTAATATGTGAAGCATTAAAACAGCGAGACATGTTGTGCTGAACCAGCCGGAGACAAGAAATCCCAGGCGAAGGTACAAGCTGGAGGGCGAAAGTCCAAGGCCCCCGGCCCCACATCACACCCACCCACAACTAATCAGAACCGCACATGGCAGGGACTGGTAAGCCATGGCCAACCAGGGTCCAGAAGCAGCGAAAAAGAGTGAGAGTGAGAGTGAAAGAAAGAGAGAGATAGAGAGAGAGATTTAAATATAATCTTAAGTATTTTATTTATATTTGTTATTAGTCGGTGTTGCTACCTCTTCCTGTCCCCCCTCCCCCCAATCATGTGTGAATATAGATTGTGTATCATTGAGGATGGCTTCAGACAAAGAAGGTCAGTGGATTCATGACTGTTGGAAATTAATGAGAGATGACCAAGAAGGATGTAATTCTGATGTATTATTTTGAGTGGAAGTAGACAAGTTTTCCATGGAGATGTACTCTATTAGTAAATTTTTCCAAGTTGTAATGTGTATGGTATTCCTTGATTTCCAGTTCATGAAGATAGTTTTCTTGGCGATAGATAGAGCCACTAGGAGTAATTGACTGTTTGTACTGTTTAAATTGACTATGGATATGTCACCTAATATACAGAGGGAGGGAGACAGTGAGATGTGACATCCCATAAGGTTGGATAATGAGTCAGTAATGTTTTCCCAGAATTTTTTAACTGTGGTGCAATGCCAAATAGCGTGTAAATAGGTGTCTGGAGTGTTTTGTGTGCAATATGAACATGTTTCTGAAGTAAAACCCATTTTAAATAATTTCCGTCCAGTGAGGTGAAATCTATGAAGTACTTTATACTGTATAAGTTGTAAGTTGGCGTTTTTTGTCATGAAGTAGATGTTTTTGCCAATTTTTGTCCAGAAAGCAGCATTGGGAGCAATGGATTAGTCATATTCCCATTTTGCATTGGGTAGGCTTAATGTGTTGTCTGATTTGGGTATTATTTTATATATTTTGGAGAGTAATTTTTTTGGGGAGGTTATATTAATTAGCTCTGGGATTGGAGGGGAAAGGTCTAGATTAATTGTCTGAGTGTCGATTTTTGATTAAATAGATGATTTGATTTGTAAGTATTCCAAAAAACAATTACTCCCAATGTCGTATTTCTGGACCAAGTGGGAAAATGGTGCCAGGTTGTTATTAAGGAGGATGTGTTGAAGTTGTGTGATGCCCTTATCTGCCCATGTAAGTAAGTTGAGTCGCTTCTTGTTAACTATAAAATCTGGGTTATTCCAGATCGGGGTGTATTTAGATGGTGCAAGAGGGGTGTTTGTGATTTGATGAAATTTCCACCAGGCTGTCAGAGCTGCTGCTATTGTTGGTGTTTTAAAACAGTGATGCTTTTTGATTGTCTGATTATAGAAAGGTAATTCTGAAATTTTAATGTCCTTACAAATTGACTGTTCAACATCTAGCCATGTGCTTTCTGATAGGTTAGGATGAATCCATTTGTATATATTTTGGAGCTGATTGGCCAAAAAGTGTGGTGCTTCCGGTCCTCCTTGTGTTTTTGGTTTCTGTAGTGTAGTCAATTTAATTCTTGGGGTCTGTAATGATGCTGAGGCGGCGTTAGAATCCATATGCAGTCGTTTAATGTAATCCACAGCAAACAAAATCAAATCAACAGGCAGGTAGCATAAACGTGAGGCAGGCAGAGGTAGAAACACAATAAGGCAGTCCAATCCAAACAACGGAACAAAGGGGAAATCCAAAAAGCAGTAACAGAACAAAACAGGCAATGGTCATACACAAGATAGCAAAACAATGATGATATAAACGCTCTGTAAGGCAGGTAAACTGGCAATACTTCGCAACGGCCTGATAGCCTAGCCATGCTTAAATGTCCCACAAACAGGAAGTGACTCAAGAAGCAGAGGGAGCGGCACACAGTCAGTACTCGGGAGAGGGCTCCCTCTGCTGGCGTGACGTTACAGAATCCCTCACCCTAGGAGCGACTCCTGGCGCTCGACGAGGGCGTCCCCGTGGTCTAGGTGCTGGACGATCGGGCCTGGCTCGATGAAAGTCCTCGATAAGTGATGGATCCAAGATGTAGTGAGTGGCTACCCAAGATCTCTCCTCAGGTCCGTATCCCTCCCAGTCCACCAAATACTGGAGCTGACCCCCTCTCCGTCTGGAGTCCAACAACTCCTTTAACGCATATGCAGGAGATCCATCAATGTCCAGCGGTGGAGGTGGCTCCCGGTTCTCGACGTTGGGGTCAGCACCCGGGTGGACCGGTTTGAGGAGGGAAACATGGAAGGAGGGAGAGACACGATAGTTAGCTAGCAGTTCCAACTGGTATGTGACCTCATTAATCTGTCTTAAGATTTTAAATGGGCCTTACATACCTTCTACTTGGTAGCCGCAACTTGAGGTCCCGTGTGGAGAGCCAGACCCTTTGTCCTGGTTGGTAGGGAGGATGTGGGCGACGTCACCTATTGGCCTGGATCTCCTGGTTCCTGATAGCCCTTTGCAGACGTACATGCACACTATCCCACACCCTCTCACTACGACGAATCCAGTCATCAACTGCGGGTACCGTAGAAGGTTCTCCTGACCACGGGAACATGGGGGGTTGGTATCCCAGCACACATTGAAATGGAGTGAGACCAGTGGAGGAATGTTTTAAAGAGTTTTGTGCATACTCTGCCCATGGTAGAAACTCAGACCAGCGATGCTGTTCGCGACCACAGTACGACCGTAGATACCTGCCAATTTCTTGATTCAATCTCTCCACCTGACCGTTGGACTGAGGATGGTATCCTGAGGTCAAGCTGACATTGATGTCCAGCTGTTTACAGAAAGCTCTCCATACTTGTGAGGTGAATTGCGTTCCCCTGTCAGAAACAACATCTTCAGGTATGCCATAAACTCTAAAAACATGTTAGAAAAGTGCTAGAGCGGTTTCCATGGCAGTGGGGAGGCCTTTCAAAGGTATTAGACGGCAAGCTTTAGAGAAGCGGTCAATGATCACAAGGATTGCTGTGAATTCATTTGAAGGCGGTAGATCGGTGACAAAGTCTATTGAAAGGTGTGACCAGGGTCGTTGGGGAATGGGCAAGGGCTGTAGCAAACCGGATGGTAATTCCTTTGGAGTCTTGGACTGGGCACAGGCTGAACAGGACTTGACGTAGTTAGCCACATCTTTAACCATGGATGGCCACCAGAATGAGTTTTGTGTGAGATGGAGTGTTCTTGAAATACCTGGATGACCTGAGCAGAGTGATGTATGGACCCATTGTATGACCCTTATTTGGAGATTTGTAGGAATGTAGTGCTTGTTAGGAGGACAACCTTGTGGCGTAGGTTCATTCTGTTGTTCTCTTTGGATCTCGTCCATCAGATCCCATGTAATGGGTGCAATGATAACTGATGGGGGTAGGATAGACTCAGGTGTGGATTCTGCTTGTGGATGATCATGTCGTCTGGAGAGTGCATCGGCCTTGCTGTTCTTGCTATCTGGACGGTAAGTTACAGTAAACTGGAACCTCGTAAAGAAAAGTGACCAGCGTGCTTGACGAGGGTTTACTCTCTTCGCACTCTTGATGTATTCAAGATTCTTATGATCTGTGATTACCTGGAAAGGGTGGATGGAACCCTCCAGCCAGTGTCTCCTGTAGTGTCTGTTCAAAATTGGATCTGCCCGTCAAGTTAGAATCTTCAGAATGCTTTTAGCCTCCTGAACTGTGCATGTAAATCACGAATCGGCTCCGGCAAGTCCGGGACCAATTGCCCCATTGGCACCTTTGTTACCCCAGTAAAGAAAAACAGAACACATTCTATCCAGCCCCAGAGACTTCAAAGAGTCACCCTGGTGGGACTAAAGGACATATGGTCACAGACACTGGCCACAACCCCAATACACACACACATACAGACACTCACAAACACGCATGGAGATTGTGAATGTACATTTATCCTCCAAATATGACTGTGCCAATATGTACCTGTCACTGTATTTAAAGGTGCATGTATTTATCCCTAGTATATAAGCTTAGCTACGACTGTAGTTGTATTAGTTTTCTTCTAAACGATAAAACTCAAGTATAAACTGTATCTCACCTTTTATGTCTTTGCCATCTGACAAGTTTGGTCTCATTGTAAAGCTTTCGTTATGCTCTAATTGAAAATGTATGGCACATGACTGTAAAATGCATTCTTCTATTTTTAATGGTACTTTGAAGAAAATGTACTCAGATCGGACACTTCGTAAACCATGCAAATTAGGTCATAAATGGAGACAAAGAAAGAGTTTGCCCGCCAAAATCGCACCCTCATCATTGGCTGATGTATCCCAGGAGGCGTCCTGGCCTGTTGTCCTTAAAACACAACGACACGCATCTCTCATTGTCTCTCGATTGTCTCTCACCATTTAACACACGTCTCTCCCGGACGTCTCGGCGACCGCGCTTCCATCACGCGCCCCCTCTCTTCGGGACGACCATCTTTTGGCAACAAGTTTCTTTGTCAAACCCTCTTCATCCGTCGCCCTAAGTCTTCACTCTTCATCGCCTAGGAGACGGACTCTTTTTCTTTCCTTTCCGGTTATCTTACTCTTAAGTTAAACCCTTGTTTGAAAATCCCGCCGAAGAACACCTTCTCGGAAAAGGACCAATCGCTTCAGCCGCACGCACCGAAACTCCTGCAGAAACACGAAACGACCACAGCACCTGAACCTATGCAAGTATAGAACCATTCTTTCCAAAGCGTTTTAAGCTCGATGTGTAAGCTTAGTTTCCTTGCTGGCTCTCAAAGGTTTTAACTGTTAGTAAGTTGCCATTCCTTTGATCACCTCTGTTTTCTTGACTTTACTTTCGCTTTCTATATATGTGTATTGTTTGTGTATGTTTAGTAGTATAGTCTCTGTATCCGTAGTTTCATATATATTAAATACATTATATTCATGCTCGATTGTCTTTTTTGCTCATGCAACAAACCCAGGTCACTTTAACGTTTCGATCCAGTATCCTTGCTTTACGCATTGATGCTAGAATAGGAAGTCTTTCTCGTGGCCAGAGAAAAACCTTCCTTTTATAATCGGCTATGAGGAGCTAACGGTTTGCTGGACAAACTAATAGTTTCTCTAAATTATTATCAAACCAGAACTAATCATATATGTGATTGATTATAATTCGTTGTAATTAATTCACAATATATGTATAATTCCCTCTCAGGTCGGTATATGTATTATAATTAATCATAAAGCTTTATGATTTATTATATTCATATATTTCACCCATAAATTAATTAAATACCTGTACTGATTCGCTACAGATTATTTGGTGGAGAACGTGAGCAACGTTTTAAACTTGGTTTTGTGTATGAGCAACCTAGAATAATTTTGTGTGATTTAATGTGTATATGCGCGCCTTACTGAGTGAGCCGACAACGCGTCCCTCATTCTGAAAAAACGTTAACAAGCTATTTGTGCCTAAAAACACTGTAGTCAATTGTTGACCGTAAAGTAAACTGCAGTCCAATTAATATTTCAAACTCGTATCTGCAAAAGGCGACAATCTTTTTGCAATATACAGTTAATATTAATTTCCGCTTGAATAAACGAATTGAATCGTATTCAGCGTAGTTTTTTTTGAAAAGGAGCTGTGACGAGTTTCTCACAGACTCTTTCTGAAGGCCTCATAATGGTAGCGCTATTAAATTTGAATTACTGTGTCGTCCAATAATTCAAAATAGCGTCTCGCTCCCTGGGTAACGTCATTGGCATAGCTAACCAATCACGTTACCTCTTGCAAATCTAATCTGAAAACAGTTTATCTGAAATCCGATTGATGTGTAAAAATTTGGAGCAGTCACGACCTGATCCAGCGTGACTCGTAACAGCAGCGAAGAAATCCTGCAAAAGTTACATATTCGTGTGCACTAAGTTTGCACAAACAGGGGTCCACTAATCCCCAAAATTGTGTACCCGTATTAAAGGGGCATATTAGTGTCCAGTAACCTGGCACCAAAGAATCCGCCGAGATTCCAAAGTTGTGTACCCGTGGTTAAAAGTTGTATATTAGTGTCCAGTAACCTGGCACCAAAGAATCCGCCGAGATTCTAAAGTTTGTAACCGTGATAGTGCAGTTAAATCAGCCGTAAGGGAATCAGAACCCCACAGACGCGCTAATTTAAAATATCACGAATTAAAGTAGGTGGATGCAGTACCTCTGACCAGACGCCAGAAGGCAATCTGTTCAGGTGTGCGGCACCCCTCCCTACTTCATTGTTGTGTGGACTCACTAACGCCATCGTGTGGACGTTCTGGGTTAACTCTGCTCTCCATACGCTGAGCTGAAGTGTTTCCAAATTCCTTTTGGCTACTTTAATCTAGCTTGCCGCTATAAATGTTTGTTGATGGTTATGCTTTTCAATCGTGTTTGGAATGTGGTTTACCGATTTAAATTTGATTTAAATACGTTTAAATTTTTAATTTAAATTAAGTTTCCCTTCCAACAAGAGAATTCACTTTCTGAAAGTGCTCCCCCTGGTGGACACTCCCACATAAGTTAGTTCCCGTCTCTGAGTATTTGTCCCCTTTCCTGCTGTTCCTGTGTTCACAGATTTTCTCTGCTCTATGTTATTTTATTATTCTACTTGATTTTCTTTCATTATACTCTCTTTCTCTCTTGAGTTTTTACTTTGGAAATTCCTTTCTTGTTATTACTTACCTTTTTATTTTTATCCACTCTTAGGTCTGTGTCCTGTTTGTGATTTGCTGGTAACAGCATTCTCACACCCAAGCTTCCCTTATTTTATACACTTATTTTTAAATTTAATTAAACAACATTTAATTGAGATTTAAAATTAAGTAGTGTCAATCAGTTGGCATTTTGCTCAAGAAGCAGTTCCCTTTAGGGAATTCTCCAATAGGGAAGACCTTCTCCTTTCTTTTTCCCATTCTGTTATTCTACGCACTTATTTAAATTCAATTGAACAGAGTTTAATACAAATTTGAATCAAGTGCCTCTGAATTGTTTTTTTACTTTGCCTTATTTTTTTTTCTTTTCTGCTTTCAGCTAATTCATTCTGACTATCATTCTAGACCCCTATTCTTTCATCCTACACACTTGATTATTTAAATTCAGTTTAAACAAGATTTAAATTAAGATTTAAATTTACAAGTAAGCTGTGTTTGCGTGACCACTTGTGTATTTGCAAATAGGGCCCTCTAGCGACCGGTGGTGAGGTGACGGTTGTTCCAGTGAGTTCCAGTGAGCGGAGTAAACTAGCCTGGCGGATCTCTCACTGGCTGTGGGTGAACCTCGGTCACTTCTGACCTCGTACCGCGGGCAACACGCAGGGACATCAGCAGGTTGGGTGTGTCAGGTGCAAGGAGGCAACGAGTCCAGGTTGGCAACAAAGGCAATTTTGTTTAATTTCCCTGTTTCTGCACGACAGAACCGCCCTTTGAGTAACTGCCTGCGGGGTCAGACTCTGGGGTTGGGAAAAATACAAGTTTGGCCGCCAATCTGGCCGTTGGCGCAAACACCTTGCCCAAACACGCAATTGTGCTGAAAGTCCCTGTTTGAGAGGTTGCATCGCAGTGCAAAAGGCACAGGGTGCCGAGGAACACAACAGCCAAGTGTTGGAACGTCTAGGAGAGGTTGCCCCCGCCACTGAGTTCTTGTCTGAGCAATCACAAATCACCCCAGGCCGAGATTAAGGACATACAGTCCCTTCGCTCAGTGAAAGCCACAGAATATTTGATATTCTCCAATCAGAAGTGTTGGCAAAACCCCTTTTGCTCTTAAGCCATACCATCCTTCTAGGTTTTATGACGCGACAGCGCCCTCGTCAGGCCCGGTCATAAACCCTTACTGTGGTAATAAGCTGAAGTTTCACTTCTCCCCTCTAGCCCTTCTTGTGGTATTTTATTGCTATTCTATTTTCATTCCTTCCTATTTGTTTACTGTTCTATTTCTCATAAATTGCAGCCATCCTGTTCTGTTCTGTTTTTCTACTGTTTGTCTCTTTTATTTCACATAAAGGCAGAGCCTGTGAGAGCCATCACGGAAGCTGAATAATAGATAGACGGCCGAGCAGCCAAAGTCATTAGTAGACTCGTAGAGCCTCAGCCTGTCAAGATCTTTATTTAAACCAGCACTCGCCGACACCAATTAACCCACGTGGTCGTTCCTGGCCATCGACAATAAGTGTCTGGCCTATATTCCACTAACTGTCTGCACCGGTTAACTGGAATCACACACAAAGTTTAGCTAATTACGTATTACGTAACGCGCTAGTCCTGCGCGAGCTTGCATTGGTTCTTTTGTGCTGTCTTTCTCTCGTCAACAGTAAAGCCACTATGTCGCGAGCATCCAGCCCTGACACCCACTGGGATCATCTCGAGACCTGGTTGGGCGTCATGACCAACGCATTCCTGCCCAACGCCGCCGGTGACCTCCAGCACCTGAGCCGTGAGCAGTTGGACGGGGACCTAAATCGACTAATGGCCCACGATCCGACGCAGAGCTACAACCACAAAGAATGGGCCAAGCTCATTGGCGGACTTGCCCACAACCTCATTGCCCAAGTGAGGCTTAGCGAAAGGAGCAACGCTCTCCTGGAGCAGGAAGCAGCGGCGCTCAAGCTTCAGGCCGGGGAGGCCAGAAGAAATCAGGCCCAGACTCAACATCACCTCGATCAGCTACTCCTCGAGACCCAGGACCAGCGTGGGACAGCGGATGAATCCGACCCCGAGCTGCAAGAGGAGGTAGAGAGACTCCAAAAAGCCCTTGCAGAGCTCCACTTGGAGGCGGAGCGTAAAGAGCAGTTGGAAAAGGAATCCAGGGAGGAACTAACTGGAAAACTCCAACAAGGTGAAACTCTCCTAGCAAGAGCAGAGATCGAACTGAAAGAAAGGGACGCTAAGGCCCGGGCCTGCGAAAATCATCTTAAACAGGCCCGAAGTGAGATCCTTGCTTTGAAACAGCAAAGAGACTATTTAAGAGATGAATTGGACACTGTTCACAGAGAACTGAAACATTCTTATAAACTGCAAGGTGACTTGGGAGGGGAAGCACACTTCACAGAGTTTCTCCTGGCCAGTAGGCCCAGTCAAGAATCCCTAGTTCAAAAGGGTGTTGAAAGTCCACTGCCCAAGATGCCACTCACGAGCGGCCAAGAACCTTCTTCAACAGCAAAAGGTTGGGAGCCTCTCCAGAAAACCCGTGCCACTAGCCACGGCATGGCTCCCAAAGATCTGGACAAGCTAGCAAAGAATATCCCCACTTTCACCCCAAACCCAGCAGGGGGCGTTGACGTGCACGCGTATTTGCAGGACATTGACTTTCTGCTGCAAAATGTGGCCAACGTGAATGCATGGGACAGGTTGTACCTACTCCGAATCACGTCTAGCCGTGATGTGCGCAGCTTTCTAGATCGGCAGCCAGAAGCTGTGAAATCGGACTACCAGCAGCTGCGACAGGCTCTGATCAGAGAGTTTTCTGACCCTGAATCGGACCAAGGGCTCCTCGCAGCCATGGACCTTAAACAGGGCCGACTGGAAACCCCACAAGCGTACTACAACAGACTACGAAGGGCCTACTTCGGAGCACGTAACGAGCCAGGAATGGAGGAAGATTTCAACTTTAAGACTTTGTTTCTCCGAAATCTGCATCCTGCGGTGAGTCATCATCTGGGAGTCTTGGCCTGCCCACGGAGTATGTCCACTCAACAGCTGCGAGATTTAGCCCACAAGGCTTATTCTAAGCAAAAGGCTGCATCTGAAAAGACTGTTAAAAATCCAACCATTTACCCGGTCTCTGATCACTGTCCAGAACTGGCCCTAGAGGGCGCACACACGCACCACAGTGACAGACCGTTTCACAGAGAGTCAAGACAGTTCCCGGCCAACAGAGGGCAGCCTCACTACGAGGGTGTCCGTCCCAAGCACCAGACTGGGCGTTCTGAAAGAGTCTGGGACTAAGTCCCGGTTACCCAGCAACCCAAAGGGCAGTGCCACATGGGAGGCCAGCCGGCGACCCAGAAATGGCAGATCTTCATCGGCCAGAACTTCAAGCCCCGACCGCCAAAGACAGAATGCCTCTCGACGTGCACCGAACAAGCCCAAGTCCGAGCGTTCACAGGAGCAGAACAGTGCAGCTATGTCTGAGTCTGCAGAGATCCTGAAGGCCCTAAAAGAGCTGATTCAGGAAAAGCACCGCAAGGAAGACAAGAAAGACAAGCCAGACTCCTTATGACTAGGACGGAAACCTACCCCCACCGTCTGCCCTGACAAACCCCCGACAGAACCTCACACACAAATCACTGCCGACCAGCCACTAACCACAGAATCAGTTAGCGCATCACTGAGTGACCGCGTCACCCAGCCACCTCAGCTGACAACTGCACATCCAGAGCCAACCAACTCACATCATCACACCGATGACCAAGACTCCAAGTTACCAGAAAGTGCTGTTCTGGTTGTCTGCCTCCCTAACGAACCACATGACCCCAGCCCCACTTGCTTACCGGTCAGCACCCAAGCCCCGGTACCAAGACTCCTGGGGAACCTTATCGAAAAGGGGGTGGCCCGAAAGCTGTACATAGCCATCACTGTGGAAAATGATGTGAGAATTGAAGCGCTCGTAGACACCGGAGCAGATCTCACTTTGATGTCAACTAACCTCTTTGAAATACTCAGAGATAAAGCCAAGAGACAAAATCGAACTCTCAAACCACAAAGATGTGAGCTAAATGTGCAGTCGTACAGCCAAAATGAGGTCCAACTTGAACAAATAGCTCCCATTCATCTAACCATCGGGCCAATGAGCTTGGTACACCCCGTATACATTTCACCAATGGACACGTTTCCCTTGCTCATTGGCAAAGACTTGCTAGATCGCTTTGAGCCCTTATTGGACTTCAGACAGCTGAAAATTTGGGCTCAAGTACGAGAACCATTGCCCTTCCAGTCACCCAGGTCACCTGAGCCAGACTGTCAGGTCACAGAGGTCACGGGAAATCTTGCAGCTAGCCGCGGGAACCCCGTCTCAGGGCAAAGTTCAAGTTCGCCACTCTGCACCCTGCAACTCCCCACAGACTCTGACTCCTTCTGCCCCAAGGTCATAGCAGACCTGCAGCTGAATGGTTTAACAACGACAGACGTTGTTCTCGCACTGTGGGCAGACAACTCAGCGATCAGCCACACCCTGTTCGAGGCTCTCACTGGAAACACACCGGACCTCCCATTTGCCAACAAGCGCACACGTTTCCCTCTAGACTGTCGCCTGTCAACCATGACGACAGCCAAGGGCATCTGCGCTCTGAACTTGAAATGGAACGGCCGCCTTCTAACCCATTACTTCCTGGTCCTTCGGGACCTAACGCATGACGTCCACATTGGAGCAGACCTCCTGATCCGCCTCAAAGCTCATGTGGACATTATTAATGGGGTAGTGTGGGCTCCAATGACTTTACAGTCCCCTGTTGTTCCCGTCAACACTGAAAACCTCATGTCTGGCCAGACCATTCCAGAGGTCTGCTTCCTGGTCAACGAACAGGAAGTTGTAGTACCCGCTTACACCAAAGGGGTCGCTGTTCGGCTCAACATGAGACGTGGTCAAACCCTAAACAACAAGCTGGCTTTCTTCCAACTTTCACCCGAAGGCGTGGAACTTGGACTCACTCTGGAAGCCACCCCCCTCACTGAAGTATCATCCCGTGTAGTCCATATTTTATTCAACAACTGCACGGCTACCGACCTCAGAATTCCCAAGGCCTACCGGCTTGGATGGCTAGTGAGTCATGACTTCCATGATTTTGAACTCATGTTACCAGTCATTGGGTCAATACCAGCTGCAATGATCCCAGAAGGGAGCTCAGACAACACAGTGTTCACAGCACCCTTCAAGACCATCTCCATCACTTCCGTCATGCCGGTACCCACAGAACAGGTGTGCAGAACGGAGCTGATGGAGGACCAACACCTTGCGGTATACACAGTCTCTAACCAGCCTGCCTGTGATACGCATGAAAGCATTGCACCTCTGACAGCCAACTTGACAGATGACACCACAACGGAGGAGCCATTCCCAGGGTTTGAGTCTCAAGTCCAACAAATTCTGAAAGATGCAGATGCCCTACAGAATGATGCAGACCGTCAAAAACTCAGACAGGTCTTGTACAAATTCAAAGTGTCATTTGCAAAAGACTCTTTAGACTGTGGCCTCACTAACCTTCACACGGTGCGCATTCCAACACACCCAAGTGCTCCTCCCACCTTCGTCAGACAGTACAAAATTCCCCTCGCCTCACATGAACCAGTGCAGGAGATTATTCGTTCCATGGAAGAAAAAGGTGTCATCCGCCCATGCAACAGCACCTACTCAGCCCCCATCTGGCCCGTTCTCAAACCAAATGGCAAGTGGCGACCCACCATTGACTACAGGAAATTGAACCAGCAAGTGCCACTGTCACGATGGCCCATGACACAGCTGGAGCAGGAACTACCCAGAATTAGAGGAGCCACTATCTTCTCTACGCTTGATGTGGCCTCAGGATTCTGGACTATACCTGTACATCCAGATGATCAACACAAGCTGGCTTTCACCTTCGGCAACCGACAGTACACTTTCACACGGTGCCCATTCGGCTATGCCAACTCACCAGCTGAATTCAACATCTTCCTGAACAAAGCATGTCCGGATGCAAGAATGAGAGGGAACCTTATCTACGTAGATGATGTTCTCATGAAAAGCACAACTGTGGCTGACCACCTGATAGAAATAGACCATGTTCTGAACCAGCTAGCCACTGCCGGTGCCAAGATTGCCCTCCACAAAGGACAATGGTGCCGGACCAAGGTCGATTACGTGGGTCTACTCATCGGTTCCCAGGGCATTGAACCGCAGTCCAGCCGCATCCAAGCTATTCAAAACATCAAGCCTCCCACTAATGTCTCAGGGCTACGCAGTTTTCTAGGTGTGTGCAACTACTCACGGCAGTTCATAGAGAACTACTCAGACATTGCAAGACCTTTAACTGCTCTGCTGAAAAAGGACTGCCCATTTGTTTGGACAGCAACCCAAACAAATGCCATGAACGAACTGAAACGACATTTGTGTACAGCTCCATGTCTGGCTTACCCGGATCCACAGAAGGAGTTCTACTTGGAAGCTGGATTCTCCAAGGACTGCCTGAGTGCTGGCCTTTACCAACGCTATGACCAAGACAAAAGAGTTGTAGCATATGCCAGCAAGACACTGCTGTCACCAGAGTGTAAATACTCAGACTGTGAAAAGGCTTTGCTCTGTACTGTATGGGCCATCCAAAGATTCTCCAACTACATCGGAGCGCAAAAGGATATCATAGAGACCTGCCACCAACCTGTCACCTTCCTCAACAGCCAACGCATCCGAGATGGCGTAGTCACCAACTCACGCATCGCCATGTGGCTGATGGCCCTCCAGGGGCGCAACGTTGAGGCACGATATGCCCAAAACCACAAGTCTGCACTGGGTGACGGCTTGGCTGCTTGCCAAAACTGCTCCGATGACGCACCAGCTTCGACACTGGAGGTAGAAGTACCCCAACAACAACAACCAACCTGTCACAAGTACTTCGAAGAGAATGCGTGCCAAGGTATGCCCACTGCCTACGTCGATGGATGTTCCTACAACCATGAGGGCATCCTAAAGGCAGGTGCAGGGGTGTTATGGTTAAACGACCAACCCTGCCCACCACAATACTTCAGGTTGGGTCCCCAGTCATCGCAGTATGCTGAAATAGCAGCTATTCTCATAACCCTCCAAATCGCATCGACCCATAACATCAAAGAACTCCTCATTTGCACAGACTCAAACTACGCCAGACTCAGTTTCACATGCCACCTTCCGGGCTGGAAACAGAATGGCTTCAAAACCGCAAACAACAAGCCGGTCAAACACCAACACCTTTTCCAAGCATGTGATGACATCACTCAAACACACGACATGATTGTTTACTGGAAAAAGGTAAAAGGACACTCGAAGCAACCAGGCCTTGACAAAGACTTAAATGACCAAACTGATGCCCTTGCCAAGACTGGCGCACTACATGGTAATCTATGGTCACCCCCAGCCCAATCACCCACCCTTGGTGTGGCAGCAATAACCCGCAGCCAACGAACTGGTCCGACAACGGTTCCCACCTCACAGCCACTTTCACTGGCTCCACAAATTTCCAACAATGACATAGCTGACCTCCAAGCCTCCGATCCCTCCATACAAGCTATAAAAAACCACCTCTCAGACCCCTCCAACCACCCGATCACGCAATCTGACTACACAGCCTATCCCGGCCTCAAACGACTACATGACGTCAAACACATGCTGCGTGTGAAACAAAACATTCTATGGTATGCCCCTGATGACATCACTGCACCAAGGCTTGTAGTGCCACAGAGCCAAAAGGGGGTCATGCTAATGTACGCCCACGACGCACCATGTGCTGGACACCATGGCGCCAGAGCCACTTACGAGACACTGAAACAAGTGGCATACTGGCCCGGCATGCAGCAAGATGTGGCAGAGTATGTCAGAGGGTGTTTGGTTTGCTGTCAGTTCCAACCGGCAAACCCAAATCACAGAGCTCCACTGCAACGCAGAGGTGTCACATTTCCTTGGTCGGACCTCCAGATAGACTGGGTGGGACCCCTGACCAGATCGACAAGAGGTAACAGGTACTTCCTCACGGTCGTGTGCCAATTTACCAAGTGGGTAGAATGTCTCCCAGCGCCTAACGACACAGCCCAGACCACGGCATACCTCCTGATAAACCACATTTTCACCAGGTTTGGACTTCCACTGAGAGTCAACTCTGACAGAGGTACTCATTTTACGGCCGAGATCATGCAACAGATTTGGAGACTTCTGGGTATACAAGCCCAATTGCACATCAGCCATCATCCGATCTCCTCAGGCCAAGTGGAACGGTCCAATCAGACTGTGATTAGCATGCTGAGGAAGTATGTGTCGGTCAACCAGAAAGACTGGGACGTGAAACTCCCTCTGGTGCTCATGGCCATCAGAGCCACTCCGCAGGAGTCAACTCGGGTGTCTCCCTTTGAACTAATGACTGGGCGACAGATGACTCTGCCGCTGCACCTGCTGTATCAACCTGGAGACTCCAGCCTGGTCACCGCCTACACCACTCACCAGTACCTCGACGAGCTACACCGACACCTAAGAACAGCGTTTGCTTTTGCCCAACAACAACTTCAAAAAAGCGCAGAGGGCCAGAAAGCATATTATGATCGCAAGGCGTCACACCAGGAACTGGATGTAGGTGACAGGGTCTGGTACTACCATTTCGCCCAGCCACCCAAGACAGCCTCCAAGCGGCTGTCAAAGAAACTTCTTCCCCACTGGACGGGACCTCACGAGATTGTGGACAAACTCTCCCCGGTGGCGTACCGAATCAAATTAAGCCGGGGACAGAAAGAACCAAGTTTCAAATGGGTCCACCGTAACCAAATTAAGAGACATGTGGCTGCTGACAGAGAAAGGCGGGGAGGGGCCAATGCAAGCTAAACTCAGTTGCAATCCTCAGAGCGAACAGATTGTCCTCACCAACCAAGGACATCCCTCGCTGACCAACTGTGTCTCTCTCTCTCTCTCCCCCCCCTCTCTATCTCTCTCTCTCCCACTTTTCTGTACCAGGATGCTGCTGTGGATCACACTCTTGTGCCTCCTGCCAACCGGAGGACAGCCGCAGTCAGACATCACATCCCCAGGCCCAGCATCAGGCATTGTACTGAGGGAACAACCTGGACTTCTGATCACCAACTGCCGGACTTACACTCAGAAAGTGTACGTGCGGCTTGATCCCCGCAATGTCTACAGAGCCCACTACCCCAGCAGAATTGCACAATACAGCTGGGCAGGTGCCCGATGGACGGAGGACTCCCTCACTCATGCAGAGGCCGATATCAAGCACATGCTCACCCAGCTGGAGAAAATGACTGTCACACAAGCTGAGTTAAGTGGACATAACCGACGCACTAAACGGTTTTTGGGAGCTTTGCTCGGAGCCGCCGCTGCCGTCGGGACCCTGTTTAACCTCGGCGTGTCTAGTGTCAATGCAGTGAGCCTAGCCACCGTAAGACGGCATGTGGCTGAGATTCAGACCGAGATTCCACAGCTGAGAGACCAACTCGCAACGCAGAGTCAGACCCTACAAACCATCGGCAAAACCCTGAAAGGCACTGTGGTGGTTCTCAATACCCACAGTGTCATGCTGAACCAAACGGTGAACTCAATGAAGCAACTGTTCACCGTCTTCCAAAATGACTTTGCCCAAACTCAGCTGGTCACCGCTCTGATGTCAGACATGCTGCGGGAAGTGAGCTCCTCCATGGACAGCTTGGCCATGGGTAGGATTCCCCCGTACCTTGTGCCCCTGAGCCTCGTCCAAACCGTGCTGGCCTCTGCCACCATCAGACCCACAGACCCTTTTCAAACCCACCTCGCCTACTCTCTGGGTAGTGCCATCCTACTGCACGTCGACCCCGAACAGAGTGAGGTGGCCTTTCTCCTAAATCTACCCATCATTGAATCAGATAACATTTACCGACTCAAAGACATCGTCAATGTCGGGTTTTGGCAAGGTAACACCCATATCAAGATACACACGCCCGATGTGGTAGCCTATCACGACAGCAACCCACAGCTGTACCTGGCTCCCAATTTGCGCATGTGTACTCTGACCAAAGACATTCACTACCTCTGCCCTAGCAAGCCTTTCCTCAGAGACAATACTGAAGGAATCTGCGGGTTGCAGCCCATGATCAGCGACTCACGCTGCCCTGCCGAGGCCAAGCCTCGCACCCAAGTCATCGGAACCCGAGCAGAGATTGTGGGCCATCGATGGCTCGTCAACACCCCCACTCGCACGGCCACCTTGACCTACGATCAGCATGACACTGCCACTCGCGTCAGCTTGCCCAACCAAAGTATGTGGATTCAGGTACCCCCAGGTGCCATCCTCCACCTCGATAACCTGGCATTGTACCATCTCCCAAGCGAAGAGTACCAGTCAGAACTGGAAATCCCAGCCTTTTTCAAGAATCACAACCTCACCTTAGATCCAGAACTGGAACTGAGGATTGAGAAAGGGGGATCCCAGCTAATCGACATTACTCCTATCGATACAGCCCTCCAAGCACTGTCCCGACTGCCCATCCTGACCGGCTCACCTATAGCCCAGGCTTGGACTGCTGCCGACACGGCCCTTTGCTTCTCCCTGGCAATCGGGTACGCACTGACACTGGGCCTGGCCTTCATCCTGTTCAAGAGGCTCAAAGGGATGCGAGAATCCATGGACAAGTGCCTGCCTGCCCTTCCGCGAGGTTTCAAGAGAAAACCAAGGAGAGGAGGTACCAAGACGGAGAATATGCCAAACCTCATCGAGATGGACCCCTGTTCCGAGGAACCAAAGGCTGAAAATGAGTAGGAACCATCTGCTGCTTGACCATCATGATCCATTTGCCATCCGACTCTTGCTACCGTCCAACGAGGTCCACACGGGAACTTCGTCGGCCGAAAGGGGGACTGTAGTGTCTGTTCAAAATTGGATCTGCCCGTCAAGTTAGAATCTTCAGAATGCTTTTAGCCTCCTGAACTGTGCATGTAAATCACGAATCGGCTCCGGCAAGTCCGGGACCAATTGCCCCATTGGCACCTTTGTTACCCCAGTAAAGAAAAACAGAACACATTCTATCCAGCCCCAGAGACTTCAAAGAGTCACCCTGGTGGGACTAAAGGACATATGGTCACAGACACTGGCCACAACCCCAATACACACACACATACAGACACTCACAAACACGCATGGAGATTGTGAATGTACATTTATCCTCCAAATATGACTGTGCCAATATGTACCTGTCGCTGTATTTAAAGGTGCATGTATTTATCCCTAGTATATAAGCTTAGCTACGACTGTAGTTGTATTAGTTTTCTTCTAAACGATAAAACTCAAGTATAAACTGTATCTCACCTTTTATGTCTTTGCCATCTGACAAGTTTGGTCTCATTGTAAAGCTTTCGTTATGCTCTAATTGAAAATGTATGGCACATGACTGTAAAATGCATTCTTCTATTTTTAATGGTACTTTGAAGAAAATGTACTCAGATCGGACACTTCGTAAACCATGCAAATTAGGTCATAAATGGAGACAAAGAAAGAGTTTGCCCGCCAAAATCGCACCCTCATCATTGGCTGATGTATCCCAGGAGGCGTTCTGGCCTGTTGTCCTTAAAACACAACGACACGCATCTCTCATTGTCTCTCGATTGTCTCTCGCCATTTAACACACGTCTCTCCCGGACGTCTCGGCGACCGCGCTTCCATCACGCGCCCCCTCTCTTCGGGACGACCATCTTTTGGCAACAAGTTTCTTTGTCAAACCCTCTTCATCCGTCGCCCTAAGTCTTCACTCTTCATCGCCTAGGAGACGGACTCTTTTTCTTTCCTTTCCGGTTATCTTACTCTTAAGTTAAACCCTTGTTTGAAAATCCCGCCGAAGAACACCTTCTCGGAAAAGGACCAATCGCTTCAGCCGCACGCACCGAAACTCCTGCAGAAACACGAAACGACCACAGCACCTGAACCTATGCAAGTATAGAACCATTCTTTCCAAAGCGTTTTAAGCTCGATGTGTAAGCTTAGTTTCCTTGCTGGCTCTCAAAGGTTTTAACTGTTAGTAAGTTGCCATTACTTTGATCACCTCTGTTTTCTTGACTTTACTTTCGCTTTCTATATATGTGTATTGTTTGTGTATGTTTAGTAGTATAGTCTCTGTATCCGTAGTTTCATATATATTAAATACATTATATTCATGCTCGATTGTCTTTTTTGCTCATGCAACAAACCCAGGTCACTTTAACGTTTCGATCCAGTATCCTTGCTTTACGCATTGATGCTAGAATAGGAAGTCTTTCTCGTGGCCAGAGAAAAACCTTCCTTTTATAATCGGCTATGAGGAGCTAACGGTTTGCTGGACAAACTAATAGTTTCTCTAAATTATTATCAAACCAGAACTAATCATATATGTGATTGATTATAATTCGTTGTAATTAATTCACAATATATGTATAATTCCCTCTCGGGTCGGTATATGTATTATAATTAATCATAAAGCTTTATGATTTATTATATTCATATATTTCACCCATAAATTAATTAAATACCTGTACTGATTCGCTACACTCCATTCTTCGATTGCGGCTTTCATAGCTAGAAGTTCTTTATTGCCAACATCATAGTTGCGTTCAGCATCGTTGAGTTTTCTAGAGAAATATGCACATGGATAAAGCTTGCCTGGCTGTCCGTGACGTTGAGAGAGTACCACACCAATTCCACTGTCTTAACATGTTCCTGGTGTTCCACTTCTGACTTGGAATATATCAGTATGTCATCAATGTATGCAACTACATACTTGTTCAAGATGTCCCTAAAGATCTCGTTGATGAATGACTGAAAGACTGCTGGTGCATTGGCTAGCCCATACGGCATAACCTGGTATTCATAGTGCCCCCTAGTGGTCAGAAATGCTGTCTTCACCTCGTCACCTTCTCTGATTCTGATGAGGTTGTATGCGCTCCTGAGATCTAATTTGGTGTAAATTTTTGCCTCTCAAGTGCTGCAGGTACTAGTGGTAGTGGATAACGGAATTTAACTGTGACATTATTCAAACCTCTGTAGTCGATGCAAGGCTGAAGTCCTCCATCTTTCTTTTCCACGAAGAAGAAGCCTGCAGCCGCTGGGGAAGTGGATGGACGAATGAAACCGGAACTGAGGGCTTCTTCTATGTAGTCTTCCATTGCTTGAGTTTCAGGACGTGAAAGGGGATAAATCTTACTTTTGGGAGGCATTGCACTGGGCAGGAGGTCAATGACACAATCCCAGGAACGATGAGGTGGAAGTAGGGTAGCTTTGGTCTTGCTAAAGACTTCTTGTAGTTCTTGGTAACATGATGGTATGGTGACTGGTTTAGATTCAGGACTTTCAATACACGTGGTTAGACAAGGCTTGGTAATTATGGTGCTCAAACAGTGTGTATAGCAGAACTGTGACCATTGTGTTATCTCACCATGGTGCCACGAGAGGACTGGGTCGTGAACAGATAGCCAAGGGTATCCTAGGATGATTTCATGGCGTGGGGAATCAATCACATAGAATGAGATGGTCTCCCGATGGAATAGTCCCACCTGAAGTTGCATGGGCAGAGTTTGTTGAATGATGCCATCTCCAATGGGTTTGTTGTTGACAGTGTTGACCTTGAGTGGTGGATTGCAGGGCTGTGTGGGGATGTTGAATTTTCTTATGAGGTCTTGATGGATTAAGTTCAATGCAGATCCGGAGTCAATCAACGCTGTGAATTCAAAAGTATCGTTTTCAGTAGAAATCTTGACATTGGTAGTGAGGGACTTGGCAGTAAGGAGCATAAGATTGTCAACACTCACCCGGCTGTTAGCATTGATGTTCCTCCGGGCCTTCAGTGGACATGCGGCGTTGAGGTGGCCTGTGTCTCCGCAGTAAAAACACAGATTGTGTAACAATTGTCTTGATCTTTCTTCCATAGAAAGCCTTGTAACTCCTAACTGCATGGGCTCTGGGTTGGATTGAGCAGTAGATTGGACTGGGTATGAATTCTGAGGCATTTGCTGGATTCTCATTGATGGTAACTTGGATTTAGCAGGGTTATTGCGCATGAGATTATCAATCTTGATTGCTAGTGTCACATATTCAGAGAAAGAGTGGTTTTCACCCTTGCATGCGAGCTCTGCCTGTAGCTCAACATTCAAACTGCGTTGAAATATGGCCTTGAGTGCCACGTCGTTCCAACCACTCTGCGCGGCGAGCGTTCTGAATTCAATGGCGTAATCAGCAGCTGATCGGTGGCCTTGAGTTAACTGCATGAGCTGGGTTGAAACATCCTTGCCTCCCGCTGGATATTCAAACACGTCTCTGAGTTGTTGAACGAAATATGTATAGGATGTTTGGAACAATTGATCAGTTTCCCAGACTGCCGCGGCCCACTCGATCGCCTTGCCAGTTAATAGTGACGTGAGAAATGCACATTTTTTCTCATCAGAATCAAAATCTTCCCCTTGATGCTTGAAAAAGATTTCTACTTGACGGAGAAATCCTTTACATTGCTCTGCTGAACCATTAAACTTATCGGGTAAAGCAAAGCTTACCTTCTTTGGCATAGTGGGTGGTAGTGATCGTGAATACTGCGTGAGATAGTCGTTAGCCGCTTGCGCTTTGCCCAGTTGTTCTTGGTATTCTTTGAGGATGTCGCTCTGATAAGCGAACGCGGCCTGCAGATTAGAAACTTCTGCTGGATTCATCGAGGGCGAAGTATTATGTAATGATGCTGAGGTGGCGTTAGAATCCATATGCAGTCGTTTAATGTAATCCACAGCAAACAAAACCAAATCGACAGGCAGGTAGCATAAACATGAGGCAGGCAGAGGTAGAAACACAATAAGGCAGTCCAATCCAAACAATGGAACAAAGGGGAAATCCAAAAAGCAGTAACAGAACAAAACAGGCAATGGTCATACACAAGATAGCAAAACAATGATGATATAAACGCTCTGTAAGGCATGTAAACTGGCAATACTTCGCAACGGCCTGATAGCCTAACCATGCTTAAATGTCCCACAAACAGGAAGTGACTCAAGAAGCAGAGGGAGCGGCACACAGTCAGTACTCGGGAGAGGGCTCCCTCTGCTGGCGTGACGTTACAGGGTCTTATTTTTCCAGTAGAATTTAGTGACGATTGAATCTAATGATTTAAACCAGGTGAGAGTGGGTAGTGCTGGAGTCACTGTAAATAAATAGTTTAATTTAGGGAGTATAGTCATTTTAATTACTGATATCCTGCCTATAATGGATAGTGGTAAGTTCATCCAGCGATGAAGGTCATCATTTATTGTTTTAAGTAATGGAGTAAAGTTGAGTCCAAACAGCTCTGACAGCCTGGGGGGAACATTGATGCCTAAGTATGTGATATAGTTGGTGCACAAAGGAATAGGTGGTGTCTGGGATGTCACATCCAAGCTGTTGGAATGTAATGAGAGTATGGCAGATTTACTCCAGTTGATCGAGTATTCAGAGATATTTGAGAATGAATCAATGAGTTTAATCGTTTCTTTTAATCGGATGGCTTCTGCTAACGGCTCAATGAAAATGGTGAATAATGAAGGGGAGAGTGGACATCCTTGTCTATTCCCCCGTTGCAGTGTGAAGATATGTGAAGTTAGTCCATTGGTGATGACAGTGGTTGAAGGTGATGTATACAGAATTTTGATCCAATTAATGAATGACTCCCCAAAACCAAACCTCTCTAATGTGGAAAACAGAAATTTCTAGTTGACCCTATCAAAAGCTTTTTTCTGCATCGAGAGTAACTATGATGGTTTTGGTTTTGTGAGTTGATGAGTAATGCATTAAGTTAAAAAGTCTGCGTGTGTTGTTGGATGAAAGTCTACCTTTGATGAAACTGGTTTGATCTGGATGGATTATAGATGGTGTGACTTTTTCTATTCTATGCGCTAGTGCTTTGGCGATGATTTTAATGTCTACGTTGATTAGGGAAATTGGACGATAACTTGACGGTAATGTTGGGTCTTTATTTGGTTTAAGAAGGAGTGAAATTGCGGCTGTGTTCATATTATCTGGGAGTCTTGATTTTTGTTTTGATTCATTAATCATACGGATGAAGAGTGGTGAGAAAATGGACCAAAAGTGTTTGTAGAACTCAGCAGGGAATCCATCGGGGCCTGGTGCTTTATTGTTTGGCATGAGTTTGAGGGCATTAAAAAGTTCATGTTCTGTTAAGGGCGATTCAAGAGTATTTATTTGATGTTTACTGAGTTGAGGTAGGTTGATATTGTTGAGAAATGAGTCAATGTCTTTCTGATCTGGGTCTTTTTTGGAGGAATATAATTTACTGTAAAAATTTTGAAAGATTTGATTTATTTCTTCTGTTGAGTTGGTGGATTTCCCTGCTGTGTCCATAATCACTGGTATTGTAGCTTTTTCCTTATTTTGTTTGATTTGACTTGCCAAATATTTACCAGATTTGTTACTATGATGGAAGTCTTCTTGTCTTAGCCTATGAATTAGGAATTGTGTATGTTTATTGATTAATTCATTCAATTTGAGTTTATATTTTCTTAATGAATCCTGTGTTTCTTCTGTTGGGTTATTTATGTTAATGTCTTCTAGAAGTTTGATTTTTTGTTCTGCTTGTTGATCCTTTTCTTTCCTTTTTTTGTAAACAGAGAATGAAATTATTTTTCCTCTTAGTACTGCTTTCCCTGTTTCCCACAGAAGAGATGGAGATGATTCCGGGGAGTCATTCATCTTTAGAAAGCATGCCCACTCTCTTTTAAAATAACTGTCAAAATCATGGTCTTTCAGAAGAGATGTGTTAAATCGCCATCTGGTAGTGGGTTCATGTTGACTAGTTGTGTTCCATTTTAATGTTACCAGGGCATGATCACTAATGACTATTGGATGGATCTTCGATTCAGAAATATTTGATATGATAGAATTACTGGTGAGAAAGAAGTCAATGCGGGAATATGAGTGGTGTACTGGTGAGAAAAATGAGTATTCTTTAATGTTAGAATGCTGTAGACACCAACTATCGCCAAGACCAAAATCACTCATTAACTGTTTTATGGTTTCTGCTGATTTTCAAATGCGTTTATTGCCTAAACTATTAGATCTATCTAATAGAAATCCACCCCTAGGTTTGACCAGGGTCGATCAGGAACGGGCAGAGGATTGAGCTTGCCGGCTGGAAGATGGCGAGGGCTCTTGGAGATGGCACACTCCCTGCACCCCTGCACGTACCTTCTGACGTCCGTTGCCATGTTCGGCCACCAGAAGTGCTCCTTCAGCAGCGAGAGGGTCTCATTGACCCCCGGGTGGCCAGTGCCAAGTGATGTGTGGGCAGAGTCAAGTCAAGTCAAGTCACCTTTATTTATATAGCGCTTTTTACAATGTAGATTGTGTCAAAGCAGCTTTACATTGATAACTGGTACATTGTTTGACTGCACAGCAGCTCTTAAAGAATAGTGTCAATGCAGGCAGATCAAAAGCACTGTTGAATATCAGAATGTCAAGTCAAGTGTCCCCAACTAAGCAAGCCAGAGGCGACAGCGGCAAGGAACCCAAACTCCATCAGGTGACATCAGGTGGCAGACAAGTGGCAAATTGGTGTTAAAATGGAGAAAAAAACCTTGGGAGAAACCAGGCTTAGTCGGGGTGCCAGTTCTCCTCTGGCCAACAGTGCTTTGTTACAATTCAGGTTGCTATCATAAGTCCAATAGGATCGCAACATTCAAAGTATTTATTTCAGTTCCATCCAATTGAGGATCGTATTCATCACGCCGGTATGGACGGTTGTTGAGGAACTGTGTCGTGGCTGTCGTGTCGATGAGGCCTTCACAGGGGATGATCTAGTTGACTCAGTCTCTGCTGATACTTCAGGGCTGCGTTGTGGTCGTGTCAAGGTGCAGGTCCTTGGTCTCACCTGGATACGGCCCGGATCCGGTTGACTACGGTGAACCTCGGGATAACCAGAAAGACTAATATTAGCGTAGATGCCATTCTTCTTCTGATGTAACGAGTACATCAGGTGTTATAGGAAGTGTTCCCGGTTCCGGCTGACCTAATTTATGCAGCCTAATAATCCTTTAACGGATTTGGAAATATAAATTGGTAATGTGTTATGTGTATGCCAGGTTAAAGAGATGCGTTTTTAGTCTAGATTTAAACTGACAGAGTGTGTCTGCTTCCCGAACAATGCTAGGAAGATTGTTCCAGAGTTTAGGTGCCAAATAGGAGAAGGATCTACCACCTGCAGTTGATTTTGATATTCTAGGTATTATCAGCTGGCCTGAATTCTGAGATCGCAATAGACGTGAAGGACTATAATGAATTAGGAGCTCGCTCAGGTACTGGGGAGCTAAACCATTTAGTGCTTTGTAAGTAATTAGCAAGATTTTAAAATCTATACGATGTTTAACAGGAAGCCAATGCAGTGTTGACAGAACTGGGCTAATATGGTCATACTTCCTGGTTCTAGTAAGAACTCTAGCTGCTGCATTTTGTACGAGCTGTAGTTTATTTATCAGGCGAGCAGAACAACCACCCAGTAGAGCGTTACAGTAATCTAGCCTTGAGGTCATGAACGCATGAACTAACTGTTCTGCATTTCTCATTGAGAGCATATGTCGTAGTTTAGATATATTTTTAAGATGGAAGAATGCGGTTTTACAGATGCTAGTAACATGGCCTTCAAATGAAAGATTGGTATCAAAGAGCACACCTAGGTTCCTAACTGACGACGAAGACTTAACAGAGCAGCCATCAAGTGTTAGACAATATTCTAGGTTATTACGTGAAGAAGTTTTTGGTCCAAAAATTAGAATCTCTGTTTTTTCTGAATTTAGTAGTAGGAAATTACTGGTCATCCAATTTTTTATATCAGCTATGCACTCCGTTAATTTTGTGAATTGGTAAGTTTCGTCAGGGCGCGAAGAAATATAGAGCTGAGTATCATCAGCGTAACAGTGAAAACTAACGCCATGCTTCCTAATGATATCTCCCAAGGGTAGCATGTACAGAGTGAACAGTAACGGTCCTAGTACTGAGCCTTGTGGTACTCCATATTGAACTTGTGATCGATATGACATGTCTTCGTTTACTACTACAAACTGATAACGGTCAGATAAGAATATTGTGATCAATAGTGTCAAATGCTGCACTAAGATCCAGTAACACTAATAGAGAGATACAACCACGATCTGATGATAAGAGCAAATCATTAGTAACTCTAATGAGAGCAGTCTCAGTACTATGGTACGGTCTAAATCCTGACTGGAAATCCTCACAGATACCATTTCTTTCTAAAAAGGAACATAGCTGTGATGATACTGCCTTTTCTAGTATTTTTGACAGAAAAGTGAGATTTGAGATCGGCCTGTGATTGACTAATTCTCTAGGATCAAGTTGTGGTTTTTTAATAAGAGGTTTAATAATAGCCAGCTTAAAAGTTTTTGGTACGTATCCTAATGATAAAGATGAATTGACGATATTGAGAAGAGGGTCTATGACCTCTGGAAGCATTTCTTTCAATAGCTTAGTCGGTATAGGGTCTAACATACATGTTGTTGATTTTGATGATTTAACAAGTTTAGACAATTCTTCCTCTCCTAAAGCAGTAAATGAATTGAATTTTTCCTCAGGGACACTACAATGCACTATCTGACACGATACTGTAGTAGACGGTTGCATGGTTATTATTTTTTCTCTAATATTATCAATCTTGCAAGTAAAGAAGTTCATAAAGTCATTACTGCTGTGCTCTTTGGAAACATCAGAAGTTGAAGCTTTATTTCTTGTTAATTTAGCCACTGTATCAAATAAATACCTAGGGTTGTGTTTATTTTCTTCTAAGAGTTTTGAAAAATAGGCAGATCTAGCAGATTTTAAGGCCTTTCTGTACTCAATCATTCTCTCTCTCCACGAAATACGAAATACTTCTAGTTTTGATTTCTTCCAGCTGCGCTCCATTTTTCTGGCTGCTAACTTTAGGGCCCGAGTGTGGTCATTGTACCATGGCATTGGATTAATTTCCTTAATCTTTTTTAAACGCAAAGGAGCAACTGAGTCTAATGTGCTGGAAAAGACAGAGGCAATAGTTTCTGTTGCAACATCGAGGTCTTCTAAGCTGTCTGGTATGCTAAGGCGATGAAAATGATCAGGAAGATTATTTATAAAGCAATCTTTAGTGGTAGAAGTGATGGTTCTACCATATTTATGGCATGGAGGCAGTTTAGCCGCCTTGACTAAATGTAGTATACACGAGACTAGATAATGATCTGAGATGTCGTCACTCTGCTGCAGAATTTCAACAGCATCAATATCGATTCCATGTGACAATATTAGATCTAAAGTATGATTACGACAATGAGTGGGTCCTGACACATGTTGTCTAACACCAATAGAGTTTAGAATATCTGCAAATGCCAATCCTAATGCGTCTTTTTTATTATCTACATGAATATTAAAATCACCAACAACAAGGACTTTACCTGCAGCTAGTACTAACTCTGATAGAAAGTCAGCAAATTCTTTGATAAAGTCTGTATTGTGTCCTGGTGGCCTGTATACAGTAGCCAGCACAAATGTCAACTTACATAATGTTACGTAAAGTACCATAGTTTCGAAGGAATTATATTTGAAAGACTTCTGACTAATACTGTAAATATTACTATAGATTACAGCAACACCTCCCCCTTTGCCTTTCTGACGGGCATTGTGTCGATAATCATAACCTTGAGGACTAGACTCATTTAAAGTAATGTAATCGTCCGGTTTTAGCCAAGTTTCTGTCAAACACAGCACATCTAGATTATTATCTTTGATAATATCATTAACAATAAGTGATTTTGAAGAAAGGGATCTAATATTTAACAACCCGAGTTTTATCATTTGTTTAGCATTATTATCTCTATTTTTTATTTGTTGAACATCAATTAAATTTTTACCATTAAATGGGTTTGGAAGTTTTTTGTTTTTACTAATTCGGGGTACAGACACAGTCTCTATTTGAAAATATCTAGGTGTAAGAGTTTCTATGTGTTGAGAGTTATCTGAATTTTCTGACTTCTGTAACGTGAGGCAGCTAGCAGACGGTCGGTTTAGCCAGTTTGTCTGCTGCTTTCTGACCTGGGCCCCAGTTTGTCATGTTTCAGTTCTAAGACTATGTGCCATATTACTAGAGAGAAGAGCCGCACCATCCCGGGAGGGATGAATACCATCTCTTTTTAACAGGTCAGGTCTGCCCCAAAAACTTTTCCAATTATCTATGAAACCTATATTATTTTGCGGACACCACTTAGACAGCCAGCCATTGAGTGATGATAATCTGCTAACTATCTCATCACTCCGACGAACAGGAAGGGGGCCAGAGCAAATTACTTCTCCTGACATTGTACTTGCGAGTTCACACACCTCTTTAATGTTAATTTTAGTGATCTCCGACTGGTGAAGTCGAACATCATTAGTGCCGACGTGAATAATAATCTTAGAGTATTTACGATTAGCATTAGCCAGCACTTTTAAATTTGCTTTGATGTCAGGTGCTCTGGCTCCCGGCAAACATGTGACTATGGTGGCTGGTGTCTCTATTTTCACGTTCCGTGTAATAGAATCGCCAATAACTAGGGCACTTTCAACAGGATTCTCAGTGGGTGTATCACTGAGTGGGGAGAACCTGTTTGATGTTCTTATTGGAACGGAAGAGTGGTGTTTTCCGCGGCTAGGCCGCCTCACCGTTACCCAAGTGCCCTGCTGTGCGGGCTCTACAGCCGGAACCGAACAATGTACAGAGTTCACTAAGCTAGTCGCATCCAAAACAGTATCTGAAGCCCTTGCATTCTTACTATCCTCGATTAAAGTTTGGATGCGTGTCTCTAATTCTGAGATTCTCTCTGTCAGCCTGACTATTTCCCTACATTTATGACATGTAAATCCCTCGTCGCTGACAGAGAGAGCTATGGTAAACATGTGGCAAATGGAACAGGTAGCAATGCTGGGAGAGGATGACATGACTCACCGTGTTTGTAGACTGATCCGACTTACCACAGCTGTTTGAAGAACGCGTTGAAAAAGGAGCGCGCGAGCGACTGTTAACAAGTTAACAAGCTAGCGCTGCAAATGCAAATGCGTTGTAACAGCGATTTAGATTCAAATATTACAAGCTAGCGACGTCAGATTAGTGTGGTAGGCAATAATACATATACGGTAATAAAAAAATAAGCAACAATGAATAAAAGTAAGAGATTCAAAACAAAGCTATACGGAGTTACAGACGCAAACCAATCTGAGCAGCGAGGCAGTGCGTCGTGTCCTGGTGATGTAGTGCAAGCCTGGTGGACAACCCGGCGGAGCGTTTGGGGAGGCATTGGAGGAGGGTAAGGTCTCTTCCGACCAGGAGATAGGGCTCACGAAGATAGACTCGGGGAGAATGGTTTCAGGTTCTTCATTACTTTCATCCGGAGCATGGAGACGAGATAAGGCATCCGCCTTGACATTTTTGGAGCCAGGACAATAGGAGATAGAGAAGTCGAAGCGGGAGAAGAACATAGCCCAGCGTGCCTGTCGGGGATTCAGTCTTTTTGCAGCTCGCAGATATTCCAAGTTTTTATGGTCAGTGAGGACCAGGAAGGGATGTTTGGCTCCCTCCAACCAATGCCTCCATTCTTCCAGAGCCAACTTTACCGCCAGGAGCTCGCGGTCACCGATGTTGTAGTTGACTTCCGCCGGGTTGAGCTTGCGGGAGAAGAAGGCGCATGGGTGGAGCCTACTTGGTGTCCCCTGCTGCTGAGATAGGACCGCTCCCACTCCCGTGGTGGAAGCGTCCACTTCTACAACATCTGGATTGGGGTGGACGAGGAGGGGAGCGGTGGTGAAGGCTTTCTTGAGGGCCTCGAAGGCATTGTTGGCAGTTGGAGTCCAGGACAGAAACTTGGGCTGGTTCCGGAGCAGATTGGTGAGTGGATGAACGATGGAGCTGTAGTTCTTGATGAAACGACGGTAGAAGTTTGCGAAGCCTAGGAAGCGTTGGAGTTCTTTTATGGTAGATGGAGTGGGCCAGGACTTGATAGCTTCCACCTTCCCCTCGTCCATCCGGATGCCACTGTGATCAATGATATACCCCAGGAAATGTACAGAGGGTTGGTGGAATGAACATTTTTCAGCCTTCAGGAATAGATGGAACTGTCGCAGGCGTTGGAGGACCTCCGCAACGTGGTGGCGATGTTCGGCCAGGCTCCGGGAGTAGATCAAGATGTCATCTATGTAGACCAGGACGAACTTGTGGAGAAACTCTCGGAGCACCTCATGGATGAAATCCTGGAATACGGAGGGGGCGTTGACCAGGCCATACAGCATAACAAGATATTCATAGTGGCCGGTGGGCGTGACGAAGGCGGTCTTCCACTCATCCCCCTCGCATATCCGGATGAGGTTATATGCGCTGCGGAGGTCCAGCTTGGTGAACACAGTGGCACCACGGAGATGTTCCAGAGCTGCTGGGACGAGAGGAAGGGGATAACGGAACTTGACGGTAATTTTATTGAGGGCACGGTAATCAATGCAGGGCCGCAAGCCTCCGTCCTTTTTTGCCACAAAGAAGAAACTCGAAGCAGCAGGGGAAGTAGACGGGCAGATGTAACCTTGGTCTAGGGCCTCTTTGATGTATTCCTCCATGGCCTTCTCCTCCGGTATTGACAGGAGGTAGATCCTTCCCCTGGGCACTGGCTCACCCGGTAGCAGATCGATGGCACAGTCCCATGGCCGGTGTGGAGGCAGCTTGGAGGCTCTTTGTGGGCAGAAGACGTCACTGAAGGGGGCGTAGCATGATGGAATTTCCACGGAGCGTTTCTCTACAGGGCTTTCGATGGAGGATGGTACAGATGGAGATGTTCTTGGAATGAGGAGACTTGGGAACAGGAAACTGAGAGAAACAGTTAGTGAAACAACTATCGCCCCACTTCAGGATCTCACCCGTTCTCCACGAGATGGTAGGGTTGTACTGCTCCAACCACGGGCGCCCTAGAACCACGTCAGAGGTGGATTCCTCCAGAACCAGAAGGTGAATTTCCTCCAGATTCACCTTCTTCAGATTCACCTCCAGATGAAGAATACCAATCCGTAGTTGAAGTGGACCCACACAATGACTGACCCGTTTGCGACTCAGGGGTTTGCCCGTGATAGAGTGGATCTGGTAGATGGTCGGAGAGGGCGAGGTCTTGAGCTTGAGTTGTCTGCAGAGGGAGCCGGAGATGAAGTTTCCTGCTGACCCTGAATCAAGGAGCGCCACCACTGGAATGGATACATTAGCAGCAGTAAGGTTTACAACAGTAGTGAGTGGTTTCATCGTATTAATGGAGGGAATGATAGCACTCACCACAGGACGAGGAGGACGGATAGGGCATGCAGATATGACATGCCCAGGAGCACCACAATATAGACAGAGATTCAGGGTCAGCCTTCTTTGACGTTCTGCAGATGAAAGTTTCGAGTTTTCTACTTGCATGGGCTCGTTGGCTGGTTCTGGAGGGCTGACGGGTTCGGACCGACGAAGGAGGGTAGGGAATAGTGGCTGGCCTGGTGTTCTTCAATACACGACTGCATACGAGAGCCGACGCGGATGGACAGTTGGATGAAGCGTTCGAGGCCGATTGAATCCTCGTAAGCAGCGAGATGCAACCGCACCCTGGGTTCCAGACCTTGCCGGTAGGTGGTGATAAGCGCTTGCTCGTTCCATCCACTGGACGCTGCTAGCGTTCTAAAGTGCAAAGCATACTCATTGACAGACATCGAACCTTGTTTTAAATTATAGAGTTTCTCACCAATGGAAGAGTCAGAGACAGGTTTGCCGAAAACTTCCCGGAAGTAGGTGACGAAGGCGTCATAGGATTGAACAACAGGACCCTTTTGAAACCAGAGGGTGTCTGCCCATTGTAGTGCTTTGCCTTGGAGTTGTGAGATAATGAACGCTATCTTGGAAGTGTCGCTAGAGTAGAGGTGCGGTTGCATCTCCAGGACCAGCGCACATTACAGGAGGAAACCGCTGCAATCCTCCGCCGATCCTGAGTAGGGCGCTGGTTTGGCCATGGGACTGGCGTGAACGGTGGGAGAAGGAGTGATGACGGTGTTTGCGGAAGTGACTGCTGGTGACGGTGGAGGTGGATGAGGAGTGAGTGCTCGGCTCAAAGCGTTCACGAGCTCTTGAAAAGGATCCGGGTGACTCAAACTGGTGTCTGGCTGTTATGGTCCGGTCTTCTGTTACAATACAGAAGGGTTGCTCATGAGGTGCAGGTGCCGGTGATCAGTACTCTGGTGACAGGGTGCGTTGTGATTGGCTGATGGTGGAGCCTGGCGTGTCTGTGACAGTATTATGAACAAAAGAGATTTTTTTACTTATTAGAATGCATACTCCTCTTTGTTTTGTGTTGTAGTGAGCCGAGAATAAATGACTGTAATTTGATGATTTAATTTTGTTATAATCTGATTCTGATAGATGTGTTTCTTGCAGGAGACATATGTCGGCTTGTAGTTTATTTAAATGATTAAAAACTTTGACCTTCTTTGTCTGAGAACTAAATCCACGAACGTTCCAGGTTACAAAAGTGATAGATGACATGTTTTAGTGAAAAATAGACATAAATGTATAGTAATGTGTGGGCCTGTTAGTACTGTATATGTATAAATGTGAGTGTATGTATTCGAGTGGGTGTAGCAGTGCATATGTGTGTGTGCATAACAATGCAATGTTGTGGGCAGACTAACAAAAATACAGATACACAACTGACAGAATATATACAGCAGAACAGCAACAACAATACAGAAATCATTTAATACAAACATATGGTGGAACATGGGAAGGGGGACACGAGATCTTGTTGCAAAAGTAGGCGCACATCAAATAGATTAGAGAGAGAAAGAGCGAGAGAGAGAGTGAGTGTATTTAGTTCTGTTTATGATTATGGCAGTTATTGACTCAGGAATGGAAGTGTTCAGAAAAGCCAGAGAGTAATGTCCTTATCGCGATATAGTTGTCCATCTATGTATAATTTGTCCACTGTAATGATTGCCTTTTTTCCTTCATTTATTTTCTGTTTTGGGAAGAGTTGTTTCCGATGTTCGAGAATGTCCTTTGATATTGCTCATTGAGTCCATAGTTTGTGCCTTTGAGTTGTCTGCCTTGCCTCTGAACCAATTCTTTGTGTTTATAATGTTCGAATTTTGCGATGATCGCTCGTGGTCGGTTGTTGTTCTTTTTGGATCTGATACGGTGAACACGGTGAAAGGTGATGCTCTGTACTGTTTCCGCTGGTAATTTGAGTTGTTTTATCATGAAGTCCTTGACTGATTTTTTTTGGGGTCGTCTGGAGTTTGTTCCGGGATGTCTGTAAAAACTAAATTGTCCCTCATGCTGTGCGATTGCAAGTCAAAATGGTTTCATGGTTTTATTTTCGGCGACAACGGAAGTGAGTTGAATGGTAAGTGCATGAATGGAGTCCTTTAAAAAGTTATTTTCTTTAGTGAGAGTGTCTATCTGTTCTTGGTTGAATTCTAAGCTGTGCTGCAATTCCTGGAATTCCTTGTGTATGACTTCTATCAATGCAATCCTGGTATCAAGTCCGGTGAGTTTATTTTCAATTGAGAGCAAAATGTCGCTTACCTCAGTGCAGCATGGCGGTTTGGGTGATGTGGATGGTGTTGTACTTGGGCTGAAAGGTGAATCGGGACGATGTCTCTTGGAGTTTGGAGTGGGGTTACCTTTACTTATTTTATTGTGATCTGGTTTGTCCCTGTTCATGGTGCAGCAGAATGTGTTGTAATGTGCGTCGATATATTCTTCGAGATGATCCAGGTTGTATAATATTATAATCCGGTTTTGAAACAGAAAAAAGACGAAATGAAAGAAGTGTAGAAGGGGGGAAAAACGAGAGAGAAAAAAATTGTAGGTATTTCAATATTTAGCTATGCGAGTTGCTTACAATCTAGCAGACGGGAGCCGCCATCTTAGATCTTGCACCGGGTCTCGTGAGGTCTCGCGTTACTCAGCCGTCATCACATTTCGGCCTTCCTGAAGATATCGTATCGGATCGTGGTCCCCAATTCATCTCTCATGTATGGCAGGCCTTCTTCAAACTGCTGGGAGTGTCAGTAAGTCTATCCTCCGGATACCACCCTCAAACTAACGGAACGGAAGATCCAGGAGATCGGGAAGTACCTGAGGTCCTATTGCCACCAGAACCAGGACAGCTGGAGCCAATTCCTTCCATGGGTGGAGTACGCCCAGAACTCCCTAAGACAATCCACCACAGGGCTCACCCTGTTCCAATGCGTTCTTGGGTACCAACCTCCATTATTCCCCTGGTCGGGTGAAGCCCTCGGAGGTTCCAGCTGTCAACCACTGGTTCCAGCAGAGCGAGAGAGTATGGGACTCAGCTCATGTGCATCTCCAACAGGCAGTGCGGAGACATAAGAGGCAGGCTGACACCTGAAGAACATCAACCCCTCGCTACCAACCAGGCCAGAAGGTGTGGCTCTTGACACGGAACATCCTTCTCCGCCTGCCCTGCCATAAGCTGAGTCCCCGGAACATAGGTCCATTCACAGTGCAGAGGCAGCTCAACGAGGTCAGCTACAGGCTAAACCTTCAACCACACTACCGCATTTCACCATCTTTCCATGTGTTCCTCCTTAAACCTCACTCTGAACCTTTGTTGTCTTCACCCACAGAATCTGGTGGCCGAAATCGCAGACGAGGAAGCCATCTACCAGGTCTGGGCCATTCTCGACTCACAGCGGCGGGGCCCCAGGCTGGAGTACCTCATCGACTGGGAGGACTATGGTCCTGAGGAGCGCTCCTGGGTTGCTTATCATGACATACTCAATCCTCACACAATACCACGCTGAACACCCACAGCTCCCAGGCGTCATCGTCGTCCCATCCGGCCATCAGGAGCCGCCCGTGGAGGAGGGGGTACTGTCACAGAGTCACAACCATCACAGACAACACACAACCCATCATCACCAGATCAACACACTCCACCCACTCGTTCAATTTCCCCGGAGTTCTGATTACCTGCACCTGCACATCATCACCAGCACTCACTATAAAGACTCACTTCTCCTGCACTCCCTTGTCTGGTCTCATCTCTACGAACATCACAGACTCCTTACCTGCTACTTACCTGATCCGTTGGACTACTTTCCTGTCTTCAGTCTTCTGTCTGCCATCCGTCTGCTTCAGCTCCATTCACCTGCAATAGAGACATTACTATTACAACCCAGCTTAGTCTTAATATCTTCATTTACTGTCGTTTATACTCATCAGTCTGCATTCCTTTCCAGTTCCGTGCCTCTGTTCAATAAACTCTGTGTTTTTACAAACTTACCTGTCTGCATCCTTCTGTTGAGTGTGAGTTATGAAATATAAGCATACAATCATGTACAAATAATTAACTTTTAATATCAATACTTTTCACACATTACAAAGAATACCTTTCTGAATTTATGATTTATAAAAAATATTTTTGACCGCTATTTTTAAGACTGCTTCTCCCCCCACCCATGGGACATTCGCCATTACACATTTATAACAATAATATCTTAGTTTAAACGTAAAGTAATCTTGACAAACTATATATCATTTGAAAGCTTTCTGACTCTAGTTTTCATATACTATATTGCCAAAAGTTTTGGGACGCCTACCTTTACATGCACATGAACTTTAATGACATCCCATTCTTAATCCATAGGGTTTAATATGGAGTTGGCCCACCCTTTGCAGCTATAACAGCTTCAACTCATCTGGGAAGGTTTTCCACAAGGTTTAGGTGTGTGTTTATGGGAATTTTTTAAGGAAAAACAACCCCACACCATAATCCCCCCTCCACCAAACTTTACACTTGGCACAATGCAGTCAGGCAAGTACCGTTCTCCTGGCAACCGCCAAACCCAGACTCGTCCATCGGATTGCCAGACAGAGAAGCGTGATTCGTCACTCCAGAGAACACGTCTCCACTGCTCTAGACTCCAGTGGCGGCGTGCTTTACACTACTGCATCCGACACTTTGCATTGCACTTGGTGATGTAAGGCTTGGATGCAGCTGCTCGGCCATGGAAACCCATTCCATGAAGCTCTCTACACACTGTTCTTGAGCTAATCTGAAGTCCACACAAAGTTTGGAGTTCTGTAGCTATTGACTCTGCAGAAAGTTGGTGACTTCTGCACACTGTGCGCCTCAGCATGCGCTGACCACGCTATGTGATTTTACGTGGCCTACCACTTTGTGGCTGAGTTGCTGTTGTTCCCAATTGCTACCACTTTGTTATGATACCACTAACAGTTGACCGTGAAATATTTAGTAGTGAGGAAATTTCCTGAATGGACTTATTGTACAGGTGGCAACCTGTCACGGTACCACATTTGAATTCACTGAGCTCCTGAGAGCGACCCATTCTTTTACAAATGTTTGTAGAAGCAGTCTGCATGCCTAGGTGCTTGATTTTATACACCTGTGGCCATGGAAGTGATTGGAACACCTGAATTCAATGATTTGAAGGAGTGTCCCAATACTTTTGGCAATATAGTGTATTTGGTGACTGATTTTCAAAAGAAATGACAGAGCAATAGAGAAATAGCTATAGATTCTTCATTTGTGATGTGGTGCCAAACTATAATACACGCTCTGATTCTTTCTGTTTGTTTTTTATATGTTTTTTAGGGATTAAATTTAAATCAAATATTAACATTACTGCCCAAGCTTCTTCTGAATAGGATGTCTACTTTATAAATATTATGAAAATTATGGAAATATATGGTTCAGATCACTCAAACCATATATGGAATTCGAAGAGTCCTTATGTGGTCACCGGTGGAGTGTGGATGGCATCTAGTGAAAAAGTTTGATACTGCGCATAAAAATCTGACTGAAAGTTCTTTTTTTGAGATAGCAACCTAAAATTCGGCACAGAACTAGACCAGATATTTAGCTTTGATTTTCTTTAAGTTTTAGAGTTGAACATGTTTTGAAAAGTACATATTTTATATAAAATATAAAAAAACTATATTTTTATATTTTAAATTTTCATAAACGTAAACTTCTACAATTTTACACTTTACTTAAAACTTTACTTTTACAACTTTTTTTTACTTCTACAATCTGTGACTTTTCACCTTTAAAAAGATACAAAACTTAAGTCTGTGCTCTGAAGTATTCAAGATTTTTAACAATTTAAGTTGGAAAGTAATTTTCATGTCTAGGCTCAAAAAGTGGGACAGACAGTTAACAGGTAAAACAACTTTTTATTTTCACATACTTTGAAAATAAAAAGTTGTTAAAGGGTTAGTTCACCCAAAAATGAAAATGATGAGAAGACATACAACACAGGGTAACACTTTAGAATACTGATACTTCATTAATGAATAACTACACAGGAAAAAATGAGTAATGCATTGTTAACACTCTAGTAACTACTATTAACTAACAAGAAACTCTGATTAATGAATTAGTAAGTAATAGTGCTCAGTTGAGGGTGGTAGTTCAGCTAATCAGTAAATACTGTTTTTTTCACACCTCCCAAACTACTAAGAACTACTACAGTATATACCGGTTCATAATTAACATGAATGCAGAATGTGTAATTAACTCTAAAGTAAAGATCATGGTAACCCACTAGTAATGACTGAAGTATTAACAAATCCTTCAGAAGTAATTACTAATTATTTGGATCAGTATCCTAAAGTGAGAAACATGATAACTCTTTTGATAATAAACTTTTGAGGTTATCCAAATAATTAGTAATTCCTTCATAACTACCACATTCAACAGAGCGCTATTACTTACTAATTCATTAATCAGAGTTTCTTGTTAGTTAGTAGTTAGAGTGTTAATAATGCATTACTCATTTGTTCCTGTGTAGTTATTCATTAATGAAGTATCAGTATTCTAAAGTGTTACCCAACACAGAAATGTTTTGTATTTTGGGTCCGCTTTTGAATGGCTGTCTATATGGTTGAAATTGACCCATGAACAGTAAGAACGTATAAAATGTCTGTACGCACATTTCACTTTGCATGCATGTTCATCACCCTAAATGGGAAAAAGTCACAAAATTTCAAGAAAACAACAGGTTAGAAAGTGTTTCAGATAGATTAAAAAATGAAATGATAGCTAATTTTTACCATCTGTGGCTGACAAAATATTTTTCTGTATAGATATAAGTGGGAAAAAGCGATTTTTTACCTTCACAAGGGTACTTAAAAACCAACATAACAAAATAGAATAAAAAAAAACACTTATTTTGAGTCTGTACAGTTGCCCTAGAACATCAAAATATGCAGAACAAATTGATCTACAAACATCATGAATGTAACAGTAATTTTGTGTGTATATGTCAAAACACAGAGTGTTGAAACTGTGCATGCATGTTCGTGACCCTAAATGAGAAAAAGTCACAAAATTTCAAGAAAAAAAAAAACAAAAACATAGGTTAACCAGCATTGAAGTCAACTAAAAAATCGAAACGGGTCAAATTATCCCACAACATAACAAGAGGGTTAAGCTCAGAGTCAAAGATGACACCAAGGTTTCTCACTCTAGACAGTTTTTTTTTCCCCAGGAATCAACCCCAAACAGTCATAAACATCCTCCACACACCCCTTATTACCAAATAAAATCATCTCTGGGAGATGGGAAAATAAAATTGGTCCCAGGATAGAACCCTGAGGAACCCCACACACAAGAGGGGCAACAGTAGAAGAATAACCCCCTATACTAAATGAAAAAGTCCTATATTTCAAATAGGAAAAGAATCATTTCAGAGCTAACCCCTGAATACCAACCTGATCCCTAAGATGATCAATAAGAATATTATGATCAACTGTATCAAATGCCACGGTAAGATCTAACAGAAGTAGAACAACATTGTTTCCAGAATTAACGCCTAGCAAGATGTCATTAGAGACCCTCAGAAGAGCAGACTCTGTTCTATGGCCAGCTCTAAAACCTGACTGAAATCTATTTAAAATTTGTATCCTCATTAAAAAATCATCAAGCTGTGCATACATTTTTCCTAATATCTTAGACATAAAAGGCAATTTCAAAATGGGGCGAAAACTACTCATGTCAAAGGGGTCTAAGCCGTTTTTTATTTTTTTGTTGTTTGTTAGTTTTTTTTTTTTTTGAGAAGGGGCTGAATCACTGCATGCTTAAAACTAGCCCTAAAAACACCAGATGATAAACTAATATTCATAATAGACAAAATACTTAGACCAATGGAATCAAGTATCTGCTTAAACAAAGAAGGAATCACATCACCAGGAGACCTGGTTGGCTTCATATGAGCAATTATATCTTTAAGCTGCTGCAAAGAAACAGGCGTAAAACAGGTCATTTGATTAGGAGGTTCAACAACAACAATAAAGTCATTGCTATCAGATGAAATCTGAGATTTAATTCCAGCAATCTTACCAATAAAAAAAAAGAACTCTTCTCACGTCAACAGAAGGAGTGAGTGATGGAGTAGCAACAGGGTGGAACACAGTATTTACAGTAGAAAAAAGTACTCTAGAATTATGATAGTTTCTTGAAATGATGCCAGAAAAATAATTTGATCTAGCTAATTTAACAGCTTTTTGATACTCACTCAATTGGTTCTTTAAAATCTTATAGAGCATGGGTAGTACTGTTCAACCAGGGCTGCGATTTGACCTTTTTTTCCCTGACTTCGAAAGGAGCAACGACATCTAAAATATGTAAACAAGAAGAGTGAAACTGGTTAACCAACTCTTCTAAACCCATACAGGGAGAGGGAGACTCGATCAATGTAATTAAAGGGGAGACCTCAAAAACTGCAGAAAATCTACTAGCTGTGCAAAGAGTGAGTACACGAGATGAAACAGAGCACCACAAGGAAAGTTACAGCTAAAAAGAACAGTCTTATGATCAGAAAAAAAAAAAAAAAACAGTATCAGCAATCTTCACACTACCAACAAAGAACCCCAAAGATAATACAAGGTCAAGCAGACCACGCTTATGAGTTGGACCAGAAACACTCTGAGCATTCCGCCAGCATTAAGCCAAGTCTCAGTGACAAATAAAAAATCCATTTCATGAGAAAAAAAAGAGATTGTTCAAAATAAAGGTCTTATTTGTCAGAGATCTCACATTAATCAACACCATTGTTACTGGAGCGGTATCAGAAGAGGATTGCAAAGAGGGATCATAAAAGTTTACCGGGCTCCTGTCACATAAAGTTTATTTAGATGATTAACTGTTTCAGATTGAGGGGGCTTCAGTGGGGAAACATCTCCTGGTGTCCCGTTTCTTGTGCGGTGCCAGACGGTTGAGGCCTATCTGCAGACCGCAGCTTCCTTCATGGGGTCTTTAAATTGAATTGGAAGGGTTGTCAGATGCTCCCTTCGAACCCTTAGAGTCAGCCTCAGAGAAGCTTCTGACTCTTAAGGTAGCTTTGCTTATTGCCATTATTTCTTTAAAAAAGGGTAGGGAACTTGCAGGCCCTCCTCCTGCCTGGATTTTCCCCCTGGACTGGTCAAAGTGATACTGCACCCTAGGCCAGATTACGTCCCTAAGGTGCCTTCTTCACCATTTCATCCTGTCGTTCTTCAACACAGGCTCGATTAGCCTCTAGCAGTTATGGCCCATTCAACATGAAGTATTGCTGCTTCTGCTTCTCGGGCCAAATTCCAAGCTCAGAGCCCTCTCCTCGGACAGGATGCCAAATATGTGTATTTCATACTATATCTGATTATATGTAAGTGTGAACTCGTGAACAGACTGGCGAAATCTGAATGCATTGTGCTAGCGATAGCTGTTTAGAATAAAAGCCAGTGGTGTCAGAGTAACGTGATAAATAATATTAGATATATTATGATTAATAAGTTATATTTAGCAGTTTAAATGACAAAGAATGATAGTAAGATCCAAAACAAAGCTATACAGACCAACAATCGCAAACCACTCAGCAGTAAGGCAGACAGGAACCCAATGCACGGATCATCAACAAGTTGCTCCTGGGTCGTTGAGAAAAGTTGCTCCTGCAGTTGTTCCTGTCAATATTGAGCAAGCTCTGCACTGGTGGTGACATGGTTATATAGCTGACTACTCAGGGGGAGACAGTCCTGGCGTTTGCTGGACACTGTGGGACATCCTAAAGCCTTCTTCACTGCAATTGAACCTGCAATTGAATTTGTTCTTATTCTCTTTCTAATGTTAGTGAATTTGGAGTATTCTAAATGAGCGGCCGTGTACACAAGGTTAGTAATTTGCATAAAACCTGTCCAAACCATCTCCATATAAGGACTTTCCGCACAAACTTTCTTTTACAGCCTTTCCACACTCTCGTCAAACATAAGCTTCTCTCATAAGCTGCTCTCTCTCATCGAGCAATGTAAAGTGTAGTTCTTAAAACCAGTTCAAACACAACAAACACCTTTTATGCAGACCCAGATTACAGACCTCTCATTAACCAGGTGTACATACGCGTAAAGCTGCGTTATTCAGAGAAATCTCGCAGCTGATGCTATAATGCAGCTTTTCTTACTCTTTTACTGTTATAATGAAATATATTAAAGATGAAATTAAATTGTATTATTTATTAATTTTATTATATAATTTTATATAACATTATATAATAAATAGTCATGTTAAAATAAAATATAACTTCCTAACACAATTTTAAGACCGCACATAGAAAGTTGCCTTTTGCGAATATGTGGTTTCAGATTTTCTACATTTTCCATAAATTTAGAATACATTTGGGTACGAAAGTTTTTGGTGAATCATGATTTGTTTGTGAAAACGTTCATACGCAGATAGATTTCATTCACAAATTTGTGCGTACGCATGCTTAGTGAATGAGACCCAATGAGACCCTCTTTTAGATGTCACTGCCAATACTTCTGGTCACTGCTGTACACACAATATTCCTCACATGTGCAGAAATAGACTGCTTTAGTGATGAGTTTAAGTAGGGATGAGCCAAGTCACCTTTATTTATATAGTGCTTTTTACAATACAGATTGTTTCAAAGCAGCTTTACAGTGAAAACAGGAAAATTATGCAACAAAGTTGTACAGGCTGTACAGCAGCATTAGAAGAAAATAGTGTCAATGTTCAGCTTGAGTCAGTTCAGTGTTAATTTAGTTGCATTGATAAAAAAAATATTAATTTATTACATTTCACTATATGTATTCATTTATATAATATTGTTGAATAGTAAGTGTCCCCAAATAAGCAAGCTGGAGGTGACAGTGGCAAGGAACTCAAACTCCATCAGGTGACAGAATGGAGAAAAAACCTTGGGAGAAACCAGGCTCAGTCGGGGGGCCAGTTCTCCTCCGGCCAACAAATGAACACTGTAAGATTATGATTCAGACGGCATCACAAGTCAGAAATCAGACTGGGATTGGAGCCAATCGCAGAGCATTCAAAATGATTAATCCAGTTCCATCTGGTTGAAGATCAGGTTTAGCATGCCGGTATGGAGACGGGTTTTGCTGAGGATCTGTGCCGATGGCTGTTATGTCAATGAGGCCTTCGCAGGGGATTGTCTAGTTAACAATCTCTGCTGACACTTCAGGGCTGCAATGTGGTCATGTCTAGGGCTACGTTCACACTGCAAACCTTAATGCTCAATTACGAATTTTGCTCAGATCTGATTTTTTTGTATAGCTGTTCACATTGTTGTTTTAAATGTGGCCAATATCAGATTTCCAGTGTGAACAGATCATGGTTCTGAACTGACCTGCATGTGCAAAAGAACAATACAAACGTTGCAAGGCTTTTATCACAAGATCCACTCAATTGCTTCTCAATACTAGCCCAAAAGTAGCCACATATTCTGTGGGGTATCCCGATAAAAATCTTGTTCCAGAGGTTTAATATTCCGTTAGTGCAGTCGCTTCAACCCATGGGGTCGCAAACCACCCGCGGCAACAGTGAAAAAGTACTGTTGACTTGGCAACACACACAGCGCGCTGTCATACGGAGGTAAACACGGAGGGCATTAAAGTAAGCAATTACGTGTTCATTTATAGTGTGATCTGCTGCGAAAGCCAATTATGCGCAGGCAATATATTCTGTCCCAGATGCGTGTTTCATCTACGCACAACTGACAGATAGCTAACAGGAGTCAGAAAAGGTCAGACGCAGGAGTAAAGTTGGGGGTTTTTACTGTTATGTTCTTTCCTCTTCTTTCTCTTTTTTGTAAAACTGAAACATACAAAGATTACAAATGTCTTGTTACAGAATGTTCACAAATAAACATGAATGAATTTACATCGTTTACAATGTTCTTTGAACGCACAACAAAAGGTTGCATTCAACTCTGCCTAGTATTATTGTTGTTCACAAATTACCATCATTGGAGAATAGTTTGATTTAAACTCAAACTTATGAATTACAAATATATACATACATTAAAAAAGGTAACAACTTACAGGCAAAGCCTTTCCAAGGCACAAAACGTAAAGGAAACAGAGAGCCAACTGCATGGAAAGAATCTGGAACACTGCGGTTATTTCCTGGTTAACCTCTAACCCAAGAGTCACATGACCTAAATCAACCACTAAGAAAACAGCTCACAGTCATCAATGTTCTTTGTTGTTACACCAGACTGCCACAAGATGGTGCTAAGAAATAACAAATAAATGTGTGCCATGACGCTCCCCGCCTGGTATTGTTTTGATACCACTATATAACCAACTGAGATAAAGGGAATGTTCATATAAAACCTCACAAAATATCAGTCCTCTGTTGGCATGAGAAGAACAGTTTCTGATATAGGTCTGAGGAATGTCTTGATTGTCCCATTCCTTGCAACTCTTAGTTCAACTGTTCTCACTTTTTCATCACTGCTGGTGAAAATCTTGGTTACAAGATTCATAGGCCATTCATTGCGCTTGGCTTGAGCATCCTTAAGAAGGACCACATCGCCCTCTTTTAGATTTCGTCGTTCCTTTTGCTATTTGCTTCGGCTTTGAAGCGTTGCGAGGTATTCACGTCTCCATCTACTCCAGAAAGTGTTGGCAAGATGCTGCACCCGTCTCCATTGCTGTCTGTGGAGATCGGTTTCCTTGAAGTCGCCTAGAGGTGAGAGGACTGTATGACCTTTTTGAGTTAGGAGCATGGCTAGCGTCAACAAGAAAGGTGAGTCTGGGTCTGAAGAAATAGGAACAAGAGGTCTTGAATTGACAATTCCTATTACCTCTGCCATCAGAGCAGACAACACTTCATGTGTCAGGCAGGAAGGACTGATCTGCTGGAGCATGGAATCCAGTATGCGTCTGGAGACTCCTATCTTCCGCTCCCAGGCTCCTCCCATGTGGGAGGCGTGAGGTGGATTGAAGACCCATGAACAACCTTCTCCACCTAGGTACCTCTTCACACTAGGCTGTTGAGAATCGGTTAGCACAATTTCCAGCTCCTTACAGGCTCCTACAAAATTGGTCCCACAGTCCGAACGAATTTGTTTTGCAGGCCCTCGTAGAGCAAAAAACTTTCTCAAGGCATTTATAAAGGTGGATGAATCCATGCAATCAATCAGCTCGATGTGTATGGCACGAGTACTCATACAAGTGAAAAGAACAGCCCATCTTTTGCTTTGTGCCTGTCCTCCTCGTGTGCGTCTTGCGACGACTGTCCAAGGTCCAAAAACATCAAGCCTAACATACGTGAAAGGGGGTTCAGTGCTCCGGCTATCGATGGGTAAGTCCGCCATCTTCTGCTCAGTTACCTTCCCACAAAGCTTGTTGCACATGACACACTTGTGTAGAATGCTGTTGATAAGCTTCTTGACACCGACAATCCAATACCCTGCATTGCGGATAGCAGATTCAGTGAAGACACGACCCTGATGTTTGACTCAATCATGGTAATGCTCCACCAGTAGTTTTGCAGCATGACTGCGTCCCGGAATGATCAAAGGAAACTTCTCTTTGAGATCCAGAGTTGCATTCTTTAGCCGACCTCCTATCCTGAGAAGGCCTCTACTATCCATGTAAGGGTTCAGTTTTCTCAGAGCACTGTACCTGGGAATGTCATTTCCTTTGGCAATGCAGGTAAGCTCTTCTTAGTAAGATCTCCTCTGCACGCTCTTGATTACTACTTCCTCTGCTTGTAATAACTCTTTCACTGTATGAGGCTTAATACAATAGTGCCATGATCTGCAGGTTCTTTCTGTATCATCAGACGACTTGTAAGTCTGGGTGACATGTGTGAGAGAAGCTATGGCTCTGACTAATGACCTTCAAGAAGAGAATCGCTCGAATCATTGACATCCAAGATGAGAATCATCAGTAGATAGGGTAGTAACAAGAGGACGAACCTCCACATCCAACTCTGGCCCGATGAGGTTGAATTCCTCCTCCAGTGGCAGATTCTGATGCACTTGCAACAGGAAGGTGGGTCCTGTAAGCCAGGTAGTTGTGCTCAACAGTGCTGCTGAAACAGAGCGGGTGGCATGGTCTGCAGGGTTATGCTTCGTAGAGACATAGTGCCATTGTGTTGGGCTTGACACTTTGCGGATATGCTGCACTCTGTTGGCTACATATACGTAGAAGCATCTTGTCTGGTTATAGATGTATCCCAGGACAACTCTGCTATCCATGTAAAACTCCACAGCATCTAAAGAGAAGTCCAGCTCATTTATGATTGTCTCTGCTAACTCTGCAGCTAGAACCGCAGCTCCTAATTCCAGTCTAGGAATTGTATGAGCAACTTGTGGAGCCAACTTTGGATAGGAGATGGACTATTTCCGAACACGTGCACCCTCATGCGATATTCGATGATGTCTTTGCTGGTGTCATTTTCCTTGAACCAAAGGAAACGAAGGAAGTCTCTATCTTCCTCTTTCACAAGGAAGCTGTGAAACATCTGCTTGATGTCCGCAGTTACAGCTACCAGCTCCCTTCTGAAACGCAGTAAGACTCCTAAGAGGCTATTATTTAAGTCTGGACCAGAGAGAAGAACATCGTTCAAGGAGATGCCCTGTTTTTGCGCGCTGGAGTCGAAGACAACTCTGATCTGACTGGGCTTCTGTGGGTGGTACACCCCAAAGATAGGTAAATACCAACATTCCTGGCCTTCTCGAAGAGGAGGGGCTACCTCGGCATGGTCACGATCAAAGATGTTCTGCATGAAGGTAACAAAATGAGACTTCATCTCAGGCTTTTTTTCCAGTGTGCGCAGAAGAGAGGATAGGCACGTTAATACCTGGTCTCTATTATTAGGGAGTCGCTGGCGAGGTGTTCTGAATGGGAGTGGTGCGACCCAGCTATTGCTCTCATCCATGAACATCTCTCTATCCATGATGTCCAGAAAACGCCTGTCTTCAATGGACAATCCGACTTTGTTATCATTCTTTGACCTCTGGAAGATGGTATCCCCTATTACGTAGTCATCAAGGATGAAGGTGTCACACGCCAAAGATACCTCAGGCAGAGGCTTGATGTCAAACTTCTCCTTGACGCTGAGTTTGTTAGGACATGGAGGAAGTAGAGAAGGACGTCCATTATCAAGTACATTGGTGCGGTAAGTACTGAGTGCTGCAGACCTGTGTACAGATCCTAAGCAGACGTCTCCTACTACGACCCACCCTAGGTCTAGTCTTTGCACATAGGGTGCGTTATTAGGTCCATTACGTTGCTCCCGTACTTTATGAACCTGAAGGATGTCACGACCCAAAAGAAGAAGAATTTGGGCTTCTGGATCCAAAGGAGGAATGCAATGGGCGATGGGCTTTAGGTGAGTGTACCAGCGTGCTTGCGTCAGGAGTCGGTATCTCTGTCCTGTCATCCGGCATATTGTTGCATTCGATCAAAATTGGCAATTTCACCTTTGTCGCTCCATCTAAAGACTCTATAACGAATCCTGTGGCTCTCCTCCCTGCCGTCTTTGTCACACCTGCACAGGTACGTAGGGTGTATGTTGAGTTCTCTCCTTTGACATGCAGCAGGTCAAAGAACTTGGTTCTAGCGAGCGATCTATTGCTCTGGTCGTCCAGGATCACATAAAGCTTGATCACTTCTTCTGGGCGGCCTGTTGGGTAAACCTTAGCCAAGCAAATCTTAGAGCAGGACTGTGAATTTTTGCCATAACCACAAACCTCCGTACATTTGGAAGTGACAGCAGGTTGAGGTCTGTCTATCTCTCCCTCCCTGCCATGCTCAGATAAAGTTAAAGGCGGCGGTCCTGGGTGAAGCGCTGCAACATGAGCATCACTGCTACATTCTTTACATTTAATAGCTACTTTACAGTCCCTAGCCAGATGAGTGGTAGTAGCACAGTACCTGTAGCAAACCCCTTTCTCCTTTAGGAAAGTCTTGCGCTCGTCTAAATGTTTGCTCCTTGCAACGTTTAAGAGGGTGGGGCTTTTTATGAATTGGGCAGGTCTTATCCACATCATCCAACTCACAGTTTGAGCTGCTTGTCTGACTCACAGTACCTGATGACACTTCTGTCTTGTGAGCGTAGACTGGGCTTTTCACTTGCCTCTTGACTGGCTGCTCCAGTTTCAACACACTATTGATTCCCAAAGACAGAGCAAAACTCGGATCGTTGCGTGTTCGAGCCTCTCTGCTGATGAAATCACAAAAGAATGAGAATGGAGGAAAGGCGACTTGATGTACAGTTTTATACTGAGAACCTTGAGCCATCTACCTCTCCTGAAGACTGTAAGGTAACCTATCTACGATGGGGGCTACACCTCGTGCGGTGTCAAGATAAGTAAGTCCGGGTAAGAAGCCTTTGTGTTTCGCAGACTCCACTTCCTGTAGAAGATCTCCGAGCTCTCGAAGCTTTTTGGCATCCTTGTTGCTGATCTTTGGAAAGCTATCGATCCTGTCAAAGAGGGATTTCTCAATAATCTCTGGAGAGCCATAGCAATCTTCCAAGCACTCCCAAGCCTTTCTTAAGCCTGTGTCTGGATTACCTGTATGCACAGCTCTGATCCTTCGCACATAATGTGAAGACTGTTCTCCCAGCCATTTAGAGAGAAGGTCTAACTGTTCAGTGGCTGACAGGTGCAAACCTTCAATTGCATTGGCAAAAGATGACTTCCACGCCCAATAATTCTCAGGACGATCATCAAACTTGAAAAGACCTGAGTTAACAAGCTCTCTGCGCGCTAAGTACCTGGCAATCTCACTCTCATTAGCGTCGTTGTTGAACGATGGCTGTGGTGTTGTCTTACATGGTGAGGAGGTGAATGGCGGTGCTTGAAATTTATGGCTAGGAGTTTGCACTGACCTCTGAGGCTGCTGCGTTATACTCTCAGTATCAGGTTTATTGTAGGAATCTCTGACATCCCAAGCGGTAAAGCGATGCTGTCTTTGGGGTGTTTCAGGCTTCAACACATGGACAATGGGCTCTAGAGGTGATTGGTATGGTTCGTCTCCAACAGGTGGTGATAACTCCAGTTGAGACTGATGCATGACGTAATCACGAGTGCGATCAGAAATCTCTCTCACATCAGAAATCCTTTCTCCGAGCTCACTTTCTGCTGCTGCCTCCAGCACCTTTGCCTCAGCGAGGGCTGCTGCCACCTCACTCTCATGTTTTAGCACTGATAGATAGCATTTTCCGTGCGAGCCTCCGTCACTTTCAATTGAGCCTTTTCAATCAAGATCTCTGATTCTTTTTTGAGGAATTCAACCTTGGCCCGTGCAGCTTCCAACTTAGCGTGAGCCTTGGCAGCAGCAATGCTAGCTGATGAGCTTCTAGATCTATTAGTCGAAGCAGAGGCTATAGATCTTGTTTCTAATGCTTGGCTTCGCTCTGTAGCTTCCTCAATCTCTCTTTCTCCGCCATCATGTATTGTTGATTCTGTCTAGGAGTGCAAGATGTGATGATTAACGAAGAATAATGGAATTAGAGCTCGCTTTCCTTGAAATGTAGTGCCCGCTGTGTGGTTGCCTTTTTACTATTCTGTCACAGATGCGTGTTTCATCTACGCAAAACTAACAGATAGCTAACAGGAGTCAGAAGAGGTCAGACGCAGGAGTAAAGTTGGGGGTTTTTACTGTTATGTTCTTTCCTCTTCTTTCTCTTTTTTGTAAAACTGAAACATACAAAGATTACAAATGTCTTGTTACAAAATGTTCACAAATAAACATGAATGAATTTACATCGTTTACAATGTTCTTTGAACGCACAACAAAAGGTTGCATTCAACTCTGCCTAGTATTATTGTTGTTCACGAATTACCATCATTGGAGAATAGTTCGATTTAAACTCAAACTTATGAATTACAAATATATACATACATTAAAAAAGGTAACAACTTACAGGCAAAGCCTTTCCAAGGCACAAAACGTAAAGGAAACAGAGAGCCAACCACATGGAAAGAATCTGGAACACTGTGGTTATTTCCTGGTTAACCTCTAACCCAAGAGTCACATGACCTAAACCAACCACTAAAAAAACAGCTCACAGTCATCAATGTTCTTTGTTGTTACACCAGACTGCCACAAGATGGTGCTAAGAAATAACAAATAAATGTGTGCCATGACACAATATAAAAATAAAGACAATGATGTGACAAAAGAGAGCAGAATTTTGAAACTTTTATGATACAACCATCATTTGTAACTCTAATGAGAGCAGTCTCAGTACTCTGATACGGTCTAAATCCTGACTGGAAATCCTCACAGATACCATTTCTTTCTAAAAAGGGAACATAGTTGTATAGTTGTGAGGATACTGCCTTTTCTAGTATTTTTGACTTAAAAGGTAGATTTGAGATTGGCTTGTAATTGACTAATTCTTTAGGATCAAGTTGCGGTTTTTAATAAGGGGTTTAATAATTGCCAGCTTAAAAGCTTTTCGGTACGTATCCTAATAACAATGTTGGAAACAGTACTGAAAATTTGTACTTGAGAACTTGCAGCCCTGCGCCATCTCTGTAGATGCCCTGCCAGGACTTCAGCAGCGCCTGTGCTAGAGGATCCTGCGGCTTCGCCTCCAGCCTCAGGTCCCTTCGTTCCATCTCAGCCCGTCGACCTCTTGGCTCCATCCTGGCTCCTTCCACCTTCGGCTCCACCAGGGACCCTCGGCCTAGTGGCTTCACTGAATCCCTCGTCTCACCGGCTCCCCCTTGGTCAGTCGTCGCTCCACCTACACCACGGACATACGGGCCATCCGCTATGCTCCGTCCCTCCTCCCCTACAGCTGCATCAGGCTCCTTCCTCCCTTCAGCATCGTCTTCATCCTCAGTCTCACCGGCATCACCCCAGTCCTCGGGTACTCTGGCTCCACCTACGACGCTCATCGCCGTTACATCACCTGGGTCTCCAGCACCAGCAATGTCACTCAGCTCCTCCAGCAGCCCTCCATCTGCACCTTCGCACTCGTCTCCATCTGCATCCTTGGCACTCGTCTCCGTTGGTCGTCCCCCAGACATCAGCAGCCACACCTACCACATCTTGGCTCCTCCCACCTTCATCTCCACCATGGACTGTCGACTCTGTGGAGCTCTGGGTCTGCCCCATCGGACTTCCTCCACCTGTACCATCTGGGTCTCGTCGTCCTGCCTTCACCATCTCTTTGTCTGGTCGTCCTGCCATCACCATCCCTTTTCCACGTCCTGCAACCATTGCTTCGCCTCATCCATGTCGTCCTCCATCCCTCCCTCCGCCATCATTTTATTATCGGTCGTGCCTTACCGGAGGGGCTCGTGATGCAATCTTCAGTTAGTTTCGGTTGCATGGACTTTCAGTTTGTTTTCTATTGTCATGTGTTCAGATTCCCACCATTCATCTATCACCTTGGTTACCATCATTATTAGTTCATATGTTTCAGCTGTGTTCTATTATCCTCATTTGTGTTGGCTACTTAAGTTGTTCCTTCTCCTGCACTCCTTGTCTGGTCTCTGTTATCCTCAGTGTGTGTGTAAACCTGCTTCCTGTTTGGATTGTTACTTGTTTGGATTATATGATAAGTTAACCTTGTGTTGGAACCTTACTCTTCTGCATCTTTGTCTGCCTAGGATTTTACAAGTAGCTAAGTAGATTACTTAGCTTAATTTGTACTTAAGTACAATAAAAACATACTCCTAAAATTACAAGTACCCAAAAAAACTACTTATTAACGTGAGTATTTGTAATTCATTACTTCCACCTCTGCCTAATGACAATGATTAATTAATAATATTAAAAAGAGGATCTATGACTTCTGGAACCATCTCTTTCAGTAGCTAGTCTGTATAGGGTCTAACAAACGTTGTTGATTTTGATGATTTAATTCTTTCTCTCCTATAGCAAAGAATGAATGGATTTTTTTCCTCATAGACACTACAATGCAATCTGATGCTACACTGTAGTAGATGGATGCATGGTTATAATTTTCTCTCTAATATTCTCTAATTTCTATCTAATATCTTATATGTAAAGAAGTTCATAAAGTCATTACTGCTGTGGTGTTTGAAATGTCTGAAGTTGAAGCTTTATTTCTTGTTAATTTAGCCACTGTATCAAATAAATACCTAGGGTTGTGTTTGTTTTCTTCTAAAAGAGTCGAAAAATAAGCATATCTAGTATTTTTAAGGCCTTTCTGTACACAATCATTGGTAACACTTTAGATCACAGCCTTTAGATTAAAGTACTGTGTAATTAAAGGGGTAACAACCAGGAAAATTAACAAATTATGGTAACACTTTAGTACAGGGAACATGTATTCACTATTAACTATGACTTTTCCCTCAATTAACTCCTAATTTACTGCTTATTAATAGTTAGTTAAAAGTTGTTAAGTTTAGGTATTGGGTAGGATTAAGAATGTAGAAAAAGGTCATGCAGAATAAGGCATTAATATGTACTTATTAATTACTAATAAACAGCCAATATTCTAGTATGCATGCTAATAAGCAACTAGTTAAAATTTATTAGTAAATAATAATTTCATCATTTATAAAGCATTGTCCCTACATTAATAGACATTAGTAAGCAGTTTATAAATACAGCTATAAGTGCATTGTTCTTGATTTATAAGCATATCTATTATGTTTTTAATAATTATATTTTCGTACTTAATGATCAATTTATAATTTCTAAATTAAGTATTACATTATTTACAAACCAGTTTTTGGGAGTTGTCAGTGGTTCATAAAATTTAGAAAGTGTATGTAAATGATTAATAAACTTTAAATGTAAATTTATACAACTTTTTTTAAAATCGACATTCATTTTCTTTCCTCACAGAAAGTAGCATGTTTTCTATACTGTATTATGTATTAAAAGAAAATACAGTACAGCCAGAAATGTTCTCACTGTTTACAAATATTTTACCGTCATACCATCCGAGATGTATATGACTTTCCTTCTTCAGATGAACACAAACCAGTTTTTAGAAAAATAAATAATCTCTGCTAATGCAAGCTCACTGTCACGGAGTCACAGCCAACACCCACCAACACCAACGCATCGTCACCAGATCTTCACGTTCCAACTATTCGTTCACAGTCTCCCAAGTACTAATCACCTGTACCTGCACAGCATCATCAAGGACACTATAAAGACTCTCACTCCCTTCACATCATTTTCTGGTCTCGTCTTGCGTACCTGGACTCCTTACCCGCTACTCACCTGAGTTTCCTGTGTCTTCTTCCAGTCGTCTTCCATCTCCTGTTCTCCGCTCCACGTTGATTCCTCCACCTGCAAATACAAACCACTGTTATCCTTCAGCTAAGTGACTGTTCAGAAAGTGCTTGTTCATTGACTCACCTGCATCCACCATTTACCTGTGTTCGTGCCTCTGTTTAATAAACATCTGTGTTCACTTACTCCTCTGCCTCTGTCTGTGTCCTGACAGAAGACCAGACCTTATGCAGAGCACCTCGGACACAGGCGGGGATCGTACACCGGACCCGTTTACCACCCTGGTCGACGCAGTATGATCCTCAGTACAACAGCCTGCCACAAGCACGTCGCCCACAGTCCCAGCTGATCTCCTGCATGCCGTCCGCGATGCACTCCTTCACCCAGCACCCACTGCTTCTTCTCCAGCTGCCTCTGTCAGTCCCATGGCCTGACCAGCGACATCCTCCGGCACGGTGGAGGATTGCAGTGGGTTTCTCCTTCAGTGCTCTGGAAGCCCAGTCTCAATTCGTAATCTCCCTGCTCTCTGGACGAGCGCTGCAATGGGCTCAACCCCTCTGGGAATCCAACACCCCAGTAACAGCCACCATCGCTGCCTTCTTCAATCACTTCCGAGAAGCCCAGTCTCAATTCTTCTCATCCGAGCGATCCCGGGTGTCGTTCGTAATCTCCCTGCTCTCTGGACGAGCGCTGCAATGGGCTCAACCCCTCTGGGAATCCAACACCCCAGTAACAGCCACCATCGCTGCCTTCTTCAATCACTTCCGAGAAGCCCAGTCTCAATTCTTCTCATCCGAGCGATCCCGGGTGTCGTTCGTAATCTCCCTGCTCTCTGGACGAGCGCTGCAATGGGCTCAACCCCTCTGGGAATCCAACGCCCCAGTAACAGCCACCATCGCTGCCTTCTTCAATCACTTTCGGGAAGTGATCGGACAAAGCACCGCCGATCTCTCTGTACATGACCAAATCGTCAATCTACGCCAAGGTGATGAATCTGTGAGTATGTATGCCCTCCGATTTCGTACACTAGAGGCCTCTAGTGGCTGAAACGGCCCTGATAACAGCCTTTCGCCAGAACTTGATTCCTCACGTTAAACAGTTAATGGTCATGTATAATGATACTATGGGGCTGGAAAACCTTATCCAAAAAACCATCTGCATTGCCTAGCGTTATTCAGCATGTGCGCTCCACACACCCACTGCCAATCCTCTGCCTGCCACACCATCTGTCATCCTTCCAGCACCAGAATTACTGCAGGTTGATTCCTATCGCCTGACTCGTGCAGAGCGTCAGAGAAGAATTCAGCAACATCTCTGTTTGTACTGTGGGGGAGAGGACCATACCATCACTGCCTGTCCCATCCGACCACCACGCCACCAACTGCTGGAAGGATCCACGGTGGACATCATCCTGGGACACCCCTGGCTCACACAACATCAGCCGGACATTCAGTGGAACACGGGTGAGATCCTCAAGTGGAGCGACGAATGTTTCAAGAACTGTTTATCTCCTATCAGAAAGCCTTCCTTGAATCTCCAGTCTTCTTCTTCCGACTCCAACGTCCTTCCTCTCCTCTCCACCTCCATTGAAAGTCCTGAAACTAACCTCAAAGTGGAAATTCCTCCTGAATACCATGCGTTCCAGGATGTGTTCAGCAAGCGGTTGGCAACACAACTACCACCTCACCGGCCATGGGACTGCGCTATTGACCTGCTGCCTGGGGCTACTCTACAATAGGGTAGGGTTTACCCATTGTCCATCCCGGAACAGAAGGCCATGGAAGAGTACGTTCAGGAGGCACTAAAGCAACGTTTCATCCGATCATCGACATCCCCTTCTGCTTCAAGCTTCTTCGTGGCCAAGAAGGACAGAGGCTTGAGGCTGTGCATCGACTACTGTCACCTGAACTCCCAGATGGTGAAATTCAGCTATCCCCTTCCTCTGGTCCCGGCGGCTCTGGAGCAGCTACGGGGAGCTCCCATATTCTCCAAGCTGGACCTGCGGAGTGTAACCTCATTCATATACGCCGGGGGGATGAGTGGAAAACTGCCTTCATTACATCGTCTGGACACTACGAGTACCGGAGTTATACCGTATGGCCTGTCCAACTCTCTCTCCGTGTTTCAGAACTACATAAATGAGGTGTTCCGGGAGTTCCTCCACCGGTTTGTGGTAGTCTACATTGATGACACCCTCATTTACTCCCGGAACCTGGCCAAACATCGGCAACACGTCTCCCAGGTCCTTGAGAAGCTTCACCAACACCATCAGTTTGAAGTAATTACAGATCACCGCAACCTGGAGTACCTCCATGAAGCAAAGAGATTGAACCCTCGCCAGGCCTGCTGGGCCCTCTTCTTCACTACATTCAACTTCACGGTCTCCTACCGTCCGGGAACCAAGAATTGCAAGGCAGACGCCTTATCCCGGCTGTATCAACCCGATCCAGAGAACTCCGATCCTGAGCCTGTCCTCCCTCCAGCCATGATCGTCAGCCCTATCCAGTGGTCAACCAACACATTTCCCAAGCTAACCGCTCCGAACCAGCTCCGCCGGGAGGTCCTGATGGGCTTCTCTATGTTCCACCGGCCCACCGTCAGCCCCTCAAAGACTTAGCTCACACCTCTCCAGGCTCTGGACATCCAGGCAGTTCACATACCCTCTCGATCCTGCGGCAACACTACTGGTGTTCCTCCATGACTCAGGATGTCTACCACTACATCAGAGGATGCTCAGTCTGTTCCGTTGCCAACACTCCTAGGAGGCTTCCTGAGGGTAAACTGGTTCCCTTACCTATACCTCCCAGACCGTGGACACACCTGGGAATTGACTTCATGACAGACTTACCACCATCAAACAACTTCACCTGTGTGCTGGTAATCGTGGACCGATTCTCCAAGGCTTGTAAACTCATACCCCTCAAGGGCCTTCCCACAATTCCTACACAATGTATTCCGTCATTTCGGCATTCCTGAAGACATTGTCTCCGATCGTGGACCACAGTTCATTTCCAGAGTGTGGCAAGCCTTTTTTAAGCTCCTAGGAGTGTCAGTCAGCCTGTCATCTGGATACCACTCACAGACCAACAGCCAGACTAAGCGCAAGATCCAGGAGATCGGGTGATACCTGAGGTTATATTGCCTCCGGAACCAGGACAGCTGGAGCCAGTTCCTACCCTGTGCAGCTTATGCCCAGAATTCCCTTCGGCAGACCACCACAGGGCTCACCCCGTTCCAGTGTATCCTGGGCTACCAACCACCTCTCTTCCCCTGGTCGGGTGAGCCCTCAGAGGTTCCAGCTGTCAACCACTGGTTCCAGCAGAGCGAGAGAGGCATGCTGACGCCAGAAGGGGCCCCACTCCTCATTACCAACCTGGCCAGAAGGTGTGGCTCTCGGTGTGTGTCACGGAGTCACAGCCAACACCCACCAACACCAACGCATCGTCACCAAATCTTCACACTCCACCCACTCGTTCACAGTCTCCCGAGTACTAATCACCTGCACCTGCACAGCATCATCAAGGACACTATAAAGACTCACTCCCTTCACATCATTGTCTGGTCTCGTCTTACATACCTGGACTCCTTACCCGCTACTCACCTGAGTTTCCTGTGTCTTCCTCCAGTCGCCTTCCGTCTCCTGTTCTCCGCTCCACGTTGATTCCTCCACCTGCAAATACAAACCACTGTTATCCTTCAGCTAAGTGACTGTTCAGAAAGTGCTTGTTCATTGACTCACCTGCATCCACCGTTTACCTGTGTTTGTGCCTCTGTTAAATAAACATCTGTGTTCACGTACCCCTCTGCCTCCGTCTGTGTCCTGACACTCATGGGTTCCTAAAAGTTGAAGCATCAAACAGCACATACAGCAATAATGATGGTAATCTTTACGACCCCAATGGATGAATCATTGTTTTCTGAAGTGAAATGATAAATGTTTGTAAGAAAAAAAATACCAATATTTTAAACTTTTTAAACTGTAGACTATTGCTTCCGACCAACTGTCACCTGTGTATGCGTGAGAGGGTTGTTTTTTTTTTTAATTCAAAGAACAATAACTTACAGTGCTGTTTTAAGAAACAAAATCACAAAGAAGAAAAGGAAAAAAAAAAAAGATAAAAAGACAAATTACAACAAATAAAACAGTTGCCAGGGGGAAGTAAATGAGAGGGTTGAGTTCCCGCTTGATGTTACTTGCAGAGTGACATAAACGGATGCCACCAGGTTTTATTTTATTTTTTTATTTTTTAAATAATCCTCACAACAAAATATAAACAATAACAGATTATAACAATGGAAAACAAACAATACAGGAGAACAGGGACACCAGTTCTTGCACAAGTTTCACAGCGTGCTTACGTCATGCTTTACAACGTGCTTACATTTACGTTTACTCGACTCTCATGCACGCACTGGTAACAGTTGGTCGGAAGTGAAAAGATGAGTAAATTATGAGAACATTTCTGGGTGTACTGTATTTTCTTTTAATACATAATATAGAATAGCAAAAGGGACACGGGATTCATTCTTAAGATTCATCAGTGGAAAGAATGAAAAAGAAGAAGAGGAACAAGAGGACGAAGAAGCCAAGCAAGAGAAACAAAAACAGGGACAAAATATGCTATTTTCTGTCAGAACTTTAGTATTTGAAATGAAAAGTTGATTTAAAAAATGAATAAATGAATAAGAAGTGTTGTAAATTTGTTGTGAAATAAATTATGTTTCAAATAAAGGTTTCCAATTCAGTGATATCAAATTGTATGTATTTTTATTGCACTTACCCTGTAACTACATGGAACAAGAGGGTAACAAGCACCACTTTAATTTACAGCCTGCAGATGTCACACTTACCCTGTAACTTTATAGAACAAGAGGGTAACAAGCACCACTTTCACCACACTGAAATCTTACATCCCAGTTCTAATCTGCTCTCTTCAAACTGTTTTCTTGCTTCAAATGAAAAAGTACATGAGCTCAACAATGATGCACAAGGCTCTGTTTATTCTTGTGTGGTCCGACTGCTTTCAGTTACTGCATTTAGAGTGGAACCTCACAACTGTGACTTGAAATCTTTGCCCAATTTTCCTACTTTTGATTAACATGTGAAGCTCTAGACACACAGAAGTTCAGCTGTAATGACACTGAACTTTTGGGCCGCTTGAGTTTCCATCACTTTGTTTCACTGGCGTCTCTTTGTTTGGTCTCATTAGGAGAGGTTTGAAGTAGGTCATTGACTAACCATCTTTATCTGACATAAATGGCAGGTTGGTGAAAATAGCGCACATAAACACATCGCTCAGATGGACTGATCATTGCAGTGAAGTTTGCGTGCAAACGGTCTGGCGAGTGGCAGTCCATAAAATCAGTGACTATGGTGTGGGCGTGATTTGTGAATACATTTGTATATTCGTCCTCTTGTGCGTGTTTGAAGGTATGTGAGCTCTCCTGCTTGTTTGTGTATGTTCATCGGTGGTGGTAAATGAGCACACACAAAGTTTTTGAGACACACAAACATGCACATACACATGCAATGAGAAGGTTCTCATTAGCTTGATCAATATGAATATCTAATCCTGTTGCTTGTGTTTCTCTGCCAAATCATTGAACATGCTATTTACATCTGTCCCGTCAGCACTAAATCCATCTCGCACATCAGAGAGCCATCCAATCAGAGTGCTGTATGAGAAATGTCTCTCACACTCATCATCACGCTGATTGATTCATCATGTCCTGCTGGCCAAGGGGTTACTGGCAGAACTCAGGAAGGCCCTGTGGACCAGGTCAGAGGTCAGAGTGCTTATGAAAAGTCAGAAAAGCATAATTTCTAGAGGTTGTCCACTGAGCGGGTCTCACAGAGGTCCAGTCAATAATAATATCCAGCATTCCTGTTAACCCCAATACCACTCTCCTCCTCTGCTCTTTCAGTGTTATGCTTTTTTCTCTCTGTAATTGCTTGTAATTTGCTTGTTGACAGAATCCCCAGCTTGTCTGGCCTTTGACGCAGCTGTAACTGGAGCCCCCTGGAGGAGGATGAGGACACATTTGGCTAATGCACCAAAACACACACACACACACACACACACACACACAGGTTTGTTTTGCTATCAAAGTGAGGACATTCCATAGGCGTAATGGTTTTTATACTGTACAAACTGTACATTCTATCCCCCTGCACTACCCCACCCCCAAAACCTACCCATCACAGAAAACATTCTGCATTTTTACATTTTTAATAAAACATTGTTTAGTATGTTTTTAAATCTATTTTAAATATGAGGACTCATGAAATGTCCTCATATTTCATGTTTGCTCATGTTTACATCGTAATACCAGTGTAATACCCATGTCATTATACAAATTTGTGTCCTCATAAATCACAAAAATGCGCACACATAAACACACACACGCGCACACACACACACACACACACACACACACTCACATCTGCTCTTGCCTAATTATGGTGACTGTGTGACTAACCAATGCAGCACCAACTAAATGGGACTACCCAGTTCATTATTTGTTGTTTTGCAGCAATCAAGGTCAAATGATGGCTCGCCTGCCAAACGATGCAAAGACAACATGCTAGCTGCAGAGGAGAGAGGGCTGTAATGCTGATGAAAGAATGTTCGAGCATAAGAAGACGGGGGCGGGGGCGGGGGCGGCGGTGGGGGCGGGGGCGGTTTCTTCATCTCGCTGACATTGGTCCAGTGAAAGAATTTATGATGCTGTCACCTGAGAGCAAACATCATCTTACTCACACATACTTTCACTCATGGAGTTTTCATCCCTCTGTTCTACTTCTCATCTTTATGATGATATGGTGCTATTTTCCACATACACCCTCTTAATAACTCTTGCTTAAATTTGTTCCAGGAAAGTTCTCCCCCAGTGGACAACAATGAACTATTAATTATGAATGAATTGCTGTTAAGGGAAGTTAAGGGTATCAGGTATCACAATGAAATAATAATTAGAACACTGTCCAATACATTATTATTAACAAATAATTATTTAGGTGTAATTTTTATTTAATGGATACAATCCCATACCTGTTTCCAAGCAATATTAGTTAAATGTTTTTTTTTTTTACATTGTTATATTAACATAATTCAGGCTGTAATTAGGTAGTTGACATTAAATGAAGTTCATTTAACAAAGTTTGGGAGGAGAACTTTCAGGTAATCCAACTAATCAGCGTAAGAGGAGGCCGGAATATATAGCCATCCCTCACCTCTGTCCTGTGACAGCTTCACAGCATTCTGCATGCCCAAGGATTGATCCCTCTCCACCCATCAAAATCATTGAACCGTGTATTCAGCCTGGGGGCGTGGGCCTACATGATTCACTCCACACAGGGCAAGATGCCGAGGCCTCCCCTCGCCCCCACTGGTGAGAAACCCGCCATCTTCCTCCACGTTTACCTCCGCTCTGGTCCATCCAACCATCCCTGCCATAGAAAAATGGACTGTTAAAAGTTAAGACAACGGACGGCCTCACTCTCTTCCCCCGCCTGCTTAACTCTTTCCAGCAACTCCTCCTACCACCACACGGCACATGTCAAACCCAGCCACATGCGATGCCAGCTACCCATCAGCCCCTCAACCTTACCTTTTCTTTCTACTATCACTTACCCTTTTCCCTATCAGTGGTTTCCAGCCCAAGGCACACATACCCTAATGTGAGGATGCCTCCACTAGCAGCACAAGCCCTGACATCACTTCCCCCCCCTCCAGTCCCCCCTCTTCAGCTTTTCTTGCCCCTCCAGTTGTCCCAGGGGCCGACTTTAGCATGAGGATGCCTCCACAAACGGCCGCAGCCCTGCCCCCCTCCCTCCTAATAATTCTCTCCATGTTCAATCTTCCTTCTCTATCGTTTCTGCAACACCGCTAGCAGCTCCACTGAATGCCGTCGACTCAGACATGATCATCATGGCTAATAACATGCAAACTCAAATCCTTGCAGGTGCGAATCTTGATTTAGCCTCTTTATATGTTTCCCCCAACCAAGTCCAATCGCCAGGTGGACTGCAGCAATAATTCCATTACACTAAAAAGCAATATTCACAATTCGTCCTGCATATTATCTCTTCTCTTCTCTTCTCCTCTCAACTCAACTTTTATTTATAAAGCACTTTCAAAACCATTAGAATAGACCAAAGTGCTGTCCATACATAATAAATAACTCTAAAATTCATACAAACATAAAATAACAACAAAACATAATACCAAGAAAATCATGCCATCAATCATTCACAATTCTCCGACCTAATCAAATGCCAAAAGCTTGATAAAATAAGCTGGTCTTCAAGTCCTTTTTAAAAATGTAAATGCTGGACGAGGATTTTATAGATAATGGTAGCACATTCCAGATTGCAGAAGCTGCAACAAGTGTGGTCTCCACTACACCTGAAGCAAGACCGTGGGATGGTTAGGAGCATACTCTAAGAGGAGCTCAAAATTGCTGAATTTTGTATCACTTTCAGCCATTACACCGAGAAAATTTGTTTTGCATTTCCCCACAGACTGCACAAGCTGAACAATTATCTTTCTATTGTAAGGAGCTGTCTTATGGGGGTTGTCTTTTCTATACTTGTCACAATCAGTTTTCAGTTAAATGTGCCGTACGCATTGCCCAATGGAATCAGTGTCCTTATTGATGTAGAATTCCTGCCCACTCAGAATATCATCTGCATTAATCTTTAATCTGCTCTAGCAGAGCCCGAAGTAGTAGACGAGCTGATCAAAAAAGAAATCAAATCAGGTTTCATGATCAGTCCATTCGAACCCTCAGGAATGAGCAGGAGGATCGCTTTCGCCTGTTGTTCCAGTCGCAGGAGGAGGACCGGCGGGTCTTCTGGAGCTTGTTTGGCCAGGAGTGGGGCCTTGATGCAGCACCCAACATCCCCCACATGCCTATTATGAAATGGGTCCACAGGACAAGACATAGGTGTTTATGGACCTGTTCAAGGAAACGGCTAAGCATGTGGGTGTTGGTGCACCTGATTCCGCTACTGTCTGGAGAAGCCCGGGTAGCAGCCCAACAGCTACCCATCCAGGAACCTCCTTGTCTATGAAGACCTCAACCGGGCCATCCTACAGCGGGTCGGCCACTTCCCCCAACAACATCACAAGCGCTTCTGTTCAGTGGAGTTGGGAGATAGCGGACACTTGTCACAAGTGGCTGATGGCCCAGACCTGCAACGTCGAGGAAGTGGTCGATCTTGTGGTACTGGAGCAGTTTATCGCTAGGCTGCTGTGGAGGACTGCCAAATGGGTCCAGTGCTACTGTCACTGAATCAGGCCATCCAGTTGGCGGAGGATCATCTGGTAGCATGCCCTGGGATTGGCGAGTCCCTCCCTAATGTCTCTCTTTAGCCTTTCTTCCTCTCTTCCTCCTCTCTCTCACCCTGTTCCCTTTCCCAGGACAAGGAACAATGAGCCCCCTCACCCTCCACCTTGGAGACAAGGCAACCTCACCACCGAGTCCCCCCCTGATTTTGGGTACTGATTGGCTTGCATTTACTCAGTTATTGTTTTATTTGAATGAGTAGGCAGGATGATTTTCACATCATTTTGAAGCAAAAATTCTAGACTTCAACATTCAGTACCCAGAAGTCTTGTGGACACATATTTAGTATTTGTTTTGTGGCCTTGTTTCAGTGACTTAATTTTTTTTTTCAATAATTTTTTCGCATAAACATTATTCTCTCAAAAATATAAACATGTACATACATGTTGCTCACATATTATGGTAGCCTGCTAAAAGCTGAAAGCCAGATGGCTCCCCAGCTTGAGTTGGGTGGTGGGGATATGTGGCAAGGAGGGTGTGGTAAAACGAAGTCTGCAACGAGAGAGTGAGTGTGGAGATGACCTGCAATAAGTAGGTCAAGTGCATGATGACTAACACCTGTCTAATTCCAGTAACTGGTGGAGAAACAGGATATAAGCGGCTGTCAGACATGGGAAAGGGAGAGAAAGTTCTACCTTGGTGTTTCCTGGATTATTTGAGTTTTTCAATTGTGATGTGCTGGAACACAATTTCGAGTTTGTCAATAAACACATCACGATTATTCTCTACACCCCGACTTCTTTGTCTGTCTCTTCTTTGAACATTGTTACACTTACGCATCTAATCTCCTAGACTGTCTGAATTGCTCTAAACACAAACTCCTCTCATTGCTTGGCCACATAAAATTTGCTATGCACAAAGCCGCCCTTTCATCACAAATCTCCTCACCCTTGCATCATCAGTTTACCAAGATCAAATTCTTTTATCCCGCAAGTGCAAAAATGAGTTGAGTTTAGAGATAACTTTCCTTAATCAGTGTAATGGTGGTATTGGATTCCCAAGCATCCTGCCAGCAATTCAGCAAAAAAGGAGGCCTTATGGGGCCTTCAAATTCAGCAACAAGTGGCGTTCAGCCCATTTGAGATATATAAACACAAACTGTGCCAACATGTGAACTAAAAAGGAGGCCTATTAGGGCCTACCATTTCAGTGACACATGGCACCAGCTCGTGAATATAAGGGAACCAAGCTTACAGGGAACCAGCTCTAACCCAGCAACAGCTGTGGAAGCTAACTACAACCTGAGCTATGGCTACACATTCCAACAGGCAATGTACCCTAAACCAGTGACTAAAGGGAACCAATAAATGCTTACATGGTCTAAGGGAGGCCTACCAAGGCCTACTACCCTAAACAGACACGTATCAAAAGCCTGTAGCAGTGTAAAATCTATGTGAGCAAAATATGATCACCTAACAACAGCATTTGAAAAACACAAGCTGCTAACTAGAATGAGGCTAAAGACATAAGAGCCTACATTCCAAGTTATATGCAATATAGCTGTTATCAAGATCACCAAATGGAGCTAATAGAAACCAGACTGCAAAGGTGGTTCTAACACTACCCTGAGTATGCAATCCAACAGGTGATGTACTCAGTGACATAAATAAACCCTAACTGGGGAATATTAAAATAGTCAGCACTCTCTCTAAATAGAGGCTAATATCAAAAGGCCTGCTATTATGAGAACAGGTGCTAACCTGTGGCAGCATAAGTAAGCTCACATACAAATGTAGGGCAAAGGCTAGAACTCAAAGCAAAACACAATGCTTTGAAATACATGCTATCCTAATAGGATAAATGTTCTCTCCAAACAGATTCGCAAATCTGTACTGAGCCCTAGAGGACGGAGGCTAAAAAGCTAGCTCCGTCAACTCAAACTTGAATGGAAAATCAAGTGGCTCAGAGGAAAAAATATTTTTCATAGCATGAAAAGTTCTAGAAATTGGGGCCTAGCATACACTGCATAACTTATCTACGCAAAGATAAGGGCCTACCACCTGAGAAAACCAGCACCAGGGAGTCTAAAAACAGTCTACAGCCTTAGCTGTTAATCTCACCAATTGCACCTACATAAACAAGGGGACAATGGGCATACGGCCTAACAACTCCCTCGGGAGGAGGCCAGAACTAGGAACTATACAACCTGACAAGGGATAGTATACATAGGGTTAACATATAACACACTTAACCTAGCTCTAGCCTGGCCACTAAGCTACAGGCCTTCTTACAGGGCCACAAGCCTAGTGGAGCCTGGGCTTCATCTCCAAATCTCATGGATAAGAGAAAGAAAGCGAAGCTCACAAGCAAACCTATGTCAGGCGGCCGATTAAGGCTGACTTAAACATAGATACTAACTGAATTGACGAGTGCTAACTCAAACTACTCTAGCAAACAGCAGATGAGAAGCTACTCTAAACAACAGGCGGCCATTTTGTGGCCTGCACAATATATCGTTCTAGCCAACCTATCAAACTTCAGTTTGCCCAAAAACCCCTTACTTTTTCTAATTACATACTCAGGAAAAACTATACAGGAACACAAGGTCAACATATTTAGAAATATAGACCCTTTTCACTTTCTTGCGGCTCGAAGACCAAAGACTCCTCCTCCCATTTTCTTTAACAAGGAGGGATGGAATCTAGGGTTCTTTAAAGCCTAAAAGAGCCTCTTACACTATCAAGCCAGAAGGCCTTAGAAATTATTAACAGAGGCCGAGCTGCCAGCCTGACTGTTAAAGAAGCACCTGAGTACAACCCCAAATCAGAAAAAGTTGGGACATTATGGAAAACACAAATAAAAAAAGAAAGTAGTGATTTCTAAATTTACTTAGACTTGTATTTCATTGCAGACAATACAACAGCACATTATTTAATGTGTTCCTCATTTTTTTTTTTTTTTTTTTTCAAAAAAACAAAATTCTTATTTTGGTTCTTGCAACACATTTCAAAAAAAGTTGGAACAGTAAAGCATTTACCACTTTGTAATGTTGCCATTCCTTTTCACAACACTTAAGACGTTTAGGGACTGAAGACACCAAGTGATGAAGTGTCTCAGGTGTAATTTTGTCCCATTCTTGCTGCAAACAAGTCTTAAGGTGGGCAACAGTACGGGGTCTTCGTTGTCGCATTTTGCGCTTCAAAATGCGCCACACATTCTCAATTCAATTCAATTCAATTCACATTTATTTGTATAGCGCTTTTCACGATACATATCGTTTCAAAGCAGCTTTACAGAGAATGCATGTCAACATTACAATTTGGAGAATGCAGTTAGCTAATAATGTAATAATTTAGGCGATTAATATACAATCACTGTTTGCAATTTAATTGAAGGTAGAAGCAAAGAGCTCCTGGAAAAATGAATTACATATTAACAATAATTAGGATATATAGAAATTTGCGAATGTGCGTGTTGATCCAGATGTTGCATCTTCTGAAGTCATCGCAGGAGTTGGCGCCGTCTCTTCCAAAGTTTTAGTCATCTGAGGTCTTCTTAAGAGGCTGGATCCAAACTGAAACTGATGTACTCTCTAGTCACCTAGCATAGCTGCTGTTCATAACATTAAGCAAAGATAGTCATGTGCAATTGATCTGATATGAGATGGATTATGTTAATGCTTGGCTAAAGAGATGTGTCTTTAATCTAGATTTAAACTGGGTGAGCGAGTCTGAGCCCCGAACATTATCAGGAAGGCTATTCCAGAGTTTAGGAGCCAAATGTGAAAACGCTCTCCCTCCTTTAGAGGACTTAGCTATCCTAGGTACAACCAGAAGTCCAGAGTTTTGTGATCTTAAAGAGCGTGAAGGATTGTAGGGCGATAAAAGATCGGTTAAGTACACAGGAGCTAAACCATTTAGAGCCTTATAGGTCATTAGCAGTACTTTATAATCGATACGGAACTTAATAGGTAACCAGTGAAGAGATGATAAAATTGGTGTTATATGATCATATTTTCTTGACCTGGTAAGAACTCTAGCAGCTGCATTTTGTACCAATTGTAGCTTGTTTATTGAGGAAGCAGGGCAACCAGCTAGTAATGCATTACAGTAATCTAGTCTAGACGTCATGAAAGCATGAACTAACTTTTCTGCATCAGAAACAGATAACCTATTCCGTATCTTAGCAATGTTTCTGAGGTGGAAGAAGGCTGTTTTTGTAACATATGAAATATGATTTTCAAAGGACAAGTTGCTGTCTAATATAATACCCAGGTCTTTAACTGTCGAGGATGGAGTAACAGTACATCCTTCTAAATGCAAATTGTAGTCTGAGAGATTCTGTGTACAGGTTTTTGGCCCAATAAGTAATACTTCAGTCTTATCTGAATTTAATAGAAGAAAATTACTAGTCATCCAATGTTTTACTTCTTTAACACACTCTGTCAGATTGGATAATTTAGAGTTTTCATCTGGTTGTGTTGAAATATATAATTGAGTATCATCGGCATAGCAGTGGAAACTAATTCCATGTCTTCTTATAATATTACCAAGTGGCAGCATGTATATTGAAAATAGCAGAGGGCCTAACACAGATCCTTGAGGCACTCCATAATTTACTATCGTTATCTTAGATTTTTCCCCGTTTAAATAAACAAAATTGTGACGGTCTGATAGATACGACCTAAACCACCGTAATGCCTGTCCCTGGATACCAGTGTAATTCTGTAGTCGATCTAGGAGTATTTTATGATCTATAGTGTCGAACGCAGCACTGAGATCAAGTAACACTAGTATTGAGATACAGCCTTGGTCAGAAGCTAGAAGTAAGTCATTTATAATTTTAACGAGCGCAGTTTCTGTGCTATGATGAGGCCTGAATCCTGACTGAAATTTTTCATAGATAGCATTTTTTTGCAAGAAGGAGCACAATTGGACCGACACCACTTTTTCTAGTATTTTAGATATAAATGGAAGATTTGAAATGGGTCTGTAATTTGACAAATAAATTTGGATCTAATTGTGGTTTCTTAATGAGAGGCTTAATAACTGCTAACTTGAACGGTCTTGGAACATGACCTAGAGATAAAGACGAGTTAATAATATTGAGAAGAGGCTCTTCTGCTACAGGTAACAATTCTTTCAGTAGTTTAGTGGGTATTGGATCTAATAAACATGTTGTTGGTTTAGATGCTGTGATAAGTTTATTTAGCTCTTCCTGTCCTATAGTTGTAAAGCACTGCAACTGTTCTTGAGGGACGATAATTGAGGCTGAATCATAAAACTCTGTCAAGGGTTGTACATTTACAACTGTATTTCTGATGCTTTCGATTTTTTCAGTAAAGAAATTCATAAAGTCATCGCTACTAAACTGTAATGAAATGTTTTGTTCTGGTGATGTCTGTTTATTTGTTAATCTAGCCACTGTACTAAATAAGAACCTTGGATTGTTTTGGTTATTTTCTATGAGTTTGCGGAGATGCTCGGCCCTGGCTGCTTTTAGAGTCTTTCTATAACGGGACGAGCTGTCTTTCCACGCGATTCTAAAGACCTCTAAACGAGTTTGTCTCCATTTGCGTTCTAGATTACGAGTTTCTCTTTTGATAGCGTGAGTAATATTGTTGTACCATGGTACAGTATTTTTCTCTCTGACCTTTTTTAATCTCATCGGTGCAACAGTATCTAATGTACTAGTGAAAGTGGTGCACATACTGCTAGTAATTTTCTCAAGATCATTTGTGTGTTTGGGTACAATGAGCAGGTGAGACAGATCAGGCAGTTTATTTGTGAATTTATCTTTATCATTCTCTATTAGAGACAGGTCGGGACTGCAGGCAGGCCAGTCAAGTACCTGTATCCTCTTCCTCTGCAGCCAGGACTTTGTAATGTGTGCAGAATGTGGTTTTGCATTATCTTGTTGAAATATGCATGGACGTCCCTGGAAAAGATGTCTTCTTGAAGGCAGCATATTGTGCTCCAAAATCTCTATGTACTTTTCAGCATTAATGGTGCCATCACAGAAGTGCAAGTTACCTTTGCCAAGGGCACTGACACAACCCCATACCATGACAGACCCTGGCTTTTGGACTCGTTGCTGGTAACAGTCTGGATGATCCTTTTCTTCTTTGGTCCGGAGCACACGGCGTCCAATACCTGAAATACTGATTCATCTGACCACAGTACACGTTTCCACTGTGTGATGGTCCATCCCAGATGCCTCCAAGCCCAGAGAAGTCGACGGCGCTTCTGGACACTGTTAACATAGGGCTTCCTTTTGGCACAGTACAGTTTTAACTGGCATTTGTGGATGTAACTACGTATTGTGGTACTTGACAAAGGTTTGCCAAAGTAGTCCTGAGCCCATGTGGTGATATCGCTTATAGATGAATGACGATTCTTGATGCAGTGCCGCCTGAGGGATCGGATATCACAGTTGTTCAGCTTAGGCTTGTGCCCTTGTCCTTTACGCACTGAAATTCCTCCACATTCCTTGAATCTTTTAATTATGTTATGCACTGTTGAAGGTGAAATAAGCAAATGTCTTCCTATCTTTCTTTGACGAACATTGTTTTTAAACATTTCAATAATTTTCTCACGTATTTGTTGGCAAACTGGCGATCCTTGGCCCATCTTTGCTCCTAAAGGACTAGACCTTTCTTGGATGCTGCTTTTGTACCAAATCATAATTACAATCACCTGTTGACATCACCTGTTTCAAATCAAATAATTATTTAACCAATTTACCTGATTACTAGCCCTAAATTGCTCCTGTCCCAACCTTTTTTGGAATGTGTTGCAGGTCTGAATGACAGGAAAGGATGTATATTTACAAATGGAATTAAGCTGACCAGACAAAACATGAAATATTTTGTGTTCACATTATCTGCAATGAAATACATTTAGAAATCAGTAAATTTAGTAAATTAGTAAATTTAGAAATCACTACTTTCTTTTTTTTTATTTGTGTTTTCCATACTGTCCCAACTTTTTCTGATTTGGGGTTGTATGTTAAATGAAACCAAAACCCAGGAGGCGGAGGATGAAGGGCCGAGGGCAGATGTAAAGTCGCCCTCGCAACGAGAGGGAATCGATTACCGATGTTCCTGGCGTATGTGATCGATCACCTCCTTTAAAACCTGCTTCTTCCTCCTTGAGTCCAGCCGTCTCTGCGCCTTGGAGGCGCCCGAGCGGCCATACTGGATCTCTGGCCCTGTCTCAGAGCCTCAGCTCGAGATGGACCAGCCTCCTGACTAACTACATGCTCAGAAAAACTATACAGGAAAACAAGGTCTTATTTTAAAAATAAAATATAGACCCAGCTTACCTTCCTGTGGCTCAAAGACCGAAGATTCCTCAAACTCCTTTTTCTCTACATGAAAGGATAGAATCTAGGGTTCTTTTAAGCCTAAAATATCCTCTAACTATTAAACCAAAAAAAAAGCGGGCCGACAGAAATAATCACTATGGGCCCAGCCATCAGTCTGACCATAGAAGTATCTGAGCATGATATATGTCTATAAAATATATATACATGGATATAAATAAACATATATATATATATATATATAGATATAGATATATAGATAGATATATATAGGAGGTGGAAGAAGAAGAGGAGAGGGTAAATGTAAATAGCCCTTTTGCAGCTGGGGGATCGATTACAAACGCAGCGGTGTTTACAATCGATCACCTATCTCACTCTTGCTTCTTCCCCCTCCCGTCTGTCTGGGCTCAGATACAAATCTGAACGGCTAGGCTTTTTCCATGCCCTCCCGATCTCAAACATAGAGATCAGAAAGGAATGAAAAGCTTATGGGAGCTGCAGCATTCATGGACAGAAAGAAACTGCTCGTCGAGCCGTCCGCGTGCGGTCCCTTTCTTAACGCGCCCTCACGGCAGCCGCAGCATGCCAGAAGCGCGTCCCAAAAACACCAGCAGCTCCGCTTACACAGCAGCCAGAGGAGCGCGCGCTGCCAGATGCGATGACATCAAACACAGATGTCATTGTCATCCAACAACTCATCCTCGTAAGCCCCGCGGAAGCCGAGAGAGAATACAACTCTCTCAAGCTTCCCAACGAGCTCACCTGAAAGCCCCATGATTGCAGCTGCCGTTATGCCTCAGCACAAATGGGGCCAGAATCACCAGGCACAGATGCGGACACCTCTTCCCTCGAGAAGAGTGCCAAACGAGAACGGAGTGTCCCAATAGGGAGACGCTCACAGTAAAAAACAGAAAGACAGACAGCCCCCTTAAGCACTGTCTATGCGCACTCCTCTCCCAGACAGAAAATGCCCAGAAATGTGTATATCAAGTGTCAAAACCTGGGACACGGATGAACACACTCTCTTGAACGTTTGTAAGGCATATTATAGAATCCCTCACCGGAGTCAATACAATCACGATCAGACAGAACAGTTCCGAAAGACGAAAAGATAAGACGAAAAGAGTGGACTGTTTCTCCAGGCGCTCCTTATATACTTCCGGGTCGCGCCATATGACGTCATAGGCTGTCGCCGGCCAATAGGATTGGAGTTTTGATACTTGGCTTTCAGACATCAGCTCACGTGTGACGTTCCCCATAGCGTTTCAAACGCAGAGCGAGTTCCCTTTCGAAAGGGAACATTGATTTTACAACCACCTTGATCTATTTTTCATCACTGAAATAACATTATTTCAACTGTGCAAACCTGATGAAAAATCAACGTTAAATTTCAACATTGATTCAATGATAATTTGGTTAATGCATTAACATTGATTCAACGTTGATTCAAGGTTGGTCTGCTATTTGGGACCTGCAGTAGTTTTGACATGCCCTGACATTTGCGCTTTTTTCAGTTGCTTATAAACATATTAGTGACAAAAGTCTCATTACACTGTATTCAGCACAAACTAGCTACAATAATATGTGAGCAACAAGTATGTACATGTTTGTATTTTTGAGAGAATTACGTGTATGCATGTTTTTAAAAAATAAATAAATAAGTCACTGAAATAAGGCCTCAAAACATACTAAACAATTTTTCAACTGTATATTTTAGTCTAGAGTTTTTGCTTCAAAGTGATGTTAAAATCATTCTGCCTACTTCCGACACATAATTAATGTATAATGTATTGATTTTAAATTTCTAAGACACTTTTTGTTTAGGAAGGCCATATGCAAGGAGGCGTGAATCTTCATGAATCAAGCTGTGATTCACACCTGAGTAGATTAAGGCATTTGGTGCACTGGAGAAAGAAAAAGAAAAAAGAAGAAGAAGAAAAAAAAACGTTCCTGCTTCCAGTCAGTGATCTCAGTATCATATGCATGCAGTCCAATGTGGGCCAATATCTGGTCACTATGATTCTCAAATCTGTGAGATAAAAGAAAAAGAACCCTCTGTGTGGATGCTGATAACAGGATCATATCAGCTATTGTATTTACATTAATATAATGTCCACTCTTAACAAAAAACAAGATTTGTGTGATCTCATGCATACACACATTATTGCACATCATGTGAAGAAAAATTTGTATAGGCTTATTATATTTTAAATTACAGTACCAGTCAAAACATTTGACACATTACTATTTTTAATGTTTTTGAAGGAAGTATCATGCTCATCAAGCCTGCATTTATTTGATCAAAAATACAGAAAAAAAACAGCAATATTGTGAAATATTACAATTTAAAATAATGGTTTTCTATTTGAATATACTTCAAAATATAATTTATTTCTGTAACGCAAAGCTTTCATCATTCCTTGCGAACAAAAGCTTCACTGATGTGGCACTACATAGGCTATTTTACAGTAAACCCTTCATAATCTGTCCAAAACAGGCCAAAGAAATATTGACTAAACATTCATATTGCTATGACATTTTTATTTCTTATTTATTTCTTTACATCTTATTTGTTATATTATTGTCACAGACATGCCAGGCTCTACTCTCACATAGACACAGCGCACGTCATCGCCAGAGTTTTAATCACCCACACCTGCAGCCCATCAGCACCCTCATTAACAGCAGCACAAAAGACTCACGCTTTCACTCAGTCACTGTCCGGTCTTGTTTGCACATGGTCTTGCCTCTCTGCTTACCTAAAGGACTCCATCGAAGATACCTACCCGTCTCCAGCATTTTCCCTCGTCTTCTCATTGTCTCCTCGTCCTGCGTGAGTTCATCTGTGTCTGCTCAAGCTCCAGTTCTGTCTGCCATCGGCCATTCCTGCAATACAAAGACAAGTATGAGTTCAATATCCATATCTGCCAACGTATTTACCTGCCATCACTTATCTACACTCTGCACTGCATCTGGTTGTTCAATAAACACTATTACCTGCATTCCTGTGTCGCTGTCCCCTTCTGTGTTGTAACAATTATAAAGCCTATAAATATTAATGTGCAGTTTAATATGTTGCTAACACATTTTATTTCAGTATTTATTACATATTTCAGTCGATTTCACTCATGGAAAAGCCAATAAGTCATGTTTAGTAATGTAAGTTATGTGTAGTAGCTAAACGAAACCATGCGTCTACCCGAATCATTCACACAGAACATGCAGGATTCATATTTAAACAGTCTTTTTGCGACTTAATATTCACAGACACAAGTCTATATCGTGATTAGAATAAAGAATTTAAGAATAAAAACTTACTATTCACAAACCTTGGCTTGATCAAGTTGAAACAGAATTGAATGGAATTGAAACCAGTCATGCTCTTCCTCTGAGGTAAATCCTTTTAGAATTATTCCTCACCGCATCTCAAAACAATGAAAAGTACATGAATCTGACTAAGCTTGATACATTTTTTCGAGCTGATGCGGGCGTTCACTCTGTTGCATTGATCGCCTCAGAATTTGCGTTTGAATGCTGCGCACGGTCCGTGGGCGTGGCCGCATTAGTGGATAATGAGATGACTCGTGAACGACTGACATCTCTCTATTTTCAAACAGATTACATAGATAGAGAATATTTGTTTTTGATTTGACTTACATGATTTAAAACCTGACATTTCACTAAGTTACAGTTCATTTTCTGAGTACTATCAGAATGGACTTAATTCAGATAGAGACAACAGATCACGCATCATGTTAGTTTTCTTTATTTTGCAAAAAGCACAACATTTTGTTTTTACTCTGAGTGTACACAAATAAAAGAAGACTTTCACAGATTAGAATGGTGTATAACTCTTAATTGTATGTCCAAAATTGACAGAGTATTTTGAGTCTCTTTCACACAGGTAAGAAAAAAACTGAGATGGTATCGCCAGTGCGACGGCCGACCCCTGAGTGTTAACATCTCTTTCTATCTCTCTCTTATGGACATATTAAGAAAGAGAAAAACTGAATATACTACGAAAAGATTGATAAAACGTAGTGCTAGATTTTAAGGTTAGTATAAAATTTTCACAACATTAGCATATGAAAGTGCTATGTATGCTGCTGCTGATAATAATAATAATAATAATAATAATAAAAAATCTCAAACATTACAATCTGAATTTGCTATGTATGCTGCTGCTAATAATTTTTGCAAACTCGTGCAAAGTGATCTAGCATTTATATGTAAGTGTCACTTCTGAAACTTTGCAGCATGCAATTGGCCATTGGTCCGCTTACCGGCATGAAAACTAGTTTATTAAATGGATTATATAGGCTGTAATAACTATGTCTGTGATTGGCTACATTGCTCACCGCTGCAAAAACATGTTGTAAATAGATATATATGAAGTTTTATTTAACAAAATTCGGGAGGCGCACGTTCCAACCAATCAGTACAAGAGGAAGCCGGTATATAAAGCCGTCTCTCACCTATATCCCGCAACAAGTTTCACAGCATCCCTCCACCACCCCATCACCTCACTCTTGGCTGGTTTCTATCCCAGTTAAGGAGGGGGAGTACTCTGGGTTCGGGCCAAATTCCGAGCTTGGAGCCCTCCCCCGGACAGCACGCCAAATACGCATAAATTACTATACAAATTACTTTATTTTGATTTCATGTCGGTGTAAACTCGTGAATTGATGTTTTCCATAGTGCAAACACAAATATGTACTGGAGCGTTTACCAATCTGTTTCGCCCATATATTATTACAGTATCAACTGAGGATGCTCTTGCTTGTGTTTGAGGGTGCTTAGCACCCCGTAGAACAGGGCCTGGATTGCTGTAAAAAAAAAAAAAAAAGAAAAAAAAAGTGAAACCTAATTCACTTTGAGAGTTAAGCAAATCTTTGTCTCTGTATCCTCATGGCAACTGTCTGCTTGCTGCTGCATATTCGCTAGCTGCGAACATACTTGATAATTCACTCTAAGCATTAAAACAGGACTGTTAACATGACACATGAATTAAACCTTGTGTATGGTTACTTTGTAAGAAATTGATAAAGTAGACCACGCAAAAAAAAAAAAAAAAAAACATAGTGAGATAAGCATAGAAACCCATTCACTTATCTTAGATGTTGAATTTCAGAGGAACTCTGAAAGTGTGCTGCAAACTGCTATAGTGAATGCTAAACAGCCATTTAAATGTTGTGAGCAGCAAGTTCATTGGTTGCAAATGCGACATTAACCAGTCAGCTTGTGCGAAGTAGTTAATGCTGAGAATACCATCAGTTTACATTAAGGACCCATGAGCCTGCACCATCTAGATTTTCATGACAGAACTAGGCATATATATAGTCGTATCCGCTGTCTCACCTCTGTTATGGTAAAATTGGAACACTATGGCAACAGCTTTCTTACCTGTACGTGAGGGTGTTTTGCTTTGGGTGCAACTTTTTTCAGTTTTTCCCCTAAAACACTGTGTTCGTGGTAATCAAGTTTGAAATGTTGACTACAAACACTGAGGTTTTCAAATTTTCCATCACGTTGTACTCTCCATATTTACAATTTTTTGCAGCCTTTAGCCAGGGCCGGGAACGCTCCCTTTATAAGGCAGCACTGAACGACATTTCCTCAGAAACTTTCTCCTTCACCTTACAAGATACCTCACTGTGATGCCATGAGTGCCAGGACTCTCCAGATTCGGATAATCCTTGAGCAGAATGAACATCTGGCCTCCAACCCCCCGCAGCTCCCCTCGGCTGCTCCCTCTGAGCCACGGAGGAAAAAACAGCGACACCCCAATTTGGAGCATGATGTGTTCAGTGGTGAGCTCATGACAGCTGAGCGCTTAGGTGCCTCCCACTCTACCGATCCATCCTCCCCTCTAGTGGCATATTTTGAAACTGGCTCCCACCCCCTTTAGGTGCCTGTGATCTTGTCTTGTTTGGGGTGCCTGATGAGGAATGGGACAATGCCATGTCTACAGCTGTGTCCGATTCAGTACACTTGTCTGCCAGCCCCATGGAGGATTCTGCTACCCACCACAGTGATGCTGGATATGCTCATGAAGAGCTCCTCTGTGTGCTTTCCAAAGCAGTGGAGGAACTTGATCTGGAGTTCCCCCTACGGAACCAGAGTGCAGTAGGTTGGACGAGTGGTTCCTCCAACTTGGCAGCCATCAAAGAGCTGCTCCCCGAATACCAGCCCAGTTTTTTCCCCAAAGTACACGCAGAGGTCTCTAAGGCGTGCCACGCCCCATACTTGGCTCATGCCCACATCTGTAGTTCGATGCTTCTCTCCACACACAGGGATATTCCAAGCTTCGGCCTATGGAAGAAGTCGTCACAGCTCACCTCTACCCCTCTGAGTCATTGAGGGCCGAGTCTTTGGTGGTGCACCCCAATAAACAGGGCTGTCCTGAAGGTATTTCATGCAAAAATGCTGAAGCACCTTGACGAATGTGGCTCTGACCCGGAAGTCTTCAAGGAGCTCTGAGGGTGAGCAGGTGCTTTCTTAGAATTGTGTTAGAAGGGGTTGCTTATCAGTTTTAGCTCCACGCACATTCACAAAGTGCACAAATGCTACTCTCTCCCCTCAGAATCTGAGTGGAGAGCACATTTTTAATTATTTGGATGACTGGCTGCTCATGGCTCATTCAGAGAGCATGCTGAACAGCCACAAACATATGCTCATCAACCACCTTCAGTGTTTGGGTCTTACAATCAACTTTCAGAAAAGCAAACTCCAGCCCACTCAATGCATCTCATTCTTGGGTGTGAGTCTCGAAACTCTCTATGCGAGCCCACCTTTTAGTGGAGCGCTCACAGGTTTTCATGAACTTGCTTGCCACGTTCAAGAAAGTACTATCCTCTAAAGAGCTTTCAGAAGGTGCTCGGGCTGATGGCAGCAACCTCGGTGGTGTATCATCTGGGCCTGCTTCACATGCATTCGTTTCAACTCTGGCTGAGAGCCTGTCGGCACTCAAGCTCGATGCAAGTCTTGGTGACTCGCAAATGCATTGAGGCGATGAACCCCTGGATAAGTGCAGCTCTATATGAACAAGGCGTGTTGATGAGACAGGTGAGCAAACACAAAACTGTCACAATGGATGCATCAAGCAGGGTCCCCAACTCTCAATGACAAATGCGGAAAAGTAAGTTCATGTGTTCATAACCTCGAGGCTAGATTATTGTAATGCTCTACAGGGTGGTTGCTCTGCACGCTTAACACTCCGGAGTCTGATATAACGCCGGCGATACCACCTTGGTTTTTTTCTTACCAGTGTGAAAGAGACTCAAAATACTCTGTCAATGTTGCACATACAATTAAGAGTGATACACCATTTTAATCTGTGGAATATCTTCTTTTATTTGTGTACACTCAGAGTAAAAACAAAATGTTGTGCTTTTTGTAAAATAAAGAAAACAAACATGATGCGTGATCTCTCGTCTCCCTCTGAACGAAGTCCAATCTGATAGTTCTCAGAAAATGAAGTGTAACTTAGTGAATACAAAAAAAAATAGACTTATGTCTAAAGAAACGTTGAAATGTCAGGTTTTAAATCGTGCAAGTCAAATCGAAAACAAAAATTCTGTGTTTATGTAATCTGTATGAAAAGAGACATATGTCAGACTCCCGTGATTCAGTTTATTATCCGCTAATGCGGCCACGCCCACGGAACGAGCGCTATTCAAACGCAAATTCTGAGGCAATACATGTATACATTGTCGCAATCGTGTATTTATTATCTTCAAAAGTGTTTATCTGTATGTTAAAGCGATCTCTGGAAGCCTGTTAGTTCACATGATATGCCTCTTCTTTTACTGAGATATTTGTGGACTAAAGGTGTACAGAGCGCCCTCCGGCTGCAAGTATGAATTGAAAACACAGTATCCAGCATTCACAGTGATGACAATAAATATTGAATAAATATTACTCCTCTGTATAGAAAATTATATAATGATATAAACATATGAGAATCCATCAGTATTTCTCCAAATGTGCATGCTTTTAAGCATATTAAGAAATTACGGACAATATAAGATTTTAAGAGTCAGAATGTGAAGCTTGAGTCTTAGATCTTTTTAATGATGTATAGTTTGTCAACTGCACACTAACATTTAGGCTATATAATATAACAAATATAGTAGCCTATATGAAATGCCATAGAGTAGGAATGTTCAGACGCTTTGCATCACAGAAATACATTATATTTTATAGTATATTAAAATAGAAAACCATTATTTGGTTAGAGACTTAAGACTTTTTTTTAAAAAAAATGTGTCCAATCTTTTGACTGGTACTGTAATTTAACATAGGCCTATAGAAAATTTTCTTCACATCATGTGCAATAATACGTGCATGCATGAGATCACAAAAATCATGTTTTTTTTTTGTCAAGAGTGGACATTAATCCTGTTATCAGCATGATCACAGAGGGTTTTTTCACAGCCTACCTGACTGAAAGAGCTCATTAATATGCAGGTCATTACAGGTTCTTATGCGGATCTTTTGTCTTCTCAGGTGTGAATTACAGCATTATTCATGATGATTCACGCCTTCACGCATACTGTGTTTCTTGAGAAAAAGTGTCTTAGAAAATTTAAATCTCTCTGTTGTTTTATATGAACGAGTAGGCAGGATAATTTTTACATCATTTTGAAGCAAAAACTCTAGTCTACAACCTCCAGTACCAAGAAGTCGTGTGAACACAGATTTAATATATTTTTTTGTCCTTATTTCAGTGACTTAAGTTTTTTGTTTTTTCAATAACAATGCATAAACGTTATTCCTTCAAAAACACAAACATGTACATACATGTTCTTCACATATTATTGTAGCCTAGTTTGTGCTGAATACAGTGTAATGACACTTTTGTCATTAATATGTTTATGAACAACTGAAAAAAGCACAAATGTCAGGGCATGTCAAAACTTCTCCAGGGCCCCAAAAATCCTCAGACCCCAGAGGGTTAACAAACAAACTCCAGCTGGTCCAAAACGCAGCAGCTAGAATTCTTACTATAACCAGGAAGAATGACTATATTAGCCTGGTTCTGTCAACACTGCATTGGTTCCCTATTAAACAGCATACAGCACACATAATTTTGCTAATTACTTACAAAGCACTAAATGGATTAGCTCCTCAGTACTTGAGTGAGCTCTTAACACATCTATTCCTTCACATCTATTGCAATCTCAAAATTCTGGCCAGTTGATGATACTTAGAATATCAAAATCAACTGCAGGCGGTAGATCCTTTTCCTATTTAACACCTATTTAGCACCTTAGACTAAAAACACATCTCTTTAATCTGGCATACACATAACACATTATCAATTTCTATTATTCAAATTAGTTAAATGATTGTAATAAACTAGGTCAGTTGGAACTCTGAACACTTCCCATAACACCTGATGTACTTGTTACATCATAAGAAGAATGGCATCCACACTAATATTAGTCTCTCTGTTTATCCCAAGGTTACCGTAGTCAGCTGGATCGGGGCCATATCCAGATCAGATGGAGGACCTGCGCCTAGACAAAACTGCTACACAAAAGCTACACTTAATGCTGCGCTTTGCGCTATGGGAATATTTCATTGTATGACCAGCTGTGAATACTGTGTATAACACGTCAATGAAATTGACATTGAACTTAACAGCCTCATCACAGGTGACATCATAGTAATTCGCGCTCGTCTGAGGCTATAATTAGATGTGCCACAGGTGCATCTTTAGGTATCACTTTGTCTGAAGAATGGTCCTGGGACATCCTCAGTGCGGCAACGAAGCGCAGCATCTCGTTCCCACTTTATCAGGGAACAGGGTTACAGTCAAGTAACCCGAGACGTTCCCTTTCAAAAGCTACACTTTGCGCTATGGAAACGAGAATACCCACACCGCCACACTGTGGGTGTCTGGACCCCTCGTGGTTGTGTAGTGTGTGTGCTCAGACATGAGTTTGTGATGTTGACTCAAAGACATGCGAGCCTGGTGTAACATGAACATCCAAAATATAAAATCTTATGAATGTGTGCAGAGAGGACCAGCCTGCCGCATCACATACTTGCTGTAAGGGGGCACCCCTTGCCAAAGCTTGGGAGGAAGCAACCCCCCTGGTGGAATGAGCCCTAATTCCTAGAGGTGAAGCTTGACCGCATGCCTCATAGGCTAGAGCAATGGCAACAGTGGCTGCCCCCCTGTTTCGACCTCCATAGCAGATGAAGAGTTGCTCTGACTTACGCTACTGGCAAGTGCGGTGGACATAGGCCTGGAGAGCACAGACTGGACATAGTCGGTGAAGTTTCTCCTGTTCCTGCGTTGTGAACAGAAAGAGGGCAGAAGGCTTCAAGAGTGACCGGATTTACGGTCAAAAATGGAACCTTAGGCAGGTAGTAAGGGTGAGGATGCAAAATAGCCTTAACCATGCCTGACTCTAAAGGTTCGAAGGGCGTGTCAACCATCCCCTCGAGGACTATGGCTAAGTCCCACGAGGGAATCTTGGCTTTATCGGGAGGCCTCAGTCACCTGGCCCCACAATGAAGCGGGTGAGTAGAGGATTCTTCCCTACTGGTACCCCGTAAGTCAAGGCGTGGCAAGCCGATATAGTGGCCACATAAACCCTGAGAGTGGCGGGGCAAGTGTCTACTGAAAGTTTCTCCTGCAGGAACTCCAGGACTGAAACAACCTGACAGTTGTGCAGTACACCATCTTTCAAAGACACCCCCTTTGTTGGCATAAATTCCTCTCATGGAGGGAGCCCTCGCACTAAGAATGGTCTGTATGACGTCGACTGAAAGCCCAGTGTCCAGCTGGGGATGAAAAATTTTCTATGTTGTGTGTGTGACAATCGGAATTTGAAGTTGTGAAGTTTTCCCAGTGAAAGTGCTACGTGCTCGTCTCGCCTACTTCCAAGGACCAGCACCCTCTCTGTCATCATGGGGCTCTCGCCATTGGCTGAGGAGCGAGAGACGGTTCCATCCCTATCGATCACTCCCTCTCCAGATCTGGATGTCCTTTTGCGATCTCAAAACACACCCTGGCACCTCCTCAGCTGGTGCGGAAGACAATGAATCTCTTGCATCCGCTATGGATTTTGACTTTCCAGTCTCCGAGCGTTCCTCACGTGATGATAAAGCATATGAGGAACTACTCGAGGTGGTTACTCACGCGGTTGCCAGGTTACAGCTAGACTGGCTGCGCGAACAAGAGACCTCCAAATGCTTTAAGTTAGAAGACAGATTTCTGTCTGGTGGCCAAGGGGAGGGACCCCAAAAGCAGTCTCTCCCCTTCTTTGAGGATCTCCATAACACATTTATGGTCTTCTCGTGTTTTTGCACCTTCAGCTTTGACATATTCAACTATCGTGGGTGCGGAGGCACGAGGATATACAATAATGCCACAGGTCAAAGAGGTGCTCATGGGCTATCTCTCACCTTGGTTGGCATCATCTATTAAGAAACCAACTCTCACCACTAAGCCATGCAGAACCACCTCATCGTTAGTGGGGAAAGTGTTTCAAGCAGCAGGTCAGGCTGGTGCTGCCCTGCACACCATGGCGGTGTTCTATTTCTTCCTGTTGTTGCCCAGCACACGGAACACCCAGCATCCGCTCAACTGGAAGTATCAAAATTGGTACCCATTTCAGAGAACTTGGCAGCGTGGAAGTTACTGCCGGGCATCTCTACTTGGGTTCTAACGACAGTAGAAAAAGGATACAGAATTCAGGATACACCATTTGCTTGTCGCCCTCCGTGTTTCAACGGCGTGGTCCCCACTACTATACAACTGGAGCAGGCATATTTACTGTCACAAGAGCTGCAATCTCTTCTAGACAAAGGGCCATAGAACATGTTCCTCTCCCAGAGAGAGAGGCAGGCTACTACAGTTGATACTTCCTGGTCCTTCAAAAAGATGGGGGACTGCGTCCGATTTTAGATCTTCGAGGCTTGAACCGTTCCATCAGAATGCTCAAGTTCAAGATGCTAACTATCAAGATGATCATGTCGCAAATTCAACATCGCAATTGGTTCATCACGATCGATCTCAAAGACGCATATTTTCACATAAAAATATTGCCATAACACAGGATGTTCCTGAGGTTCACTTTGGGAGATGAAGCTTACCAATGTCGGGTTCTTCCGTTTAGGTCTCATGGCATCTGCATCCAAGGTGATGGTATGGATGGACAACACAGCGGCAGTCTCCTACATAAATTACCAGGGCAGTCTGTGTTTGCGCTGCCTAAACAGGCTAGCACAGCAGATTTTTCTTTGGGTTCAGGACAAGTTCCTGTCACTAAAAGCAGTCTATATCCCTGGGCATCTAAATGTGGGAGCAGACTTACTGTCCAGACAGAGAATATCTATGGGGGAGTGGAAACACAAATCTGTAAAACAAATTTGTGTAAGATTTTACAAAGCAGAGGTGGACCTCTTCGCAATGGTGCATACATGGCCCAGAATGCGCCTATATGCTTTTCCCCCGGTTTCTCTGCTCAAGAAGAGTTCGAGCCAGAGTTCGCCAGCAAGGGTCTTGCCAATTACAATCACATGAGAACTCATGAGAATAAACCAACACAACCACATATAATAATGATGACACAGAATAAAGAACTGAATGAACTGAGGGCTAATATACAAACAGAGGTAATTAATTAATCAGCGACCATAGAGACAAACTCGCAAAGGAAACGTTGGTAAACAGGAACTAAACACAATGAACACAGAACCAAAACTGACTATACATGTTACATTACGCCCACCCCAGGAAGGTGCGTCCTCGCACCATAACAGTTCAACTTAGGAGGGATGGTGAGGGCTCTGGAGGAGGACGTAGAGGATAGGGAGCCAAGGACAATGACAGAGGGAAAGACCATGGTGGCATTGAGGGAGGGAGGAGCCATGGCAGAGATGCCCTCAATGATACAGGGGGTGGGGCTCAATTCCATGCCCTCGAACTCCATGAGTACTCCCATGGCAGATGATCTTGCCACCTCATACACCTGGTCAGACATCTTGCGAGGTGACTCTGAGGTGAAACATCAGGACATGCAAACAGCTCAGTTGCCGAACATCCATTTATTTATTTTTTTTCCCCGCTATATATGTATCTCTATCTCTTTTACTGAACTGGAGTGCTATCTATCACCAGTGTTTCAGGGATTCCAAACCTGGCAAAGATAACCTTCAGCCTCTCCACTGTTGTTGCTGTTATGAGTTTTAGTAAGTTAGCAATCTCGATGTATCTCGAGAAGTAGCCAACCACGACCAAATAATGGCCTTCTTCTCATTGAAAGATGTCTGCTGATGTCCCTTGTTGCCAGGGTCTCTTTGGTAAAGGTGTTGGCCTCAATTGCTGATGAAGTCTTTCAGTAGAATCCCATCGGCTACATGGATATCTGCTCTATGAGGCCAGTATGGGATGAGATGTTCCGACAAGCAGCCTCAGTCTGAACTGCAGAATTCTTGGAGGCAAGTCATCAATTGGTCTGTTGTCCAATAGTGATATTAGGGGTTTGTGGTTGGTATGCACCGTAAATTCCAGTTCAAGCAAATATACGCGCACATACCCATGTTACAGCAAGAGCTTCTTTTTCTATTTGGGCATATTGTGCCTCTATGGGTGGTAGACTTCTTGAGATGTATACGACAGGCCTCCACTCACCATTTTTCTGTTTCTGCATGAGCACTCCGCCAAGTATGTGTCTTTCTCTGCACACATTTTCGTTCAATCTTGTGAGATCGAGGCAAATCCTGATATCCTGATTATCCCTCCAATTTCCCGAGTCCTGAGAAGACTTTAGTGAACATCACCTTGTACTGCTCTCTAGGTTCATGTTAGTTGGCTACCTGTTGCAGTAACTGTAAGCTTTGGATTGCAGGCAATCCCAGCAGCGGCATCACTAAATCCGTTACAACATATATATCCTGCCGGATTCTCCTTTTGACCTTTTGCAGGCATGTGCTGAACTTTCAGAGGAGTGCATTTAGGGCCCAAGATCATCTTTTTGGAATCTTTGAGTTTCCCTTGCTTTTCAGCTGAATACGTAGATGCTGGAATCGCCATGGCTGCTGCACCTGAATCTGTTTTAAAAGTGATGGGCTCTTTATTCACCAGGATTTTCTGTTGTCTCATATTCTCTTGTTTTTGGGTCTGGATTGCTCCCAAGAAAGTAGACTCATATTAACTGTCAACTATCGCTTCAAGTCTTTGTGCTGACCAGCAAACTGCAGCAAAATGTCCTTTCTTTCTGTGTTTGTTTGCATTCTGATTCTCTGGCTGGACACTTTTTCTTTGGGTGCTGTGGACTTTTCCCGCATCTCTTACAGGAATCCATCTGTTTTATTTTCTGAGCTGTATTATAAGTACCTTGTGTTCTCTGAGCTGTCCCCTCTGCTCTCTGCGATGTCATTCTTGCTTTGGATGTTCTCTTTGTTATGACTGCATCAACGTTCACTTCAGACTTTTCTCGTCTTATTATTGGCTGCTGACGTTTTATTTCTTCATTCTGTCTGACCTGAGTTATCGTTTTATCCAATGTCAAATTTGGATCTAGTTGCAGTTTTTCTGAGAGCTTTGCATCTCTTATGCTCACTACAATATGGTCTCTGATAATTTCTTCATAGAGATTGCCATATCTGCAGTGTTCCACAAGCTTATACACATCCGTGATTTTGTCTTCTGCCACATGCGCTCACCTTTTCTGCATTGTCTTTTCATACTTTGCACTGCTGTTGAATTTCTCCAAGGTGCTTTTTGTCTGCCACAGAAGCAATATCATCAATTACACTCTTAACTTTTGAGTTAAAGGAATCAAGGAGAAAATCAACAGAGTCTACAGATATCTTGGTGTTAAAGATATAGCACACTAGTGTTCTCATTTAAGCATCTCTTTTGACACAGATCTAGCTTCAGTTGTAGGAGAGATCAATATATCAAAGAAAATACAAAAATGACAGTGCTATGTTCATAATAACGCCCCAGGTTACTTCACTGTAACCCTGTTCCCTGAAAAGGCGGGAACGAGAAGCTGCGCTTAATAGAGCACTGTGGGAACGTCTTTAGTCGTGACCAGCTGTGAATATATGTGTAAAACAACGTCAATGAAATTGACCCATATTTATAGCCTTGCGTGACGTCATTGGAATGCGTCGTAAGCGAGGCTATAATAAGATGTGCCACCTGTGCATCAGCAGATATTTTGTCTGAAGAGCATTCCTGGGACATCTCAGTGCGGCAATGAAGCGCAGCTTCTCGTTCCCGCCTTTTCAGGGAACAGGGTTACAGTGAAGTAACCCGGGGCGTTCCCTTTCAAAGGCTACACTCTAAGAGCGCTGTGAGAATGATTATACCCACGCCGCCGCACTGTATGTCCGGACCCTCTGGCTGTGAAGTGTGTCACCAAGCGCAGAGAGTCTCAGACACTAGTTTGCGATGCTGACTCAAGGACGTGAGAGCCCGGAGTAACATGAACATCCAAACTATAAAACCTTATGAATGTGTGCGGTGAGGACCAGCCTGCCGCATCACAAACATGTTGCAAGGGAGCGCCCCCTGCCAAAGCTCTAGAAGAGGCAACTCCCCTGATGGAATGATCCCTGATACCCGTGGGCGAAGTGTGACCACGCGCCTCATAGGCAAGGGCAATAGCATCTCTCACCCAAAGTGACATGGTCTGTTTCATGTCGGCCGCACCCCTTTTATGGCCGCCATGACAAACAAACAGTTGCTTTGACTTACGCCACTGGCTAGTGCGGTGGACGTAGGTCTGAAGAGCACGGAATGGACAAAGTCTATGAAGTCTCTCCTGCTCTGGCGTTGTGAACGGCGGAGAGCAGAAGGCTTCAAGAGTGACTGGATGCAAGGTCGAGAAAGGTACCTCCGGCAGATAGTCAGGATGAGGATGCAAAATAGCTTTCACCATTCCTGGGGCAAAGTCTAAGCAGGATGGCACAATGGACAGAGCCTGCAGATTCCCAATTCTTTTTAGAGAAGTTATAGCCACGAGAAAAAAACATTTTTAGAGTTAACAGCTTATCTGAAACTGACTCTAACGGTTCAAAGGGGGTCTCAACCAGGCCCTCCAGGACTATTGCTAGGACCCATGAAGGGATCCTAGTTCTAGAAGGAGGCCTAAGCCGCCTGGCTCCTCGAAAAAAGTGAGAGATGCTTGCCCAAAGGCACCCCGTCAACCAGAGTGTGGCAAGCCGAAAGAGCGGCCACATAAACCCTGAGAGTGGCGGGGCATGTGCCTGTTGACAATTTCTCCTGCAGAAAATCCAGAACTGTAGCAATTTGGCAGTTTACTGGATCTGCATTGTGTACAGTACACCATCTTTCAAAGACTTGATCTAGTGGAGGGAGCCCTAGCATTTAATGGTCTCAATAACATCAGGTGAAAGCCCTGTGTCCCTCAGTTGGTTCCCCTCAGGGGCCAAACATGAAGGTTTCCACATCTCCGTCAGGGGATGAAATATTGTCCCCTGCACCTGAGACAGAAGGTCTCTCCTCTTTGGTATCGCCAACGGCGAGCCGTCGACGAGAGATATTATCTCCGAGAACCATATTCCATTCAGCCAATGCGGCTCTATCAGTAAGAGGCAAGTCCCTTGTTGGCGAAATTTGGCTAGAACTCCTGGGAGCACAGAAACCGGAGGAAACGCATACAGGCGCATTCTGGGCCACATATGCACATCACATCCAGACCCAGAAGAAGCTGGGTGACTCCGAAAGAAATAGAGTGGACATTGTGATGCCAGTTGGGGGGGCGAAGAGGTCCATCTGTTTCATAAAATCTTTACCAGATTTGTTTGACTACCTCGGGTGGAGTTTCTCCCCCCCCGTCGGTCTAGACAGATATCTGGGGATATAAATCGCCCTGAGGGACAGGAACTTTTCCTGAGCCCAGAGCAGAATGCGCTGCACTAGCCTGTCTAGACGTCGCAAATGCAGTTCACCCCAGCGATTTGTATTATAGTTTACCGCAGTAATGCTAGGACATGGTAACCCTTTAACCGGTGGAGGAAGTACTTCAGGGCCAGAAATACAGCCATCAATTCGAGGCAATTGATGTGCCAATCGAGATGATGACCTCACCATATCCCTTTGGACTGGACGGCCACCTAAGGCCGCTCCCCAGCCCGTACGGGAAGCGTCTGTTGTTGGCATCTTGCAACATCAAAGCATATAGAGCGGGACCCAAGGTGAAGAACCAGGGTCTGAGCCACATAGAAAGAGAACGAAGCCGCAGCGCGTAACCCTTACCATAAACATGGATTTTAGAAAGTGCACGAAGCATTAGCGCGTGACTTACCATAAACATGGATTTTAGAAAGGTCATGAAGCACTCAGCGCGTGCCCTTGCCCTTATTTGCCATGGGGAATTGCTTGGACAAAACCTCTCGGCTCTGAGCCACAACTGAAACATCTCATATGCAAGAGGCCCATAGGAATCACCGAGGACACTGATGCCATGAGACCTAAAATTTCTTGATACTGCAGAACAGTGCAATCTTGGCCTAGCCTGACATTGTTCAGGGTGGTTAGAATGGTCTCGACTTGAGCGGGAGACAATTATGCCCCCATCGTGGTCGAATCCCATACGACCCCTAAATATGTCATTCTCTGGGTAGGACAGAGAACACTTTCTTCTCGTTTAGTCTCAACCCTAGAGAAACTAGATGGGCTAGTACGACATCTGTGTTGTAATGCCATCTCTTGTGACTGTGCTAGTATAAGTCAGTCGTCTATGTAATTCAAAATGCGAATGGCCTGGAGTCACAATGGAGCCAGTGCTGCATCCATGCATTTTGTGTATGGCTAGGCCGAATGGAAGAACCCGATATTGGTAAGCTTCGCCCCCGAAAGCGAACCTCAGGAACCTCCTGTGTTGTGGCAATATTTCTATGTGAAAATATGTGTCCTTGAGATAGATCATGACGAACCAATCGTGATGTTGGATGTGACACGATCATCTTTACGGTTAACATCTTGAACTTGAGAGCTATGCCTGAATGGTTTAAGCCTCGAAGATCTAAGATTGGACACAGCCCCTCGTCCTTTGGGAACTAAGAAGTATCTGCTGTAGTAACCTGACTCTCTCTCTAGAGGGGGAAACATACTCTATGGCCCCTTTCTTCAGAAGAGATTGCAACTCTTGTGACAGTAAAGTCGCTTGCCCCGGCTTCACGGTAGTGGAGACCACGCCGTTGAAACGTGGAGGACGATGAATAAATTGGATTCTTTATCCTTTTCTACTGTCTTTAGAACCCACGCAGAAATCCCTGGCAGTAGTTTCCACGCTGCCAAGTTCTCTGAAATGGGCACTAATCTTGATACTTCCGTTTGAGGGGATGTTAGATGTTCCTGATGTGTTACAGGAAACAACAGAACACCTAACGTTTCACTGAAAACCGCTGCCCCCAGAAGCACCAGAGGTGGCAGGGAAGGAGGGTTTATGTGAAAATATTGAGAAGGGGCAGGTGTTAGGTATTATGAGGCTGCGAGCGTGAAGAGCCAGTCCCCAGTTTTTACGAGGGGAAGCACAACTCGCCACAGTCTGATTATCAGCCTTTCTTAGCTGGTCAGCCTGGTCCACCTGCAACACTGCCATAGTGTGCAGAGCAGTACCAGTCTGACACACTGGTCGAAACGCCTTCCCACCTGTATGGATGTTATTATGCATAGCTTGGTGGGGAGTGCTGTCTCTTTAAGTGACTATGAGCTCCAGAGAAGAAATAGCTCGCAAGCGTCTCTTCGAACTGGAGCATCATTGTATAAATCACATGCCCTTGCACCCACGATAGTCGAAGCTGACATTGAGGGCACAAAGACACATGAAAAAATAAGGTTTACCCCATGAACGAGTTAACGTCATGGAGGACCTATTTATTTTGCTTATATGTACATATTATATATCATTCTATAATTTATATGTATATATATTATAAGGCCATTCCACTTATTAAATTCCTCAGAATTAAATGCAGCCAATTACCAGACAAGTAAACACGGTCTGAATGAAAGGCTGTGCTTAAATCTTACATAGATCAGTCTGATATGCCTGTAACACAGCCATTGTGTACAGTGCAGGACTCGTGAAACGCCTAGGCAGCGTGCTCTTCCCCAAACAAACACAACAATACTGGTGTGTGTCTGATTTGGAGATGGAACGCGAACACAGGGACACACACCATTTGCTTTGTTCAGCCATGACTTTCTCTTAAATATATAATATATAATATATGTGTGTTCACTTTTCACTCGTCAGACAGAGTTAAAAAAAAAAGGAACAAGGGGAGAGAAAGTTCTGCACACTGCCTTTCAAATCTAACTCCTAACAAAGTAATGAAGGAAAGAAAGAGTTTGAACAGAGGTGCTTCACACACACTTCACAGTATGGTCTCTGAAGACAAAAGACCTGCTGATGCACAGGTGGCACATATTATTATAGCCTCGCTTACGGTGCATTCCAATGACGTCACGCAAGGCTATAAATATGGGTCAATTTCATTGACGTTGTTTTACACATATATTCACAGCTGTTCACGACTAAAGACGTTCCCACAGCGCTCTATTAAGCGCAGCTTAGAGTGTAGCCTTTGAAAGGAAACAATGGATTAAATGTTTGGACCCTTACTGAAAAGTAAATCTAGAGTGTGTCCACAATTGTGTGTGGGCCCCATGTACATGTTATGTCAGATCAAAAGTATTCAAAACAGTTATGATTTCTTTTGCCACATTGATTTCTGCATTATATATATGAATATTTCGGAGGCCTATAAATGATGATAAGTAGAAAACGTTTAGCACCTTTTAACACAATACCCAGATATTCGAAAGACAAGTAATCACCAAATGACACTTGTTTGCATTGATAGACATATTTAAATAAAGCAGCTATACCTTCACCTCTGCAAACACTAATAAAAGTAAAGTTAGGAGGGGCTGTTTCATTGAGGACTGTTGCATTGCAGCTGTCTTCTAGTCACATTTAATTTAGAAGCATAAAATCCAGGTTGTTTGTGGTTATTAAATCGTTGACTAGAAGTGATTTCTTTTTAACCCTCTGGGGTCTGAGGATTTTCGGGCCCCTGGAAAAGTTTTGACATGCCCTGACATTTGTGCTTTTTTCAGTTGTTCATAAACATATTAATGGAAAAAGTGTCATTACACTGTATTCAGCACAAACTAGGCTACCATAATATGTGAGGAACATGTTTGTGTTTTTGAAGGAATAACGTTTATGCGTGGTTATTGAAAAAACAAAAAACTTAAGTCACTGAAATAAAGCCAAAAAAATATATATTAAATCTGTGTTCACAAGACTTCTGGGTATTAGAGGTTGTAGACTAGAGTTTTTGCTTCAAAATGATGTAAAAATTATCCTGCATACTCGTTCATTTATAACAATATATTGATTTAGTTTTTGTAAGACACTTTTTGTCAAGAAACACAGTATGCGTGGAGGTGTGAATCATCATGAATAATGGGTGATTTACACCTGAGAAGACAAAAGAATCGCATAAAGACCTCTAATGAGCTGCATAATAATGAGGCCTTTCAGTCAGGTAGGCTATGTGAAAAAACCCTCTGTGATCATGTCTCAAGCTCATCATGGTGTATATCAAACATACAGAAAAAACAGCAATACTGTGAAATATTATTACAATTTAAAATAATGGTATTCTATTATATACTTTAAAATATAATGTATTTCTGTGATGCAAAGCATCTGAACATTCATGTTACCTCTATGGCATTTCATATAGTCTTTTAGCTTAAAAGCATGCACATTTGGAGAAATATTGATGGATTCTCATATGTTTATGTCAATTTTCTATACAGAGGAGTAATATTTATTCAATATTTATTGTCATCACTGTGAGCGCTGGATACTGTTTTCAATTCATACTTGCAGCCGGAGGGCGCTCTGTACACCTTTAGTCCACAAATTACTCTAAAGAAGAACAGGACATTCAGGAACTAACGGCATGTCTTCTAGAGATCACTAACCATGGCTTCAACATCCAGATAAACACTTTTCAAGACAATAAATGCACGATTGAGATGATATATACATGTATTGCCTCAGAATTTGCGTCTGAATAGCGCTCGCTCCGTGGGCGTGGCCGCATTAGCGGATAATGAGCTGAATCACGGGCGTCTGACATGTGTCTCTTTTCATACAGATTACATAAACACAGAATATTTGTTTTCGATTTGACTTACACGATTTAAAACCTGACATTTCAACATTTATTTAGACATAAGTCTCATTTTTGTGTCATTAGTATTCACTAAATTACACTTCATTTTCTGAGAACTATCAGATTAAACTTCGTTCAGAGGGAGACGAGAGATCACGCATCATGTTTTCTTTATTTTGCAAAAAGCACATCATTTTGTTTTTACTCTGAGTGTACACAAATAAAAGAAGATATTCCACAAATTTTAATGGTGTATAACTCTTAATTATATGTGCAACATTGACGGAGTATTTCGAGTCTCTTTCACACTGGTAAGAAAAAAAACAAGGTGGTATCGCCGGCGTGACCGCCGACCCGAGGGAGTTAAGTGAGCAGATGTTTAAAAGTGTTAACAGTATTAATTTTTCCCCCCACAGCAATCTTAGTTTGACATGTAAAAGGCAGCAGATTAGAAGGCTTTGCCATACAGCTTGAGAAGGCCTTAGACTTCCTGTCAAGTAAAAGAACAGAAATAGAAAAAGCAGGCACATTGGGTTCCTGCTTGTTCTGTAAACATTTGACAAAGTTACTGTTATCATACTGGGGACCCAACACATATCATTGAGAGCTGTTATCAGTTGTTTTTGGTTCACCTAGAGCAGATGGAGGAGGGTGTGGGCCCTGGCATTGTGGCAGAGGCCGGAGAGCTCACACAGGAGGAGGGGGAGGGCAAGCTGGGCCCACAGGCTTTTGTGGCTGTGGGGCACGGTGCTTTTTGGTTGAAATCTGGGGGCTCGCAGCAAAAAACAGTTTGGTTCCAGCATATACCAGTTTCTCCATTTTCTCTGAGAAGCTCAGAAGCGGGGATGCTGGAGAGAGGGATAATGTGCCCGGTAAGAGGGGCTGTGGCTCTGGTGTTACCGGAGGCTGTAGTATGTTGTCCTGGCTTCCCTGACTGTTTTCTAGAAAGTTGTCTTTGGGTGCCGAATCTTTGAGCAGTTCTAATACGTCACAGTCTGTCTGTGGTGAGCTCTGTGGGCCAGTCTGGATTGTGTCCATGAGAAGTGGTTGTTGTGGCTGAGTGGCGTTATCATTGTCCTTGTAGGATGTGTCAACCGCATGTCCATTCAGATTCTGAAGTGAAGTCCTGTGGTCAATTGTACTCTGTCCAGGTGTGTGTGTGTGCCATTCTGGTTGAGTGGATTGGCATACACTACTGAAGGATGATGGAGGGAGAAGAAGATATTGTCCGTTAGCACCCTTGTACTAAGTTTGTTTGGGTGGAGGCCATCCTGTTTAAACAGTTGTCTCTGACTCCAGAGAAGACTGAAGTTGTCCTTTTATGTTGCAGTTTTTTTTTTTTTTTGCAGCCATGTATTAAGCCCAAGCAACTCTGAAAACCCTTTTGTTCCTCAGAGTGGTCCACTGATGAATGGCTGAAAGTTCATTGAAATTGTAAGACTTGATTTCCCTGCTGAGACAAAAACTGAGAACAAGCACCCTGCAATAAAGCAACACACACACACACACACACACACACACACACCCTCCTTCCTTTCCCCCTGACTCAAGTCACTGAAAGTGTACATTCTATGTATAATGTAACTTGTGTATCTATTGTTTTTTCCTTTCATGTTTGGTTTCATTTTAAATGTCTCAGTGCGATTGGTAAAATGGTCTCAAGTCTTCAAAGCAGTCACTGGTATTATGAGGAAGATTGAAAACTAAGGAGAATTCTGTCCTTCTTTTGGGTGGTGTCTCTTCAAGATATCTGAAAACCCACTCATCTCCCCCCAAAACAGGTGTTGGTGTAGTAAATATTTACAATCCTTTTGTTCTGGTCTGGGTATTTAAGGTAAAGTGCAAAGCAGTCATGTGGGATCTTCTGTAGCCAGAAACCCCCATGCAGAGATGGGTGAATGTCTGAAACACTCACACATCACTGTGTGTATATGCAATTCTTACTCTTAGAGTCATCTTTGAGCAACTGATGTTATGTATTTATGATTTCTGAATTGGCTTCTAATTGGTTATTTGTGTAATTGGCATGATACTCTTTTACCTGACAAATAAAATGTTATATTTGATTTACTCTGGATTCTCCTGAAATCATTATTACTAGTAAATTATGGGAGGCTGATGCTACCGTAAATCTGTGTCCAGGGTACAAGAAACTGAAGGCGCATGAATGAAGGAGCAGTAGGCACTTCATCTGAAGACGTTTTGATTTCTGTTTACCACTGATTTAGCAAGGTGTATGGAAGTGGCTAAATTAATATACACTTTTGTTTGAGTGAGCAGTAGGCAACCAACTAAAGGTATCAGCTAACTTATTACACCCTCTGATGAAGATCAGACTTGCGAGTTTATGTCCGTGAGTTTACCGCAAACCCGGGGCGAGTATCTCTGTGCGGCATTGGGTCCCTAATGAACGAATATTTGAAAGTATGGGATACCCAGAATAATCAAATATCTAAATTAATACATAACCAATGATTAATTTTTAATTGGAAACACCATCTAAGAGTAATAATCATTTGAAATTGGAGTCAGATTAAATGAGCAGCTAAAGTAAAATTGAAACTAAATTCTAGAAACTAAGTGAACTTCACAGGGGCACTGAAAAGACATACACGCGTTATCCCTTCCCCCAGGCCGTCGGATTCCGTTTTTGGGCCGATGGGGGGTTTCTTACAAAATCCCTCTTAAGAAGTTCTGACTGCTCCTTCTGAATATCATTCTTCCCCACATGAATGATGAGTCGATTTGCAGTCTTACACTTCATCAGAATGTTCTGAAGTTCCCTGTTTACATCAGAAACTGTTGCTTGTAGAAGGCAGCATGTAGTTGTAGTTTTGCTACTAATGTTTCTGATTATGCAGTCACCCACTATCAGAGTCCTGGGCTTGGCTGCGCTCTGAGCTGAGTGCCGCTGTCTGCTCGACCTTGAATGCCAGTTAGCATCAGTGTTAGCTGCTGGCTGATTCAATCGGTGCCCGATCATTTTTGGGGATTCCTCACCCACAATTATCATGTTTGGGGATTCCTCACCCACATTCATTAATACTTGAAATCTGTTCTCAAGATGTATATGGGGTGGTAGGATACCAGTGTTTATAATCCTTGTCATAGCTGTATCTGTGGCAGAGGATGCTACTGCAGCAATATGTGATACTTGTGACAATCTGATGTCTCGAGTGCCTTTGGGTTTCGCTCCCTGTTTGTGCCATCGATTAGTGTGTTGATCAGTTACGGCTTGTTTCTATACACTCAGTATGGCCTGTTGAGGACCACTAGATTCATGGGACTCACAGGCTGTATGCTGAGGGGGTCCATGACGAAGCTCTGCTGTGTGTTCCATCTTGTTTGGTAGTCCCGCAAGTAAATTTGTTTCAAGAACTGTAATCCTTTGTAGAAGTCTATGGCAGTTTGTGCAGCAAGTAGATTCTTGAACCAGAGGAGGCATTTTCTTTCTTATCCTTTTGAATGTAGGCAGCTGTGTTTTCCCTTCTCCGGAATGTAAGTTGATGGCTGGTGTCAGTGGGAGACTGGTCAGATAAAAATTCCCTTTTTTGTAGTAATCTTCCAGTGACAAAAGTTTATAGTTTTAGCATTGCTGCTAAGCTTTGTCATTTGAGTGTTGATTTACTGAATTTTAGAATTAGGAGATGAAATATAAAAGTGATAGAGCAAAGCAGGGAGCAGTAAGCAAGAGTGTCTGAACAGTTGCTAAGCAGGAACACTCTAAAGGCTGGTGCACACTGTGTGATTTTGGCCACGATTTGGTCGTCTGAGACAAATTTTGCAAATCCTAAAAGATTCCTATAATCCTAGCCTAAAATCTGTAGTCTTTGATCGCTAGTTTGACATGTTCACCGACAGCCGATTAATGACCGTTGCGATCAAATTTTACCTCTGACGAAATTCTGGCAGTGTCAGAAGATCTGGCGCACAGTCCTGCAGTGTGACTTCTCCTACAATGAACGTCAAATTGTCTTCATTTTTCAAGACAAGCCATTATCAAAATTAACGGTAGAGATTTCTTTGTTAGTCACCATTTCAGTCCCGTGTGTAATGCAGCTCACTGTCACCGAACGTGTATGGGTTGATGATGTAATACTCTGGATGATGTAAGTTTTCATGAGCGCATCCGTTTTTAACGCGTCTTGACTGTCGTACAGTCTGACGTAAATGACAGCTGAGATCCCACAGTGTGACATGAGGATCATGTTCATACAGTCTGACAAGCAACAATCATAAAGGACTAATATAAATCACACAGTGTGCACCCGGCTTAAGCAGCGCATGACAAGAATACTATAACAACAGACTTTAATAACACTCTTTAGCAGTCACAGGAGAACTCACAAGGATAAACAAACACAACCACGCATAATACTGATGACACAGAACAAAGAACTGAATTAACTGAGGGCTAATATAGACAGAGATAATTAACATAACAAGGAACACCTGCATAACTCAATCAGTGACCACAGAGACAAACTAGCAAAGAAAACACTGGCAAACAGGAACTGAACACAAAGAACACAAAACTGACTATACATGTTACAGAAGGATTACAGTGTGAGGTTTATCAGTAGTTAGATGCACTGGTTTCACTTTATTTTAGGATGGCATTGTTACAGTGTATTATATAAATAAGTACTGATTGGTATAAATTAACTACATGTACTTTGTTACGTGTGGTTGTTGTAGAGACGAGACGTATACGGAACTCCACAATATTATGGTATTTATTGAACAACGAAGGAGAAGACAAACAACCATACACATTAAACTAACAATAGAACGGACAGGGAGTGCTAGGAGTGAGTCCAACTTAAAGGGAGTGCTAATGACAATAAACAGTTGCAGGGAATCCAGGAGAAATGAGAAGGGTGATGAGGGAAGTGAGTTCAGGTGTGCAAACAAGGAGGATCATGGGAACTAGAGTCCAGGACAGGTGTGGTGTAACATACTTAAGGTTAGGGTTTGGTTTTTTAGTGTAAGTTACATGTAATTGTGCATAATTTACTGTTATTACTACAGTAACTACATAACTATGTCACCTTAAAACAAAGTGTTACCAATGCACTTTAAAGGTGCTTTATTACATTTAAAGCCATTAATATGTGGTGTGTGAAATATGCCTTTTTGGTTTTTGTTTGTTTTATCTGCATGAATACAACATATAACAGAATACAAATTTATTTAATAACTGGTGAAACGAGAAATACTCAAAAATATTTAATTAAAAAAGAAAATAATATGAAATATGTCAAATTTAATTTTGGGTCAATGACAAGTAAGGATATCCAAGATGATAAAAGAGAAAATATGGAGGGCCAAACCTTGCAGTGCAAAGATGGATTTTGTTGATTTTATTTTAGTGGTAACAGCCATAGTGCCTTATTATTATAATAACTGAATTTATCGATTAAAATTAAGAACTCAATCATACAACTATGCATATTTAATAAGGTTTGAATAAAATATCCCTGGAAATCAATTTATAGGGGGAAATACCACCTCTAAATTGAAAAGTTTGTGTCTGTTGCTGTTAACATTATTTTTGGAAGTTACATTAAAAATGCAGTTGGCTCAAAAATCTTAGGGGGCACGACAGGTTTGAATGGACATGATGCTCTTGTGTACATATCTGCAATGCATGGCAAGATGCGTGTCTCACTAGCTGTGTTTACATGAGCACCTTTTGTTTGATTTAATCCTGAATAATTCCAATTGATGACTTGAAATAAATCAGTAGGCTATCTAAGAGCAGCATCTATGAAATATGCATTATATTTTAAGTAATTGAATTGTCACGTTATGCATGCAAAATTCAGAAACGCGAATGTAAACTGTAGGCTATTTGAAGCCGCGTTTCAAACACATTGATCAATATGCTTGCATAGACTTCAGCGAAATGTGCACTGATTTCTCTCCGCGTTCTGAGCTGGTGTGCGAGTCTCATCAACAATAAATGCAAGCTCTTACCAGCCCCATCCAGCGCATTTACATTAAATGTGATTAATAGTGGATAATTTCACATGCTTCTGTGTCAAAGTATCTGTTATTAGATTTGTTGAAGGAAGCTGCTTCTGTTCATGTGTGCCAAGACAATTAAGAAATCACGACTGGGCAATGTTTTTTGGCCATGTCCGGAATAAAGATGTTATATACATACAGCTAGGGTGATATTAAATGAGTTAAACTGTGATATAAGTTATCAACAAGGATTGGCCCCTCGAGTGCGGTTGCATCTCGCTGCATACGAGGATTCCATCGGGCTAGAACGCTTCATCCAACTCTCCATACGCTTCGCCACTCGTATGCAGTCATGTCTCGAAGAGCACCAGGGCCAGCCACTGTTCAACACTTCCCTCTGCCGACCAGAGCCCGTCAGCCTTCCAGAACCAGCCCACGAGTCAATGCAACTGGATAGCACAAGACTGACGCCCACTGAACGGCAGAGATGGCTACTTCCCCTGCTGCTTCGAGTTTCTTCTTTGTGGCGAAAAAGGACAGAGGCTTCTGTCCCAGCTGCACTAGAACATCTCCGTGGTGCCACTGTCTTCACCAAGTTGGACCTCCGCAGCGCGTACAACCTCATCCGGATACGTGAGGGGGACGAGTGGAAGACCACCTTCGTGACCCCTACTGGACACTATGAGTACCTTGTAATGCCGTATGGCCTGGTCAACACCCCCTCCATATTCCAGAACTTCATACATGAGGTGCTCCAGGAGTTCCTCCACAAGTTTGTCTTGGTATACATCGATGACATCCTGATATACTCCCGGAGCATGGCCGAATATCCCCACCATGTTGCGGAGGTCCTGAAACGCCTGAGGGAGTTCCAACTCTTCCTGAAAGCAGAGAAATGCTCATTCCATCAGCCCTCAGTGCAGTTCCTTGGATACAATATCGACAGCAGTCGCATCCGGATGGACGAGAGGAAGGTGGATGCCATCAGGAACTGGCCAACTCCCTCTACCGTTAAAGAACTCCAACGCTTCCTTGGTTTTGCCAACTTCGATCGACGCTTCATCCAAGATTACAGCTCCATCACCAGCCCACTTACAAGCCTCCTCCGTAATAAACCCAAGTCTCTGTCTTGGACACCAGCTGCCACCAACGCATTTAACATCCTGAAAGAAGCTTTCACCACCGCTCCTCTCCTCATCCATCCTGATCCCGACAAGCCCTTCGTTGTAGAGGTAGACACCTCCACCACCGGAGTAGGAGCGGTATTATCTCAGCAGCAGGGGAACCCAAGTAGACTTCTTCTCCCGCAAGCTCAACCCGGCGGAGATCAACTACGACATCGGCAACAAGGAACTTCTCGCCATCAAATTGGCCCTGGAAGAGTGGAGGCATTGGTTGGAGAGTGCTAAACATCCCTTCCTAGTACTCACAGACCACAAAAACTTGGAGTATCTACGGGTAGCCAAGAGGCTAAACCCAAGACAAGCACGCTGGACGTTATTCTTTACCCGCTTTAACTTCACTATCTCCTATCGTCCAGGTTCCAGAAACGTCAAGGCGATTGCCTTATCTCATCTGTATACTCCTGAGGAAAATTCTGAAGAACCCGAAGCTATCCTTCCTGAGAAACTCATCGTCAGTCCCATCACCTGGTCTGAGGAAACCATGCCCTCCGCCAACACTCCGCCGGGTTGCCCTCCAGGCTTGCAGTACATCACCAGGACACAGCGCACTCCACTCATCCACACTGCCCACACGTCACTAGGCACTGGCCACCCGGGGGTCAATGAAACCCTCTCGCTGCTAAAGGAGCGCTTCTGGTGGCCGAACATGGCATCGGATGTCAGAAGGTACGTGCAGGGATGCAAGGAATGCGCCATCGCAAAGAGACCACGCCATCTTCCATCCGGCAAGCTCCTTCCTCTGCCCGTTCCCAATAGTCCCTGGTCACACCTAGGAGTTGATTTCATAACAGACCTACCTGCTTCCAATGACTGTACCTGTATCTTTGTGATTGTTGACAGATTCTCCAAATCCTGTCGTTTGATTCCTTTAAAGGGACTGCCCACTGCCATTGAGACTGCTGAACTCATGTTTAATCACATCTTCAGATTCTACGGAATCCCCGAGGACATTGTATCGGATAGAGGACCTCAGTTCATTTCCCGGGTATGGAGAGCTCCTAGGTGTGACAGTCAGCCTTTCGTCACGTTACCACCCGCAGTCGAAAGGGCAGACAGAGAGGAAAGGTCACTTCCTCCGTACCTTCTGTAACATGGCCACCAGGACTCTTGGAACCAGTACCTGGGTTGGGCCGAGTACGCACAGAACTCCCTGCGACAACCATCTACTGGACTCACACCTTTCCAGTGCGTGCTCGGTTACCAACCCCCATTGTTCCCCTGGTTAGGGGAACCATCGGACGTTCCATCTGTCGACTACTGGTTCCGAGAGAGCGAGAGGGTCTGGGACTCCGCACACCACCAGCTTCATCAGGCCTTGCACAGACACAGGATGACAGCTGACCTTCACCGCTCCAACGCCCCTGCATACCAACCAGGACAGAAGGTCTGGCTGTCAACCAGAGACATCAGACTGCGTCTGCCCTGCCGCAAGCTGAGTCCCAGGTTCATTGGCCCATTCACCATCACCAAGCAGATCAACCCGGTCACGTATCAACTTCAGTTACCTCCTCAATACCGTATTCACCCCACATTCCATGTGTCTCTCTTAAAGCCTCACCACCCTTCTGTCCCTGTCTCCACAGAGCCTGGCGTAGCAGCAGCTGAACCCCCCCTTCCTCTCATCCTGGACGACAGAGCAGCCTACGAGGTTCGCGAGATTTTGGACTCCCGGCACCGTGGTGGTCAGCTGGAGTATCTTGTGGACTGGGAAGGCTATGGCCCGAGGAGCGCTCTTGGGTCCCCAGAAACGACATACTTGACCCCAACCTGCTGAACACCTTCCACGCTACTCATCCCAACAGACCGCCCCACGTGGAAGAGGACGACCACCACGACGTCGGGGTCCTCGGCCCTCAGGAGCAGGCCGTGGAGGGGGGGTACTGTCACAGACACGCCAGGCTCCAACACCGTCCAATCACAGCGCACTCCCTCACCAGAGTACTGATCACGCGCACCTGCACTCTACCAGCACGCCAATCAGTCACCATATAAAAGACACTCACACACCTTCAGTCACTGTCCGGTCTCGTTCGCATCTAGACTTACCTTCATGCTTACCTCAAGGACTCCAGTCGATCTACTTACCTGTCTCCAGCGTCTCCAAGTCTCCTCCTGTGTTCCCAGTCCGTGTGTGAGTGTCTACCGTCTCCAGTGTTACGTTTCTACACCATTCGCCCAGGATCTTCACCTCTACAAGCACAAAGGACAGTATCATTCATCTATCACTCATCATTCACTCTAAGATCAACTACATACTCACCTGCACTTCTGTATCCTCTGCTGTGTGTCTAATAAACATCATTACCTGTTATCTTCAGTCTCCGACCCTTCTGTATTGTAACAATAAGATTTTAGATATATTGCCCATCTCTAAGTCATTCATTTCCTGTGCGACTTCTTGCAAAGGCACGTCCAAACCTCTTGCGTTTCATTTAGTCAGACTGCAAGGTGTCACTGTGGCCTCAAAGCTTCAGTACTGACACTCTAAGCTTGATTGCTGATGTCTGAGGTAAAACACGCCCTCCTCATTAGCATGCAGACAAAGAAATGTATAAATAAATAAATGTGGAAATAAATGAATGTATAAATAAATGTGGAAATAAATAAATGTATACATAAATAAATGCATAAAGAAATAAATGTGGAAAAAAATACAGTTATACATAAATAAGGTAATGAAAGTATAAATACTTGTTTATTTATTTATTTTTACATTTCCTTGTATATTTATTTGTGTATTTTAGTTTTTTTTTTTTTTTTTTACACACACACACACACATATATATATATATATATATATATATATATATATATATTTTTTTTTTTTTTTTTTTTTTTTTTACATATTTATTTATTGTTTTTGCAGGTTTGGCCCTCCATAAGAAAAGTCTAGTAAATCTAAAAACAGCAGCTTTGTGTTTTTTTTTTTTTTTTTTCTTTTTTTTTTTAATTACAATCTCTGGATAGAAATGTATACTCAGTTTCAGTTTGAATATATATTGAATAACTTGATAGATGTGGACAAATAAATAAATAATATACTAAACTGAAAATTATCTAATCTCAGTGCAGCCCCGAAGACTGCTTTTTCCAGGAAATGCCTCAATGTGTTTTATTAAATTATTGATTGAAATCATTGACATTTAAACGTTTTTTCTTATAATTTTTCACAAGCTCTTTTTAATAGGCACCTCTAAACGTCATTTGTGTCTGAACTGATTTCACTTCGTATTATTCCAGTAAACACACACACAGCTTATATGTTAATCAGTGAGATGTATGGAATAGAGTTTTGACTGTGGAGAGCTGTAAGGTCTCATAAAATACAACTCTCTCTTCCTCTCACCCTGGACAGATAATGACCTCAGGGAGGTGTCTGCTGTGGATTTGGTTTAGACCGAGTGATGGTGATGAGTTGGCTTTACTGTGTGTAATCCAACGATTTGTTTGCCTTTTATGCTTGCATTTCAACAGAGGCCACCCAGGAGAATCTCCCTGTCTCTCTCTTTGTCAGTTTGGGTCACAGAAACGCAGCCTCTGCCCAGAAAACTTTTTGGCAGGAGCTGCTGCATGTCCTGTCTTACTACTGATTCTCTGTTTACTCTACAGGGTTCCTGAACTCTGAAATTACAGATATAAGTCATATCGTCTCTTCCTCAGCAGACCACTGCTCTCTCTCTCTCTGCCATGAGCAACAGCAGTTTTTGCATCACACTATTGCTGCTTTCTTGGCACTGCATTTCCTCCATCTTTAGGACATAGTTTTCATGTCTGGAGTGAAAGAATCAAAGCTATGTCTAGGGAAAACTACGGTGTGTCTCTCCAGTGTGTGTTCTGTTGCCCAAAACTGTTGTCTCCTACTGAACTAGTTCCCCCCCATCCCACTATCCCCCCTATCCCCCTACCCCTTTTTTTTTCTGTGTGCTAAAGCACTGTTTTTATAAGGCATCCCCAGTCATTCCTGCATTTGGAGGACACCCTAATCTGATTTATTGAGCTGCTCACAAGTATCTTAAAGTTGTTTAGCTCCTGTTGTAATGCCAAATTAAAACACTCATAAGTCATTTTTCAACAGTCTGCACATTCCTGCATTTATCTGCATTACCGTAGATAATTATTATGGTTGTGCAAGTGTTTCTGTAATGCAGGGACTGTCTATCATGATGTGACCTTTCAGTGCATCTTGAGAAACATGTTGTTTATAAACATGTGAGGTCATGTTCAACTCAACAATTATACAACTCATTTGTATAATTGATTTGTCTTATAATTACACTGTGTGGAATCTTCTCTTTCATGTCATTTTGAATGCTGAAAATGGAGATTTATTTGTGAGCGAGTAGAAGTATATTAAACTTAAATTTTATTTAATTGCATTTCTAATCAATGCACAATTCTAATCAGTTCTATTTTGTATAAAATTTGGTTTCATTGGTTCCCTGAAGAGGAACCAATGCTGTGGGAATGCTCTGCGTGATTGTGTTGTGAAGCACATGTGAAATTAGTCTAATGGTGTGACGAGATGTCAGAGTCGGGTGACGTCACGACCAGGAAACTATAAAACATCCCTAAACAGTGCAGTGCTAGCTTCTAATAGGCTGAAGTTAGTCGCTGACAAGCATGCCGGAAATATGGCAGGACGACGCAGCGTCTCGTTCCCTCTACAGGGAACTAAGGTTACAATCATAACCGAGACGTTCACTTTCAAGAGGACTCACGCTGCGCCGAATGATGCTGTGGGAATGTCTATATCCACGCCGCCATAATGTCCAGTGCCTGTCTTGTGTGAAACTGCACAAAGCACTAGGACAAGAGCACCTGAGCCTCTGGTGTAGTCCAGGTCGTAGAACCTCACGAATGTGTGCGGTAAGGACCAGTCTGCCACATCACAAACATCCTGAAGAGAGACTCTTGACAAGAGAGCCTTAAGGCCAATTCACACCACACCGACAAACACCAACAAACGCCAACGAACAAGTTGGCCGTTGGATTTAGAATCTATGAGAAAAACTGTCATGTTCACACTGCCCCAACAAACACCGACAAACGAGTCACAGAGAGTCAAGTCTGACTGGGAAAATTCCACAACTACATATGTGTAACCATGTTAACAATATTGTCAGGCAAGTTTATTATATTAATAATATAGTATCATATATATTTTCATTGTATTAAAGTATTGAGGCAAAACAAAAATACTAACCTGAAATCCGAAGCGCTGTAGCCATCGATCTGATCGCAACCTATTGTGATGCGGTTGGTATACACCAGTTTTTTTTTAGCGCGACCCTTTTTATTTACGTGACCCATAGGCCTATACAACCATGTAGCTAAACAAGCCAAAACGAATTAATTTGAAACGAAACTGAAGGTAAACCTGCGTTGCTCTCATGGTGGTTATACCTCTCTCTTTCGGTGAAGTGGAGCAGTGCTATTGCTGAATGGCACGGATTGCACTACGTACTACTGTACCTTTCATGTTTTGTTTTTTTTTGTTTTTTTTTTAACTGTATTTTATTTTTTTATAACAAACAAGCTGCAATGTCACGTTTAAAGTGCTTTGTTGTGTGTGCGTGAGGCGCGTGCGAGATCAAACAGCTGTTTTTGCAGGGGACTTGCCTCATCGTCATGGCAACAGTTCGTGGCCAGGTCAGATTACGTCAGAGTTTGTTGCCGTTTGTTGGAAAACTGTTCACACTGCTCAGACATTCCACGACCCAACAAACGCTGATTAAACATGTTCAGTTGGGTGAAAACAGATTCCGACCAATGCCAACAGACTCCAACAGACGCCAACAGGGGTATCACACCTATCCAACAAACTCCAACAGACGAGTTTGTTGGTGTTTGTCGGTGCAGTGTGAATTGGCCTTTAGAGGCATCCATACTCCTAGTAGAGTGGGCTCGGAAGGTAGTCCAGCCGACTAATAAGCAAGGACTATCCACACAACTGTTCAGACTTACATCGAAGGGCAGCTCTGTGAACATAAGCAATGCCCGAACTGGGCACAGCAGATTATATAGTTCCTGATCTGGATCCCTGAAAGGAGGAGGACAGAAGGCTTGCCGCACAATAGATCTAGCCACATTAGTGGGGGACTTAGGAGCCTAGGGTGAAGGAACGCTTTTACCATGCCAGGTGCAAATTCCAAGCACAAAAGGGCAACCGACAGAGCTTGCAGATCTCCTATCCTTTTAAGAGAAGTGATAGCAAAGAGGAACAATGTCTTTAGAGTCAAATACTCTAACGTGAAAAACCAGTCCTCGGACCTGATTTGTGTTATGATCTGTCTCAAGGTTAACATTTTGAACTTAAGCTGCATGACTGAATGATTCAGATGATCCAGATTAAAATGGGATGCAACTCTCCATCCTTCTTTGGAATGATAAAGTAACAGCTGTAGAAACTGTAGTCTTCTCTGTCGGGGCGAGGTACACGTTCTATGGCCCCTTTTCCCAACAAAGTCTTTACCTCCTGTTTGATAACCAGAGCCTGATCAGGGCCCCATTAGGACTGCCATAAATTTGAGCGGGCAAGACCCGAACTGAATAGTGTAACCCTTTTCGACTGTGCACAGGACCCACTGATATATTGAAATATATTTGGCAGTAGCTTCCACACTCTGAGAAAGTCTACTAAGGGAACCAGCCTCTCGAGACTGGCCTCTGGTGTATTTCGAGCAACCACTTCAGTGCCCTAAAGCAGTGCACCGCTAGGGAACAACCGAACTGGTAGCTCTGGAACCCTTCTCAGAGGGGGCGAGTATCCCAATGCCGCTATGTTTCCGGGTGGAGGATGAAATATGTACTCGCCACTGTGCCCTGAAGCACACAAGGTGGCAGGGTTGGCAAAACAGCCCCCTGAGGGCACTGAGGGGAAATGGGCACCGTATACTGCGGTGTTGACCACTTCCCCCAGGAGGGGACTACCTTCAGAGGTCTGACACCACTGGCGTCAGGACCTCTTCCCTGCAGCCTTCTTGGCAATAATGACGGTCCTCAGATCCGTCCTACCACTCGAAGGCTGTGGTTGAGAATGTCCCGATCCCCCTTCTCTTTGGGGGGAAGCTCGGGAAGTAACGCTCTGTTTTTGCACTCCACAGTGCGAGGAACTGGTTTTAGATGTTTGGGGCTGCTCCCGCTCAGCAGCCCCAGAGACCTGAGAGTGGCATGGGAGGATCTTTTGGAACACTGCCACCTGCTTACTGGCCTCCTGGAACCTCTTGACAACTGTGTTCACAATGTCACCAAAAAGGCCAGAGGGCGCTAGCGGGGTGTCCATAAGGAAGCTCTTATCTTTCTCCTTTATGGCACTAAGATTTAACCAAAGGTGCTTATCCATGGCCACCAGGGCTGCCATAGCACGGCCGATGGATCTGGCCGTCTCCTTAGTGGCCGGAGAGTAAGATCTGTGCCCGACGCAACTCTGAAACTGTGTCAGGGCCTATACCCCGCCTTCATCAAGGTCTCCTAGCAAGTCTGCCTGGTAGGCTTGCAGCAAGCCCATAGTATGAAGGCAAGCATATGCTTTAACCATCAAAACCGATGTTGTTCTGACTGCTTGGTGGGCAGTGTCGGGGCCTTTAGGGATGGTGCAGTCTGAGGGGAGAATTAGCTGTCTAGCGTCTCTTCCACCTTAGTCATCGCCCCATATACATGTTCTTTATGGCCAGCTATATTGGAATAGTGAGATGTTTGTGCACTATTAATTTTATAAGAGAAGGGTTTCTTCCACAATCTCGACACCTCATGTGGAGATCAGGAAAAAATGGAAGGCCCTGACATTGAGGTTTTGCTCAAGAGGGCAGGAAGCATTCGTCCAGTTTATTTTAAGGACAAACATCCTGCTTCTCAATTGACCAGTCAATGTTTCATTTGGCAACAGTGAGAGTCACAACCTCTACCAGTTCCTCATATGCAGAGTGAGGTGGCGAGCCCTCAACATCTTCTGCCTCTATGCTTTCAATATCCAACTCCTCAGAGCTGGACATTTGCAGCACCGGTGCCTCACTCGGTGTGGAAGAAACCTCAAAACATGCTTTCTGATACTAAGAGAAGGCACTGGATCTATCAGGTGAGGGACCCGAACCCAGGGGAACACAAGCCTGAGCGCTATTCTCAAAGATTGCCAGGTGGGAGCGTCCATAATGGAAGCTCTTCACAGTCTGCACAGCCAGCACCCTTGAGCGCTGACTATGCATGCTCTGCTCCCAAACAAAAAACGCAAAGATTGTGTGAATCTCCACCCGTGATGTAGCGTGGGCAGGCAGAAACACACAACCTAAACTGCTGTCTGCTCGCCATGATATACACTACCGTTCAAAAGTTTGAAATCGGTAAGATTTTTAATGTTTTTAAAAGAAGTTTCATCTGCTCACCAAGGCTGCATTTATTTAATTAAAAATACAGTAAACAGTAATATTGTGAAATATTATTACAATTTAAAATAACTTTTCTATTTGAAAATATTTAAAAATGTAATTTATTCTTGAGTTGGCAAAGCTGAATTTTCAGCATCATTACTCTAGTCTTCAGTGTCACATAATCCTTCAGAAATCATTTTAATATGCTGATTTGCTGCTCAAGAAGCACTTATTGTGTACAATTGTACAAAATATTTGTGTACAATATATATTTTTTTTTCAGGATTCTTTGATGAATAGAAAGTTCAAAAGAACAGTATTTATTTGAATTATAATCTTTTGTAATATTATAAATGTCTTTACTGTCACTTTTGATCGATTCAATGCATCCTTGCTGAATAAAAGTATTAATTTCTTTAATTTCTTTAAAAAATACCAAATAAGACATGCGATTTCACATATGGCGCTTACTGAAGACACAGAAGATAGAGCTGCACTGTTTGGACATGCTTTATAGTTTCCTGGTCATGACGTCACCCGCCTCTGATGTCTCATCACACCATCGGACTGATTTCATATATGCTTCACGACACAATCACGCTGAGTGTTCCCACAGCATCATTCAAAGCAGTGTGAGTTCCCATGAAAGGGAACTATATTATATACTTGCCAGAGAAATAATTTATCTCTCTATCGCTCTGCTCTCCAAGGTCATTACACAAGGGCAACCAACATTAACAACTCAACTATTTTTACGAAATTTCACCATTTTGAATTGAACATATGCAATTTACATGATTCATGTAATTCATAAGAACAAGAAATGTTTTGCGTTGTTTTTTTTTTGTGTTTTTTTTACATATTAGACATACGAATAAGAGTGAATGTATACATATTTTACAATAAAATATTATTTGCAAATAGTTTAAATTGATTAGGCTGCTTAACTATGTGCTTATTTATTTTTCTTTATTCCCTTAAAATCTGTTTAATCCTTTAATTAATTTATTTAAATAAAAAGACCAATAACACCCCCCATGGGCGATACCAGCAATATAGGAAGCCAGGGAAGTGCCGGGAGTTCAGGGAGCCAGGGAGGCATTGGCAGTTCAGGGGCCCAGGGAGGAGCCGGCAGTTCAGGGGCCCAGGGAGGAGCCGGCAGTTCAGGGGCCCAGAGAGGATCTGCCTCCTTGGCCTTGACCCAGAAGCTTGGCCACTATGGCCAGGGATGTATAACCACCCCCTTCTTGGGAGGAGCTATGGGGTTATGAACTGGAGCGGACTCAAGTGCTGGAGGGAGTTCATGGGCTGGAGAAGGCTCATGGGCTGGAGTGGACTCAGGAGTTGGAGCTGATGTGTGTGAGGCCCAGAAACACACTTCTAGAGCCATTATGGACAGTGCACTGCTCACTGGGCTGAGCTCTGGGGCTGAAGCAGACACTGGAGAGCATTCTGGTGTAGTATGGAGAACATACTAGAGCGGACTCTAGACCGTGCTCAGGGGCTGGAGCAATCACAGGACTCTGGTCAGGGGCTGGAGCCATCACAGGACTCTGGTCAGGGGCTGGAGCCATCACTGGACTCTGGTCAGGGACTCTCTTCTTATTTTGTTCCCGCTATAGTTGAGGCTTATGCTAAATAGCAGGCTAACTGCTTGATGTCATATCTGGTTCTCATGTTGCGCTGGTATTGATGAACCCGTGCCCGGGCTGAAGTGTTCACTGGGAGATGACAAGGTGGGCACAGCCTGGTCAATGGTAATTCCAGCTCCCTGTCGAGCATGAGACCGGCAGGGGATACTCCTGTAGTGGCATGCTGAGTGGCGCGATAATGCAAGAGTGTCTGGGAGAGAACAGCCTTAAATGGAAAACCTTGGGAAAGGTGTGCACTTATGCCATTTTTCACTTTGATTTGACTTTGATTAAATCTTTCTACTCAACCATTAGCTTGGGAATGATAGTAGGCAGTACATATGTGGGCTATTCCCTTGGCCGACAGGTAGGATGAAAAGTCACTGGAAATGAACTGCGGCCCATTGTCTGTGGTAATGACCCACGGGATGCCAGCAGCTATATCATCCTTTAGCCCAAGACTGGTTGCCCACTGAAGCTAAGTAGGGCTGAGCCTGGTTAGAACCTGGATGGGAGACCTACTGGGAAAACTAGGTTGCTGCTGGAAGAGGTGTTAGTGAGGCCAGCAGGGGGTGCTAACCCTGTAGTCTGTGTGGGTCCTAACACCCCAGTATATATATACTGTCAAAAAGCACCGTCCTTTGGATGAGACGTTAAACCGAGGTCCTGACTCTCTGTGGTCTTCAAAAATCCCAGGATGTCCTTCGAAAAGAGTAGGGGTATAACCCCAACGTCCTGGCCAAATTTGCCCATTGGCCTCTGTCCAATCATCCCCATATACTGATTGGCTTCATCATTCTGTCTCTTCACCACTAATAAGCTGGTGTGTGGTGGGCGTTCTGGTGCAATATGGCTGCCGTCGCATCATCCAGGTGGATGATGCACATTGGTGGTGGTTGAGGAGATTACCCCTTCCATATGTAAAGCGCTTTGAGTACCCAGAAAAGCGTTATATAAATGTAAGGAATTATTATTAGTGGCCAAGCACCGAAGGTGCGGAGGCACCTATTGTAATCGTTAGTTTTCTTATTATTATTATTAGGGGCCAAGCACTGAAGGTGCGTAGGCACCTATTGTATCTGTTGGCGTTCTTTTTTTTTTTTATTATTATTATTATTATTAGGGGCCAAGCACCGAAGGTGCGTAGGCACCTATTGTATCTGTTGCCGTTCTTTTTTATTATTATTATTATTATTATTATTATTATTATTATTATTAGGGGCCAAGCACCGAAGGTGCGTAGGCACCTATTGTATCCGTTGGCGTTTTTTTTTTTTTTTTTCTTCTTCTTCCACTCTTGAGTCTATGGCAGCCCATAGAACCGCTTGTGGGAAAGTTGTGAAATTTGGCACACAGTTAGAAGACAGTCTGAACTGTGCCTATAGCAAATTTGGAGTCTCTAACTCAATCCCTCTAGCGCCACCAGCTGTCCAAATTTGCACTCATGTTTATGTTAATAACTTTTGATCCGTAAGGGTTAGAAACAAAATTCTGATTCCTTGGGTCAAGACTAATCGTTTGCATCCTATGAGGTCATTTTACGTCAAGAAAAATTTTCCGCCATTTTGAATTATCTAAAAAACATACTTTTTCGAACTCCTCCTAGGCCGTTACTCCGATTTTCACGAAATTTGAACCAGATCATCTTCAGACCATGCCGACAAAAAATTATGGAATTCAAGTTGATTTCTCAAAAAGTATTCAAAAAATACGCAAACGAATTTTACGTAGTGCTTGTGAAAATAGAGATAAGGCTGTATCTCTGCAACGCTTTATCGTATTCAGACCAAACTTGGTACATGTTATCACAAGCATGTCCTGAGGCAACATGCAGTGTTTCGGCTCAGCGCCACCTACTGGTCTGGAGATACGAAAAATGGCTATTTTTGTTAATAACTTCTGATGGGTTTGTCCAAAAATCATAAATTTCAATCTCGTTGGATTCGGGGCATCATGCCGAGTCGAATGATATCCAATTCTCCCATATCAGCCATTTTGGCCGTCGGCCATTTTGAATTTTGTGCTAAAATGCTGTATTTTACGAACGCATTAGCGTATCGTTACGAAACTCGGTATGGGTCATCAGGACAATACCCTGAAGGAGCCTGAGAAGTTTTGGACCAGCGCCACCTAGTGGAGAATTTTTTTTTTTTTTATATGCTTATAACTTTTGATCTGGTTGACTTATTTTCACGGGACATTCTAAGACTCCTGAATCCTTGCCGAGTCCAATGATACCAAATTAGAGGCTTAATGCCAAAATGACTCTTGAGGCTGTATATCTGCAATGCTTTTATTGACACCAAACTTTGCGAGTGTCATTGTCACCTCACTCTGACCACACCCCATTAATTTAATCACAGTGCCACCTATTGGTCAAAAGTGATAAACCAGTAAATCTTTATTATTGACTGTATTTGTGATTTTTCAGCTCTTTTGCCTAAAATGATCTTAATAGGTATTTAATTGCTCAGTGATGCACTTGGTCTGATGCTCACAGCCGTGTTGGCTGGCTGGTTGTGCCTTATTTTTGCTTGGCCCTGTAATTGCTGCTTGCAGCTATATTTATTATTATTATTCTTCCGCTCTGGAAGTCTATGGCAACCCATAGAACTGCTTGCGGGAAAGTTGTGAAATTTGGCACACAGTTAGAGGACAGTCTGAACTTTGTCCATAGCAAATTTGGAGTCTCTAACTCAATCCCTCTAGCGCCACCACCTGTCCAAATTTGCACTTATGTTTATGTTAATAACTTTTGAGCCGTAAGGGTCAGAAACAAAATTCTTTTTTCCTCTGATTCCTTGGGTCAAGACGAATCGATTGCACCCTATGAAGAAAATTTTTCCGCCATTTTAAATTTTCAGAAAAACCTACTTTTTCGAACTCCTCTTAGGCCGTTACTCCGATTTTCACGAAACTTGAACCAGATCATCTTCAGATCATGTCAACAAAAATTTATGGAATTCAAGTTGATTTCTCAAACTGTTTTTGAAAAACATGCGAACAAATTTTATGTAGCACTTGCAAAAATAGAAATAATGCTATTTCAGCGCAGCGCCACCTACTGGTCTGGAGATACAAAAATGGCTATTTTTGCTTATAACTTCTGATGGATTTGTCCAAAAATCATCAATTTGGTCTCGTTGGATTCGGGGCATCATGCCGAGTCGAATGATATCCAATTTTTCCATATCGGTCATTTTGGCCGTCGGCCATTTTGAATTTTGTGCTAAAATGCTGTATTTTACGAACGCATAAGTGTATCATAGTGGAGAATTTTTTTTTTTTTTCATATGCTTATAACTTTTGATCTGGTTGGCTTATTTTCACGGGAGTCACATGATTAGACTCCTGAATCCTTGCCGAGTCTAACGATACCAAAAATTCTAGGTTTCAACTTACGGTTTGTGCGGTGTGGTGATTAAGCGCTTATAAAACGATTGCGAATATCTTCGAAACCGTAAGTCCGATCAAGACGAAACCAGCGTAGGAAACACGAAACCTAAGCTGGTTAACTAAATGCCACAGCCCAAATGTCAACATTTTGATAGGAAGTGGCAAAAAAATCAAAACAAAGTCGTCCATGGATCATTTTTTATGATCTCATACATATAAATGTCTATAACTCCAAAACGAAATGAGATATTTGCACCAAATTTGACACACACATGTATGGGGTCACCCTGAGGACACATAAAAAATGGTGGGATTGTGCCTCTTGGTGGCGCTATAATTGAACAAAACATGAAATTTCCTTTAACTACAATGCAGTATTATGATATAAAATGTTATATTATATGAATGCATTGATGTACCATTACGAAACTCAGGATGTGCCATCGGCACCATGCTATGAAGGCCTACAATATGTTTTGAGACAGCGCCTCCTTGTGGTCAAATGTTATAATGAAATTTTAAAAAATGCTAATAGAAATGTGGCCTTTTTTAATAAGACTGATCTTAACTAATTCCGTAGGTCATGCTGAGAACATTGATGCCAATTTTGCCACAGTCAGCCAAACTTCCTGTGAGTCATTTTGGTTTTCTTTTAAAACATACTTTTTCGAACTACTCTTAAACCGCTGGTCCAATTATCACCAAAATCAAATCTTATCATCTTTAAACCATGCTGGCAAAATGTTATGGATTTTGTGTTGATAGACGAAACCTTAATTAATTTTACACAGCAACAAATTAGTGGCTTGATTCCAAAATGACTCTTGAGGCTGTATCTCTGCAATGCTTTGACATATTGACACCAAACTTTGCGAGTGTCATTGTCACCTCACTCTGACCATACCTCATTGATTTATTCACAGTGCCACCTATTGGTCGAAAGTGATAAACTAGTAAATCTTTATTATTGACTGTATTTGTGATTTTTCAGCTCTTTTGCCTAAAATAATCTTAATAGGTCTTTAATTGCTCACTTTTGCAGTTGGTCTGATGCTCCCAGCCATGTTGGCTGGCTTCTTGTGCCATGTTGGCTGAGCTTCTTGTGCCCGTAATTGCTGCTTGCAGCTATATTTATTAGGGCCAAGCACCGAAGGTGCGGAGGCACCTATTGTAATCGTTAGTTTTCTTATTATTAGGGGTTCAAGCACGAAGTGCTGAAACCCTATTGTAATTGTTAGGATTTTTATTATTATTATTATTATTCTGCCGTAAAACTGATCGTGCAGACCAAACCGTAAGGCCTAGAGGCTTGAAACCTGGACAGATGGTAGGTCTCAATTTGGGGGGAGCCTGACAATGTATGACCCCGATTGGCCGATTGACGAACAAAACGTATATCTCTGAATTCATTTCCGGTATGCAAATTTTTCCGCCATTTTGAATTTTCTGAAAAATCTACTTTTTCCAACTCCTCATAGGCCGTTTGTCCGATTTACTCGAAACTTGACATACATCATCTTGAGACCTTCCTGGCAAAATGTTATTAAAATAATTCTGATCAGTGATTCACTGTGGGTGGGACGCCAAAACGGTCGAAGTAGGCAGGGCCACATTCACTTAAATGGTTATAACTCTTGAACGAAATGAGATACTTTCACCAAACTTGTCATACTCATGTACGAGTTCATTCTGTGGTCATACAAAAAAAAATGCAGAGTATTACCTCTTGGTGGTGCTATAATACGAAAAAAAACCCATAAAAACTGCTAACTGGGTGGTTGTTCTGCTCGCCTGATAAATAAACTACAGCTCGTACAAAATGCAGCAGCTAGAGTTCTTACTAGAACTAGGAAGTATGACCATATTAGCCATAGTTCTGTCAACACTGCATTGGCTTCCTGTTAAACATCGTATAGATTTTAAAATCTTGCTAATTACTTACAAAGCACTAAATGGTTTAGCTCCCCAGTACCTGAGCGAGCTCCTAATTCATTATAGTCCTTCACGTCTATTGCGATCTCAGAATTCAGGCCAGCTGATAATACCTAGAATATCAAAATCAACCGCAGGCGGTAGATCCTTCTCCTGTTTAGCACCTAAACTCTGGAACAATCTTCCTAGCATTGTTCGGGAAGCAGACACACTCTTTCAGTTTAAATCTAGACTAAAAACGCATTTCTTTAACCTGGCATACACATAACACATTACCAATTTATATTTTCAAATCTGTTAAAGGATTATTAGGCTGCATAAATTAGGTCAGCCGGAACCGGGAACTCTTCCTATAACACCTGATGTACTCGTTACATCAGAAGAAGAATGGCATCTACGCTAATATTAGTCTTTCTGGTTATCCCGAGGTTCACTGTAGTCAACCGGATCCAGGCCGTATCCAGGTGAGACCAAGGACCTGCACCTTGACACGACCACAACGCAGCCCTGAAGTATCAGCAGAGATTGAGTCAACTAGATCATCCACTCTGAGGGCCTCATCGACACGACAGCCACGACACAGTTCCTCAACAGCCGTGATGAATACAATCCTCAATTGGATGGAACTGGAATAAATACTTTGAAGGTTGCGATCCTGTCGGACTTATGATAGCTACCTGAATCGTAACAAAGCACTGTTGGCCAGAGGAGAACTGGCCCCCCGACTAAGCCTGGTTTCTCCCAAGGTTTTTTTCTCCATTTAACTCCCTCGGGTCGGCGGTCACGCCGGCGATACCACCTCGGTTTTTTTCTTACCAGTGTGAAAGAGACTCAAAATACTCTGTCAATGTTGCACATATAATTAAGAGTTATACACCATTAAAATTTGTGGAATATCTTCTTTTATTTGTGTACACTCAGAGTAAAAACAAAATGATGTGCTTTTTGCAAAATAAAGAAAACTAACTTGATGCGTGATCTCTCGTCTCCCTCTGAACGAAGTTTAATCTGATGGTTCTCAGAAAATGAACTGTAACTTAGTGAATACTAATGACACAAAAATGAGACTTATGTCTAAAAAAACGTTGAAATGTCAGGTTTTAAATCGTGTAAGTCAAATCGAAAACAAATATTCTGTGTTTATGTAATCTGTATGAAAAGAGACACATGTCAGACGCCCGTGATTCAGCTCATTATCCGCTAATGCGGCCACGCCCACGGAGCGAGCGCTATTCAGACGCAAATTCTGAGGCAATACATGTATATATCATCTCAATCGTGTATTTATTGTCTTAAAAAGTGTTTATCTGGATGTTAAAGCCATGGTTAGCAATCTCTGGAAGACATGCCGTTAGTTCCTGAATGTCCTGTTCTTCTTTAGAGTAATTTGTGGACTAAAGGTGTACAGAGCGCCCTCCGGCTGCAAGTATGAATTGAAAACACAGTATCCAGCGTCCATAGGGATGACAATAAATATTGAATAAATATTACTCCTCTGTATAGAAAATTGACATAAACATATGAGAATCCATCAATATTTCTCCAAATGTGCATGCTTTTAAGCTAAAAGACTATATGAAATGCCATAGAGGTAACATGAATGTTCAGACGCTTTGCATCACAGAAATACATTATATTTTAAAGTATATAATAGAATACCATTATTTTAAATTGTAATAATATTTCACAGTATTGCTGTTTTTTTCTGTATGTTTGATATACACCATGATGAGCTTGAGACATGATCACAGAGGGTTTTTTCACAGCCTACCTGACTGAAAGGCCTCATTATTATGCAGGTCATTAGAGGTTCTTTATGCGATTCTCTTGTCTTCTCAGGTGTAAATCACCCATTATTCATGATGATTCACGCCTCCACGCATACTGTGTTTCTTGACAAAAAGTGTCTTACAAAAACTAAATCAATATATTGTTATAAATGAACGAGTATGCAGGATAATTTTTACATCATTTTGCAGCAAAAACTCTAGTCTACAACCTCCAATATCCAGAAGTCTTGTGAACACAGATTTAATATATATTTTTTGGCTTTATTTCAGTGTCTTAAGTTTTTTGTTTTTTCAATAACCACGCATAAACGTTATTCCTTCAAAAACACAAACATGTACATACATGTTCCTCACATATTATTGTAGCCTAGTTTGTGCTGAATACAGTGTAATGACACTTTTTCCATGAATATGTTTATGAACATCTGAAAAAAGCACAAATGTCAGGGCATGTCAAAACTTCTCCAGGGCCCCGAAAATCCTCAGACCCCAGAGGGTTAAACACCTATTTGCCACTTGTCTGATACCTGATGTCACCTGATGGAGTTTGGGTTCCTTGCCGCTGTCGCCTTTGGCTTGCTTAGTTGGGGACACTTGACATTTGACTTGACATTTGATATTCAACAGTGCTTTGATCTGCCTGCATTGACACTATTCTTTTAAGAGCTGCTGTGCAGCCAAATAATGTACCAGTTATCAATGTAAAGCTGCTTTGACACAATCTACATTGTAAAAAGCGCTATATAAATAAAGGTGACTTGACTTGACTAAAACTACGCAACTGTTAGTCCAAATGACTTGAACATTGGCATGCACTGTCTTTGTCCTTGATAACGTATGATGACATTCGTGTATCTCGAAAAACATGGCTGCCATCAGCCTATTAAATTTGAGCACCTCTTAGACCAGGTTAACGGAGGCCGATCGGGACAAAACTCAGTGGGCCTGTCTGACTCATGGCCCTAAAGGTCTGTGCGATGTTTGAAAGAAAACGGCCACTGGGTGGCGCAATTGTGTTTTTGAACCTATATATCACGCAACGTATGACACATTCACACAGTATTCATATGATATGTTGAATCTCCTCATTCTGAACAACTTTGCCTCAAGAACCACTGCTGTCAATCAAATTGTTCATTAAACATTTGCAATTATTTGAAAAATCTACTTTTTCGATCTCCTCATAGGCCATTTGTGCAATCTGTTCAAAACTTGACATGCATCATCTAGAAACACTCATGCCAAAAAGTTATTAAAAGAATTTCGATTGGTGATTCAAGTTTGCAACTGAAGGCCAAAACGTTTGAAGTAGCAGTTGCCTTTTACTAAAATGGTTATATCTCTTGATTGCAATGAGATATTTTCACCAAACATGGTACACGTGTGTACAAGCTCAGTCTGGGGTCACAATTAAAAAAAATGTAGCGTTTGGCCACTTGGTGAAAATTGGCATGCACCGTCCTTGCCAAGTTGCCATGATGGAAAAGCGATTGTCCACTTAGTGGCGCTATAACAGGAAAAAAACATGAAAATGGCTAATAACTACACAATCGTTAATCCGATTGACTTGAAAATTGGCATGCAGTGTCTTGGCTGAAGGTGCCATGAATGTCTATGAGGACCTTCGCGTCTCTCAAAAAACATGGCTGCCATTGGCCTAAGAAGTTTGAAAACCTGTTTGACCAGGTTAACGGAGGCCGATCAAAACGAAACTTGGTGGACCTATTTGACTCTTGACTCTAGCGGTCTGTGTGAAGTATGAAAGAAATCAGCCACCGGGTGGTGCTACGTATCACACATAAACCATATTCATAGCATATGTTGAATCTCCTCATTCTCTATAAGTTTGCCTTAAGGTCCTAGGTATTTCACTCAACCTCAAAACCACTGCAGTACAATTCTCTAGATTTTTTAGGTCAATAATTATCAAAAACTTTATCATTTGGATAGCCATAACAGGATCATTCAGAAATGTATCTGCATCCAAGAGCCTATAAATCTTAAATGCTTTCGTGTCGGCCTAGACCCTAACACCATAAATGGCGTAAAGGTCTTAAAAGCTTGAACCCCGATAAATGCTGCTTGCAGCTTTAATTATTAGGGGCCAAGCACCGAAGGTGTGGAGGCACCTATTGAAATCGTTAGATTTATTATTATTATTATTATTAGAGGCCAAGCACCGAAAGTTCTTAGGCACCTATTGTATCCGTTGGCATTCTTATTATTATTATTCTTCCGTTTCCGCCATAGAAGCCTCTGGCAGCCCATAGAACCGTATGCGGGAAAGTTGTGAAATTTGGCACACAGTTAGAAGACAGTCTGAAATGTGTCCATAGTAAATTTGAAGTCTCTAACTCAATCCCTCTAGCGCCACCAGCTGTCCAGATTTTCACTCATGTTTATGTTAATAACTTTTGAACCGTAAGGGTTATAAACAAAATTCAAATAAACAAAATTTTCCCGCCATTTTGATTTTTCCAAAAAACCTACTTTTTCGAACTCCTCCTAGGCTGTTACTCCGATTTTCACGAAAATTGAACCAGATCATTTTCAGACTATGCCGACAAAAAGTTATGGAATTCAAGTTGATTTCTCAAATCGTTTTCTAAAAACACACAAACAAATTGTATGTAGCGCTTGTGAAAATAGACATAACGCTGTATCTCCATAACGCTTTAACGTATTCAGACCAAACTTGGTACATGTCATCACAAGCAAGACCTGAGGCAAGTGTTTCGGTGCAGCACCACCTACTGGTCCAGAGATACGAAAAATAGCTATTCTTGCTTATAACTTCTGATGAGTTGGTCCAAAAATCATAAATGTGGTCTTGTTAGATTCGAAGCATCATGCTGAGTCAAATGATATCCATTATTACCATATCAGCCATTTTGGCCGTCGGCCATTTTGAATTTTGTGCTAAAATGCTGTATTTTATGAACGCATTAGCATATTGTCACAAAACTCGGTATGGGTCATCAGCACGATGCCCTGAAGGACCCTGAGAAGTTTCGCACCAGCGCCACCTAGTGGTAAAATCAAATATTCAAATGCTTATCACTTTGGATATGGTCAACTTATTTTCAAAAGAGTCATCTCCTTAGGTTCCTGAATCCCTGCTGAGTCCAACAATACCAAACATGCTAGGTTTCGACTTATGGTTTGTCCACCATGTTGAATTTTGCGAAAAACTTACTTTTTCGAACTCATCCTAGACGCTTCATTTGATTTTCATGAAAATCAAATCAGATCATCTTCAGTCCATGCTGACAAAAAGTTATCAAAAGCTTTCTGATAAACTCAACCATCCTCAAATAACACGCAAATTAATTTAACATAGAGCACCCAATTTGGATATCTCTGTAATGCTTTATCATATTCAGACCAAACTTTGCATATATCATCCCAAGCAAGACCAGAGCCTACATGCTGAGTTTTGGTGCAGTGCCACCTACTGGTCTGGAGATACAAAAATGGCTATTTTTGCTTATAGCTTCAGATAGGTTTGTCCAAAAATCATAAAGGTGGTCTTTTTAGATTAGGGACATCATGCTGAGTCGAATAACATCCAGTTTTCCCATGTCGGCCATTTTGGCCATCAGCCATTTTGAATTTAGTTTTAAAATGCTGTATTTTATGAACGCATTAGCGTATCGTTACGAAACTCGGTATGGGCCATCAACACAATGCCCTGAAGGAGCCTGAGATGTTTTGGACCAGCGCCACCTAGTGGAGAATGTTTTTTTCATTCATATGCTAATAACTTTTGATCTGGTTGACTTATTTTCACGAGAGTCATTGTCACCTCACTCTGACCATACCACATTAATTTAGTCACAGCACCACCTATTGATCGAAAGTGATAAACCAGTAAATCTTCATTATTGACTGTATATATCATTTTTCAGCTCTTTTGCCTAAAATGTTCTTAATAGGTCTTTAATTGCTCACTGTTGCAGTTGGTCTGATGCTCACAGCCATATTGACTGGCTTATTGCTTGGCCCCGTAATTGCTGCTTGCAGCTATATTTATTATTATTATTCTTCTGTTTCCGCCATAGAAGTCTCTGGCAGCCCATAGAACCATATGCGGGAAAGTTGTGAAATTTGGCACACTCATATAGGCCAGTCTCAAATGTGTCTATAGCAAATTTGGAATCTCTAACTCAATCTCTCTAGCGCCACCAACTGTCCAAAGTTGCACTAACGTTTGTGCTAATAACTTTTGAACCATAATGGTTAGAAACAAAATTCTTTCCTCCTCTGATTCCTAGGCTCATGCCAATTCAAAAGCATCCTACGACTTCATTTTGCATTATGAAAATTTGTCCGCCATGTTGAATTTTGCGAAAAACCTACTTTTTCGAACTCGTCTTACACGCTGCGTTTGATTTTCATGAAAATCAAGTCAGATCATCTTCAGATCATGCTTGCAAAAAGCTATTAAGAGCTTTTTGATTAACCCAACCGTTCTTGAAAAAGACGCAAATATATTTAACGTAGAGCACCCCAGATTGGACTCAAGGTTATATCTCTGCAATGCTTTATCATATTCAGACCAAACTTGGTACATGTCATCACAAGCATGACCTGAGGCAACCTGCAGCGTTTTGGCGCAGCGCCACCTACTGGTCCAGAGATATGAAAAATGCTTTTTTTTTGCTCATAACTTCTGATGGGTTGTCCAAAAATCATAAATTTGGTCTTGTTGAATTCGGGGCATCATGCCGAGTCAAATGATGTCCAATTTTACCATATCGGCCATTTTGCCCATCGGCCATTTTGAATTTTGTACTAAAATGCTGTATTTTACGAATGCATTAGCGTATCATTACGAAACTCTGTATGGGTCATCAGCATAATTCCCCAAAGGAGCCTGAGAAGTTTCGGACCAGCGCCACCTAGTGGTAAAATCAAATATTCAAATGCTTATCACTATGGGCGTGGTCACCTTATTTTCAAAAGAGTCATGTCCTTAGACTCCTGAATCCCTGCTGAGTCAAACGATACCAAACATGCTAGGTTTCGACTTATGATTTGTCCGCCATGTTGAATTTTGCGAAAAACCTGCTTTTTCGAACTCGTCCTAGACGCTGCGTTTGATTTTCATGAAAATCAAGTCAGATCATCTTCAGACTATGCTTGCAAAAAGTTATTAAGAGCTTTTTGATTAACCCAACCATTCTTGAAAAACACGCAAATAAATTTAACGTAGAGCACCCCAAATTGGACTCAAGGTTATATCTCCACAATGCTTTATCATATTCAGACCAAACTTGGTACATGTCATTACAAACATGACCTGAGGCAACATGCAGTGTTTCAGCGCAGCGCCAACTACTGGTCCGGAGATACGAAAAATGGCTATTTTTGCTTATTACTTCCAATAGGTTTGTCCAAAAGGCATAAATTTGGTCTCATTTGATTCGGGGCATAATGGCGAGTCGAATGATGTCCAATTTTACCATATCGGCCATTATGCCCGTCTGCCATTTTAGTCCGATCGAGACGAAACCACTGTAGGAAACACGGAACCTAATCTGGTTAATTATATGTTTTAACCCAAATTCAAAATTTTGATAGGAAGTGGCAAAAAAATCAAAACAAAGTCGTTCATGGGTCATTTTTTTATGATCTCATATGTATAAATGTCTATAACTCCAAAACAAACAATGAAGAACTGGTTAACAACCACAACAATATAACCACAGACATTTAGAAGGACAAGTCTCCGCAAAAATTAGAAATGGCCAAATTGTCCCTCAATATTTGATATTCTCGATGCTGCTCTACTGCACTCCATTACGCACAGCTCTGTTTGTTATATGGATGACAAAAAGTTTTAAAAGTTTTTAGATTGCTCTGTCTCAACAGTCTAACAAGCGCTCGTCAGTGTCAAAATGAATGAGATGGCCAATCAAATCAAAGAAGGCGGGTCTTACTGTTTACAGAAGATGAGTATGAATTCCAGTGCAACGCTTTAGTTTTACCTCTGAAAGAGCTAAACATCAATATTTAACTGTTTTACGAGAGGAATGCTCAACGACCGACAGTAATATCCAGGTATGCAAGCAATTTAACTTTTTAAGAAATTTCACTGTTTTGAATGTAAAATATGATATAATTTATATTTGATTCATGTAACTCATAACTGATGAATGTGACAAGACAAGAAACATTTAGCATTTTCGACATATCAGATATCAGTAACGTGTGCATATTTTAAAACAAAATATTATTTGCAAATAGTTTCAATTGATTACTTCACATGCCTATGGTAGTGGGGTTTCTTTTAAAAACAATTTTTAGTCATGGGGCTGCATGTTTCAAATCTTGTAAAATGAGGAGGCGAAGGTTGCTAAATATCTCACAGATGCCGTGATCAAAACGGTTAAAAGAGACATATGGGTCAGAAATCATAGCCAGATGTTGTGGAAAATTGCGAATCCACAGACAATGAATGACTGTGTGTAACAGATATAGAAATTATACTGTTAAATATAGGTATTGTTAAATAAAATCGACACACAATTTTTCATGTTCATATATCTGATATAGCTGTCTGTAATAAAGTTAGTTGATAAGGGAAGAAGGAGGCGGGAACTGGTGAACGTTCAGCACTTCAATAAATAAACAAACACAAAACGAAAGTAAAAGCTGCTGCAATTTCTCATTTTGTCTCCTCCTCTTCCACATATATATATATATATATATATATATATATATATATATATATATATATATATATATATTCATTCCAATTAAATTGTAATTAAAAATTTTTTGTAGAGAACAATAAGGGCAATTCACTCAAAGAGACTGCTTGTTCGTGTGTTGTATTAGGTATGTTTCCTGTTTTATATTTTCTTGTTTAATGCAATTTTTCGCTCAATTTAAGTTTTATGAGTTTTCTCCTCATCTTCCCTTTTGTATTGTAACCGCATGGGAGAGAGAATTTAAGGGCAATTCACTGAAAGAGGCTGCTTGTTTGTGTGTTGTATCATGAGCGAGAATAAAAGATCCAGATGAACGAATGCCTGCTGCTCTGTGTTTGATTGACCAACGCAACTCGAAATCTACACAACACAGAAGTTTTAGTTTCTTCTAACTGCTGTCGCTAAACCCAGCTCCATCTGCGTGGCTGCACATCAGTCATGCTTGGTGTCGCAAACCACAGGTTACACGTGCAGCTTTTGGGTGCGAAAGCAAACATTCAAATATAGCTGCAAGCAGCGATGGCGGGCCCAAGCCCAGTGGCTTCAGGTCAACTGTGCACAGTGGGCAATAGGCATTTAAAATGGTTATACATCAAAGGACTATGTCAAATTCACTTCACATTTACTGCACTTTAAGGTGGCGCTGTAGAGCCCCTCCTCCTCATCCGTTTATAAGGCTTTGCCCATGTCTACTGGATGACAATATTGATGTGTGTGTCGAGTTTCATGCAATTTGAAGCATGTTAAGAGCCTCAAAAATGCCCAAGAATATTATTAAACTTTGACATGTTGCCATGGCAACAGTATTTAAGATATCACAAATACATTCACAGGTCTACATCTGCCATGTTTTGACATTATTGTGATGAAGTTTGAAGCAAATCGGGTAAAAATAAGAGTGTGATCTCAAAGCATTTTGAAAGTGATACACTTCCTGCTGCCAGTTGGTGGCGCTATAACTTTGACTCACAATAGTCACATCCATGTGATCGGGCTCCTACAACGAACACACTGCTGAAGTTTCATAAAAATCAAATTAATGCATGCAGAAGTTATAACACACTTCCTGATTCCCTTTTCTCGCCATAAATTCGTTGCCTCGCCACGGCCAAACCGTTTGAGATATCAAAAATCCGCTGGCAATTTTACATCCTCAATGTCTTGACTTCATGCTGACCAAGTTTGGTGGTGATTGGATTAATCGCCTAGGAGGAGTATATCAAATTCATGCATGTGTTTTTCAAACAACCCATAATAGCCGACTTCCTGTTGAGCCGGCGTATAACTTAGAGCACGAAAGTTGTTAGGCCCGATGAGGTCTATATGTGTACCGAGTTTTGTATTTATATGTGCAAGCGTGTTTGATATATGGACCAAGTTTTCGGATCCCCTTCAAGGGGGCACTGTCGAGCCTCCCTGCCACGCCCGGGTACCGGCTTCTGCCCAGCCCTGATGGCCGTGGATTCTGACCATTGTGCAAAATTTCAAGAGTTTTTGAACACGTTAAGGGCCCCAAAATCCCCAAAAACTTAGAAAATAATAATAAATTTAGCTGCAAGCAGCGATGACAGGCCCAAGCCCGGTGGCTTCAGAGCAACTGTGCATGGCAGGCAATGGGCATTTAAAACGGTTAAACATAAAAGGTCTATGTCAAATTCAGACCACATTTACTGCAGCAGCTGGTACTCCTATGATCACAAACAACAACAGCCACATCCATGAGATAAATATGGATGAATTTCATATCATAGAATGTAATAAGTCAATTTCAAATGAGTGCAGAATACCATCCTAATCTGTCATGTCTGTGTTTTTCTCAGACAACCACTATAAAATGTTATTTGCGCAAATTCAACCGTACTCTGAGAAATGTAATCTAGTGTAATGTGAATGTCTGTGATTGCTGATGTTGTATTACCCTAACACTACTCCATGTGTTTTCTGACCTTCCTGAGCTGTTGTTTGTGCACCAATCTTATGCACCAAAATCATGGTTTCATTTAATTACAGTATGGGTGGTATTTTATGTAATAATTAAAAATAATATAAAATTAATAAATAGAGCCAAATCACAGAACTTGCAAAGACGATTTTAATATCTGTCTTGGGTAAAAGTAAGGTATGTGTCTAGATTTTTCTGCTCACTTATACAAGTTTGTTATAAACAGCCATGTTTATAAAATCATGTGAAATTTATGTAAATATGGGGTTTGAATAAATTAGAATGATATAAATATTTAAATACATGCGTCATATGTGATGCTCGCAAACACAGCACATGACCTTCTGTAATGCCCATGTCTACAAAACACACATTCACCTTTGTAAAAAAAAAAAAAAAAGAAGGTAGTCTTGTCTGAATCAATACATGAAATCACAGTTGACGGGTAATAAGAATTTTAACTCAAGTGTAATTTAGAGATGTAGTCCTGTCCAAATAGTGATAAAGTGTCATAGTTCAAGTTCAAATGAGTGTGAAGTTATCATTTGCAGTGTGTTTTTATATTTTAATTAACCTAATTATCAAACTAATAATGTAATATTATGTTGTCAGTGGCCTACAAATAAACTGGCTTGATTAGCTGCTTCAGGTGTGTTTGATTAGGGTTGGCACTAAACTCTGAAGCACAGCGAGTCTGCTAGAAAAGGGTTAAAGATCTGATCAAGGGTGAAACTGACACACACACACACACACACACACACACACAAGTGAACCTGAGGGACCAAGGGGAGGGGAAGGAGAGAGAGAGAGACAGAAACAGACTGAGAAGCCCGGGTACCAGCCTCTGCAGCGTCCTAATGGCCGCAGATTCCAATGTGTGTGCCAATTTTCAAGAGTTTTTGAGCATGTTAAGGCCCCCAAAAAGCCCCGGATGACGGAATAATAATAATAATAATAATCCTTAGAAAAACAATAGGGCCCTGCGCCTTAGTGGCTTGGGCCCTAATAATAATAATAATCCTTAGGGGATCAAGAGGGCCCTGCACCATTAGTAGCTTGGGCCCTAATAATAATCCTAAAGAAAACGATAGGGCCTTCAGCCCTTTGGGCTTTGGCCCTAATAATCCTTAGGGGATCAAGAGGGCCCTGTGCCATTAGTGGCTTGGGCCCTAATAATCCTAAAGAAAACAATAGGGCCTTCAGCCCTTTACAGGGTTTTGGCCCTAATAATAATAATCCTAAAGAAAACAATAGGGCCTTCGCCTTCGGCTTGGGCCCTAATAATCCTTAGTGGATCAAGAGGGCCCTGTGCCACCAGTGGCTTGGGCCCTAACTATATGGCCATGTACACTGTCACAATCACCAGCCTCTTGTTCATTGACTCACATGAACTACATTTCCCATTACTCTCCCCATTATTCTCATCATGCCTGATTGTTTCCACCTGTGGTTCATTAGCTTGTTTGTCTTTGTCTATTTAAGCTGTGTTCTCATTTGGTTTGGTGCGTAGCCTTAGTAATGGTACCACTGCATTTCTGAGTACCTGTATTCTTGTTCCAGTGTTTCATGTTCTCTGCCTGTGTTCTTGGATTCTGTCTAGTTTGACTACTCTTATGGATTGTCCATAAGAGTAGTCAAGAGTAGACTACTCTTATGGATTGTCCTAAATAAATGCTGCACGTGGATCTTAACTCAAGTCTTGGAGCAGTGTGTCTGTAACAGAAGGCTACACCCCACCAAGGATCTAGCAGCTTTTCCGAGGAACACTGGCCAGGTATGGACACAGCACCTCATCTGCTCATGTAATGGCTGCCACGCTAGAGCACGCTCACAAAATGGCTGCCACAACAGCACCCTGTCAAGCCCCAGTTGATCTTCGTGAGCCAAGTCAAGCCCCAGTTGATCTTCGTGAGCCAAGTCAAGTCCCAGCTGATTTTCATGAGTCTAGTCAAGTCTCAGCAGATCTTCCAGAGCCCCTTCACATCTCGGCAGATCTTCCAGAGCCCCGCCACGTCTCGGCAGATCTTCCAGAGCCCTCAGCCAAGATGGCTGCCATGCCTGAGCCCTCAGAGATTGCAACCCTGGCCATTATGGCCACAGCCATTTGGTGTGTGTGGGCTGCACACACATCGGCTCTAGTCCATGAATCCACTCCAGAGCCCGCTGCAGTCCATGAATCCACTCCAGCCCAGGAGTCCGCTCCAGAGCCTGCTCCAGCCCAGGAGTCTGCTCCAGAGCCCGCTCCAATCCATGAATCCACTCCAGTCCATGAATCCGCTCCAGAGCCCGCTCCAGACCAGGAGTTCGCTCCAGTCCTAGAACCCAGCCTTGTAACCTATAAACTTCCTGACTGCCTTGATACGACCACGGAGGTCATCCCTGAATTTCCTGTCTTATGTGATTCGAGCGAGGAGGTCGTCCCAGAAATTCCTGCCTGTCTCGACGTAACCGCAGAGATCATACATCAACTTCCTGTTAACCAGAAACACTCTGCTGGCCCAGTTATGTCCATGATGGACATTCTCAAACCACCTGACTGTTTTAATACTGCCCTTGTGGCCAGCACTAACCTCTCTGTACCTTGTGTTTAAGTTTTGCCTGATCAGTTGTGTTGGCTTTTAGTTCCACCCGCTCTGCCATGGGGGTCTTCTGGCCCATCTGCGCTGCTGTGGTGGTCATCTGCTCCGCCATGGGGGTCTTCTAGCCCATCTGCGCTGCTGTGGTGGTCGTCTGCTCCGCCGTGGGTGTCTACAATCCCATCTGCACTGCTGTGGTGGTCATCTGCTACGCCATGGGGGTCTCCAGCATCGCTGAAGTGGTCTTCAGCCCTTCTTGCTCAGCCTGCACCACCTTGGCCACCTACTCAGCCAGCGCTGCCCTGTCTGCTTGCTCGGCCTGCTCCGTTCTGGCCACCTGCACTGCCTGCTTTGCCTCGGCCTCCTACAATACTTTTGTTATCAGTCCTTCCTCAACTCCATGGACCTGGCCCTCCATCCCGCCCCCGAGTCCGCCTCCACTCCACCGCCCTCCTGGACCTCTCGTTTATAGGAGCGTCTGGAAGCCGCCCCTTTGAGGGGGGGCTATGTCACAATCACCAGCCTCTTGTTCATTGACCTTCTCACATGAACTACGTTTCCCATAACTCTCCCCATTATTCTCATCATGCCTGATTGTTTCCACCTGTGGTTCATTAGCTTGTTTATCTTTGTCTATTTAAGCTATGTTCTCATTTGGTTTGGTGCGTAGCCTTAGTAATATTACCACTGCATTTCTGAGTACCTGTATTCTTGTTCCAGTGTTTCATGTTCTCTGCCTGTGTTCTTGGATTCTGTCTAGTTTGGAGTGCTGTGTGTATTTGACCATGTGCCTGTTTTGACTACTCTTATGGATTGTCCTAAATAAATGCTGCACGTGGATCTTCACTCAAATCTTGGAGCAGTGTGTCTGTAACATACACACTGTAACGTTTCAGGAGTGACAACTGCATTTAAATTCAGTAGTGAGTCCCCTAAATTGTCATTAAATGTGTGTATGGAACATGACTCACTATGATGACTGACACCATGGTAACCATAGCAACGTTCTGATGTCTCACATGTTTGGTGTCCACTATTCTGACCAAAGAAATATCACAGCAATTATGATTTATGTTCAGCAATTTTAACTTAACTCCCTCGGGTCAGCAGTCACGCCGGCGATACCACCTCAGTTTTTTTTCTTACCAGTGTGAAAGAGACTCAAAATACTCCGTCAATGTTGCACATACAATTAAGAGTTATACACCATTTTAATCTGTGGAATATCTTCTTTTATTTGTGTACACTCAGAGTAAAAACAAAATGTTGTGCTTTTTGCAAAATAAAGAAAACTAACATGATGCATGATCTGTCGTCTCCCTCTGAACGAAGTCCAATCTGATAGTTCTCAGAAAATTAACTGTAACTTAGTGAATACTAATCACAAAAAAAAAATAGACTTATGTCTAAAGAAATGTTGAAATGTCAGGTTTTAAATCGTGTAAGTCAAATCGAAAACAAAATTTTTTTCTAGTGCGGCCACGCCCACGGAGCGAGCGCTATTCAGACGCAAATTCTGAGGCAATACATGTATACATCGTCTCAATCGTGTATTTATTGTCTTGAAAAGTGTTTATCTGTATGTTAAAGCCATGGTTAGAGACCTCTGGAAGACATGCCGTTAGATCCTGGAATGTTCTTCTTTAGATTAATTTGTGGACTAAATGTGCACAGAGCGCCCTCCGGCTGCAAGTATGAATTGAAAACACAGTATCCAGCGTTCATAGTGATGACAATAAATATTGAATAAATATTACTCCTCTGTATAGAAAATTGACATAAACATATGAGAATCCATCAATATTTCTCCAGATGTGCATGCTTTTAAGCTAAAAGGCTATATGAAATGCCATAGTGGTAACATGAATGTTCAGACGCTTTGCATCACAGAAATACATTATATTTTAAATTATATAATAGAATACCATTATTTTAAATTGTAATAATATTTCACAGTATTGCTGTTTTTCCTGTATGTTTGATATACACCATGATGAGCTTGAGACATGATCACAGAGGGTTTTTTCACAGCCTACCTGACTGAAAGGCCTCATTAATATGCAGCTCATTAGAGGTTCTTTATGCGATTCTTTTGTCTTCTCAGGTGTGAATTACCTCATTATTCATGATGATTCACGCCTCCACGCATACTGTGTTTCTTGACAAAAAGTGTCTTACAAAAACTAAATCAATATATTGTTTTATATGAATGAGTAGGCAGGATAATTTTTACATCATTTTGAAGCAAAAACTCTAGTCTACAACCTCCAATACCCAGAAGTCTTGTGAACACAGATTTAATATATTTTTTTGGCTTTATTTCAGTGACTTAAGTTTTTTTTGTTTTTTCAATAACCACGCATAAACGTTATTCCTTCAAAAACACAAACATGTACATACATGTTCCTCACATATTATTGTAGCCTAGTTTGTGCTGAATACAGTGTAATGACACTTTTTCCATTAATATGTTTATGAACAACTGAAAAAAGCACAAATGTCAGGGCATGTCAAAACTTCTCCAGGGCCCCGAAAATCCTCAGACCCCAGAGCGTTAAGCACATTCAACAGAAGTGTCATGCTATGCTTATGCTTGGAAAAGCTGCTTCACAGAACATTCTTTTGCAGTGTTGCCATGTCCACTTATAAGCAGTTTCAGGATTGTTGGTTAAGCTTGGTCCATAAAGCTATCGAGTTTTTGGAGTTATTAAAGGATTAATTCAATTTCAACTGAAAATTAGCCCAAGCTTTACTCACCCTCAAGACATCCTACATGTATATGACTTTCCTCTTTCTGATGAACACAATCGGATAAATATTAATAAATATCCTGATGCATCCAAGCTTTATAATGGCAGTGAACAGGGGTCATGAGTATGAGCTGAAGAAAGCGCTTCCATCCACATCCATCCATCTTAAATGTGTACTCCACATGGCTCCAGGGGTTAATAAAGGCTTTCTGAAGCAAAGCAAGCATTCATGTAAAAAAAATATCAATATTTAACAAGTTATGAAGTAAAATATCTAGCTTCTGCCAGACACAAACACATCGCTTCGCTTCAGAAGGCCTCGTGTGTCAGCATGATCTGTTCTATGACTCTAGATGTGCCTGTGATGTGTGAACAGATAATCTTATACCACTGTCAGATCTCTCTAATGACACTTTGACATGTTAGTACACCTCTCTGAGCTGTCAAGAGCTTTGTCATGTGCCTCTTTGAAATAGAAAAAAAAAAAAAAAAAAAAATTGTCATTGTAAAATAAAAGTGCTGCTGACTGTCTGTGAATGCCAGAGTGTGTGTGAGTAGTGGGCGTTGTTTGTGATTTATGAGGACACGAATTTGTATAATGACATGGGTATTACACCGGTATTACGACGTAAACATGAAATATGAGGAAATAGCATTACAATGTACTAAACAATGTTGTATTAAAAATGTAAAAATGCAGAATGCTTTCTGTGATGGGTAGGCTTAGAGGTAGCAGTAGTGTAGGGGGATAGAATGTACAGTTTGTACAGTATAAAAACCATTACACCTATGGAATGTCCTCACTTTGATAGCAAAACAAACCTGTGTGTGTGTGTGTGTGTGTGTGTGTGTGTGTGATGCTGTTGCAGCAGGAGCAGGCTTCATTTATCTCTCTTCATGTGATCTTCAGGCTGTCCAGTTGTTCACCCCATGGGATCAGCACCATGGGCAGGAGGTCTCGGGCTGGTGGGGAAACAGTGCAGGGCATTTTGGGGCTCCTGGCTTCCTGAGTCACTCCGCAAATCCTCGAAATAAACCCTCTCCATCAGCGGGTCACAAGGTTAACACAAGCCAATTAACAAAACAGTTAAGGTGGAGACAGGAAATACAATATTTACCAAATGACTGCCAGAGCGATGTGCCACACAGAACAGGGTGCTTTGGGCTAAAAAAGTCTTTGTTCTTTTCTTAAACTTTGGAGGAAAAAGAGAGAGAGCACACACTGTCCTGATCACAGCAGTTTTACACATAGCAGCAGTCTTCAAAGATGCGATTAGTGTATTTGCAAATATAAAGCTAAGGTAATAAGAGCTCTGCATTTTTTGCTGCAATTTACAATATCTGACACCATGTCCTAAGCTGGCAAAACTTGGTGAAAGAAAGGTGAAAATGCTGCACTACTCCTAATAGCAGTGCTTATATGGCTGTGTGGTCCTGGATTTTGGACTAATGACATTCCACTATGAGTGGGGCTATCTATCACAAAACTACCAAGGTCAAGGTTTGACTGCTTTTCTTTCAGGCGTATATTCTGATTAAATATTTTTACAAGCAATATGAATGGCTAATATTTCATTATATTATTGTAGATGTTTCACCAGTGCATTTTTTCTCTTTGGAGGGCTGTTAAAGTGGTGAATATTTTTCCCTGTTTGCTCAAATCATTTAGTCTACATAAATGTGCCTGTGATGTCTCCTGTTTGAAATTAATCTTTAAATTTTAACAGTAAATTAAAGATCATTAAAGATTTTGTCAAAAGTAATTCACTCTCGATTGATGGCAGTTTTGTTAAGGTGTCAGTCAGAGAGGAAGAAAATAAAATGCCAGAGGGAATATTCTCATGGCTCACTCAGGTTTAAGCATATAATAATGCAAGGAGGGATTAGGACCCTCACAAACCCCAGAGGGTGTAACCCTGTCTCTCTTAATGTCTGCAGCAGGGCTTTTAGAGAGCAAACGGGTCACACTGATTAAAACCAGAGATGAGTCTGGGAGACCTGGTGGGGTTTGGGGGGAGGGAGGGTTCTGACTGGGCCCTGTCATATTAGGAGACTCTTAGTTTCCCTTTTATTCTTTTAGCCTGTGCATTCTGTCTCTCCTTCAAAAAAAAACTTATACCATGTAATTTTTGTAGGTACAATTTATTTTTGCAGTTTATGTGTTACGTTTAGTTAATTTATAATTTAAAAAAAAAATAATAATTTATTTTATTTTATTTTATTTTTTATTTTTTTTTGAAGATGTAAAAATGCAAAACGTTTTCTGTGAGGGTTGTGTTTAGGGATAGGGGTAGGGGATAGAATGTACAGTGTGTACAGTATAAAAATTATTATGTCTATGGAAATTCTCCATAAAGCATGGAAATTCAACGTGTGTGTGTGTGTGTGTGTGTGTGTGTGTGTGTATGTGTATGTGTGTGTGTATTTTGCAGGAGTGATTAAGACAGAAGCTGTTTGGACAGCCTGGTGTGTGTGTGGGTGGGTGGCCATACAGTGACGAAGAGGAAATGTCTTTATGAAGTCTGAGCTGAAGTGAACTGTTGAAAGTGGTTGGAAAGGCTGGGGAAATCACAACACTCCCCCTTTCTAAAACCCCTCTGTAAGCTATTGGATGAGATATGAGGAAAATGGCCTCGCTAGCCTTTTGTTTGAGACATTTGACCAGTTCCGCAGAGACCCCTGTTGCTCACAAAGCCCTGCAATCAAGGAGAAACACACAGTCGTATTACTGGCTTTCTTATAAACTTTCACAAGTTCACCTGCCCATCCAGTCTTAATAGTTAATGGTAAACAAACTTTGCTTGCTGTCCTCGAAGGAGACTTGAACCCAAGGCTCCACCCGAACTCTGAGCTAAACACCCCTACAATGGTACTATGTATGGGAAGAATCGGAGAAACATAGGAGGAGAATGGGAGGTGGAAGGATGCTGGAAGAATTGTCGCCAGGATGGTGCAATGACTGCTGCTTATACACAGTATGCTCATAATGATGACTGACTCCTGTGCGCCTGCCCATCCAGTCTTAATAGTTAATGATAAACTGTTACAAATGTGGACTCTAACCCTAGCACTAACCCATCGCTGGGGTTGTAGGCGGAGCGTGGGAGGAGTCGAGAAGTCCTTTACCTTTTGCACTCTTCCTGTTAGTTCTGATATGTTCATGTTGATTTCTAATCTGGGTGATTAAGGTGGAATGTCTAATTCTTAGAAATTGGATGTAAAGTGAGATGAGGCGGATGTTATCAATAAATCGTCTCCCTCTGCTTTCCACACACGGGAGAAGTTTGTACTATCTCCTGAGGCAGATCTAGCCAACCATGCCACAAAGCACACGGTCAATAAAATTGGGTGTTCATGGTTGCTATAGTTGCCACGGGGATGTATCTGTAATAAGAAGGAAAATAAATTCTTCTTCCTTGATGCTTTTATCTCAAAGCTGTGTCTCAGTCAGCAGCTTCCAGGAGATATGTCCCTCCCTAGTGGTTTGTGATGGTATTAATTCCCCCTCAAGCCTGAAAAATGCTGAGGTTGGGATTTGCCTTCATGGGCCTGCATGATAGGCAAATTATTGACAGATGATGTTAATGGCAGAGTATTTTTACTAATATGTTCTATCTTCTGATAAGTTTGAAAAAAGTGTTCGACACATCTAGTCTTGATATGGTTAAATTTTCAAGTTAAGGATGTTTGCCTTTTAAAATGGCGTTCCTTCTCTTTTTTTTTTTTTTTTTTTTTACATATTAGCTGATGCTAAAGTCCAGGTAGCACCAGCTATATCAAAATAGATGGTGTTTAAGGTTAAGCTGCCTCCACCATAGACTGGGGTCCCTTAAGCAAGAAGCTCCCTTATGCTAACAACAGTTTAAGCTGCCTCCCCCAAAGACTGGGGTCCCCTAAGCAGGAAGCTCCTTTTGTGTTCATTAGGTTGAAGCTGCCTCCACCAGATATTGGGGTTTTTCTCTCTAAGCAGGAAGCTCCCCTATAGTAATAAGGTTGTCTGCCTCCCCCAGATTTTGGGGGCCCCTAAATAGGAAGCCTCCTTTGTTTATCACGGTTGTAGCTGCTCCCACAGATATTGGAGTTTTCTCTATAAGCAGGAAGCTCCCTTGTAGCTCGTTTAGGGTCGAGTACAGATCAGGACTCTCACCAGAGTTTTTTTAATGGTTTTTAAGTGGTGTCATCTTCTCCTCTTAGAGCTTCATCCCATCTCTAGACCCCAACGAAAAGTGGCTTTCGCACCAGATTTACTAACCCTTTCTGTTGTAGGGCACCTTTAGGGAGTGCTGGAGTCATGAGATCTTGACACAGGACTGCAATAATTTGAGTGGTTGCAGCTAGCTCTCCACTGGCTCCCCTTGATCAGCAGTGCTTCAGGGTCAAGTGTAGAGTTCCCTTCCCTACTGTTCAGGGTTTCTAATTAGGGTCCTTCACTCCCTGGTATGAGCTCAGTCAGATTTCTGGAATCACATTCTCTAGACAGCGATAGTGAGTAGTAGTAACTCATGCTTCAGAGCTCCCCTTGGTAGGCATGTCTTTAGGGGTGAGTGGTCTCACCACAGAGGGTCATCATGCTGAGTACTCCACTTCCTGGAGCTACCCTTCTCTGAGCCCCAGTGAGAAGTGTTTTTTTTTTTTGCCTTTTAGCATCCCTTTGCCTTTTAGCATCCCTTCTCATTGGCAAGCACCTTTAGAAGTGCTTGTCTCTTGAAAATCTGACTATAGTCAGACAGGGCGTGAGCTATTTTCTACTGAGGTAGTAAAGATTTTATCTCCCCTGGGGTGTCTAAGGGTAGAGCTTGCTCCCCTAGCGACAGTGACAAGCTAGTGTATTGATTAAATATTCCCTGAGCCAGTATTCCCTTAAAGGTAATGTCTAGGATATAGGGCTAGCGTTACCAGACCTTTGAGCTCATTGGGACAGGCACTGGCATCTGGCATGGTATGGAAGGGAGGAAGGTTAAAAGGCTAGGACTTTCCACCTGAATAGGGTATGATGCTTGGGTGGTGGCCGTAGGGAATATTGTGACTGACAGTCCACCGGTGGAGTTGGTGAATTTTTGGATTCCAGCTAAGTCCATAGAATCCATAGAATTTGTTTAATTCTAAGTCCATTTAGTCCTTATTTGAGTGCTTAGGCACTCAGGTCAATCAGGCAGTTATTCCACTCAGCATGGCGTAGTGTGTATTTCTTCCCCTTAGTATCTTGTCAGGCGCAGCACGAGTTCCCATTTGAAAAAGAAAAGTCTCAGTTACAAACGTAACCCTGGTTCCCTGAGAAGGGGAACAAGACACTGGATCTCATTGTCATGTCTTGGGCTTGCCTGTTTACATCTCCTTCAGACAAAGAAAATAATGACGTGGACTACAGGCGTCCTCATATACTCACGGTCGCACCGGTAGTGATGTCACAGACTGTTGTCGACTAATGACATTGTCGCGTTTAACACTCAGAGGTCGGTGGTCACGCCGGCGATACCACCTCATTTTTTTTCTTACCAGTGCGAAAGAGACTAAAAATACTGCAATTTTGGAACTAAAAATAAGAGTTATATATTATTAAAAACTGTGGATTGTCTTCTTTTATTTGTATACACTCACAGTACAAACAAAATGTTGTGCTTTTTAAAAATTTTTTCCGCCCACAGAGCGCGCGGAGCTATCAAACGCAAATTCTGAGGCGATACATTCAACAGAGAGTGAACGGCCGCAAAAGCCCGCATTAGTCAGATTCATGTACATCGTTTTGAGATGCAGTGAGGAATGATTCTGGAAGAATTTACCTCAGAGGAAGAGCACTTTCAATTTAATTTCAATCGAGGATCAACTTGATCAAGCTGATGATTGTGAATGGTAAGTTTTATTCTTAGGTTATTTATTCTAATCACGATATAGTGTCTGAATATTAAAGGCAAAAAGACCATTTAAATATGAATTCTGCATGTTCTGTGTGTCTCTGTATGAATTGCACAGACGCCTGTTTTGTTTACTACACATAACTTACATTAGTAACATTAGACATATTGGCTATTCCTAAACTATATTGCTTTACTGAGATGAGTAAAATCGAATACGTAATAAATACTGGAATAAAATGTGTTAACAACGTATTAAACTGCACATTAACATTTAGGTTTTATTATATAACAAATATAATACATAAAATGTCATAGAGGTAATATGAATGTTTAGATGATCTCTTTGGCCTGTTTTGAACAGATTGTGAGGCGTTTACTGTGAAATAGTCTAATGCCATATCAATGAAGCCTCTGTTAACAAAGAATAATGAAAATTCAGCTTTGCATCATAGAAATACATTATACTTTTAAGTATATTAAAATAGAATCCATTATTTTAAAAGGCAATAATATTTCACAGTATTGCTGTTTTCTTCTGTATTTTTGATCAAATAAATGCAGGCTTGATGAGCATGAGACAAAACATTTCAAAAACATTAAAAATAGTAATATGTGTCCAATCTTTTGACCGGTACTGTAATTTAAAATATTATAGACCTATACAAAATGTTTTTCACATGATGTGCAATAATACGTGGATGCACAAGATCACAAAAATCATGTTTTCTGTTAAGAGTGGACATTATATTAATGTTAATACAATAGCTGATATGATCCTGTTATCAGCATGCTCACAGATGTTTTTTTCGTTTATCTCACTGATTTGAGAATCATAGTGACCAGATATTTGCCCACATTGGACTGCATGCATATGATACCAAGATCACTGACAGGAAGCAGGAAAGTGTTTGTTTGTTTTTCTTTTTTTTTTCTTTTTTTCCTCCCGTGCAGAAACACCAAATGCCAGGTATGTGATGTTCACTTAAATCTGTGAACAGGATTTATTTCCAGGTATAACTGTGTACTCAAAATGTTTAGGGGTAGCATTAGGGAATAGAATATACAGTTTGTACAGTGTAAAACCAATTATGTCTGTGGAATGTCCCCATAAAACATGAAAACCCAACATGTGTGTGTGTGTGTGTGTGTGAGAAAGAGAGAGAGAGAGAGAGAGAGAGAGAGAGAGAGAGTGAGTGTGTTTATGTATGAAGATGGTAAGCTGCTCTGGCAGAGACACGAGTTAGAGGCTGCAGGGTCATTTACTCAGCAATGGCTTCCAGATGCCAGTTAATTACACCGTCTGCATCTCACTGCTGCAGGACACATGCACACACACATGTGCATACGCATTTGGATGGCATCCTACCTCCCTCCTCTGCCCCTCAGGTTTCCCTCTCTGATGCTCAGCTCTTCCCACGCCTGGCTGTTGCGGTACAATAGCTGCAGTGTTCAGACGCGTCAGCATGGTCATGCTGAACACTGGTGAATGAGACAGCCAATAAAACCAGGTACTGCAACACGGGTCACAGCCAATGGCACACAGCCTCTGTCTCTCTCTCATTCTCTTGCATGTGTGTGTGTGTGTGTGTGTGTGTGTGGGTGGATGCATGTATGGGCTTGTGTGTATGGATGTGTTGGTGGGTGCAGGTGTGTGTGTGTGTGTGTGTGTGTGTGTATGGGTGTGAATCAAGTATCAGTCTGTCTAAATGGTTGTGGGTTGAATGTGGTGAAGTTCTTTTTTTATTTTAGTCTATGACTCTCTCCTCACCCCAGAGAGAGTGACAGGAAGAGCAGAAAGACATGGTGCCACATTTCAACACTTTCATTCCTGTTGCCTTGCATCCTCCAACATCTACACCAATTCTGTCTAGAAGGGACAGCTCTTGGACTTGTCACAGATGTTGACTACAATTCATGAAAGTTGTCATTTTAGTAGCTGGAGTCAGGTTGTTGTATCTTGTCTTGGCTGCTTTGTTATGATGATGTACCATTACAGATACATTTGTAAGTCACATGTGAGGAAAACCTCTGGAGAAACTGATGTATAAATTAAAATCAAAAGCCTGTCATATTTATCCTGTATTTTTGTTGACATGGATACTCCTGTACACAGATGATCTTAGTCTTTATAATTTACCCAATTGAGTTTCATTCTGACATCTACTCACCCATGTGTAGAGGAACTCCATTCTCCACCCCTTCATTATGAAAATTGATGTATTTCCCTTGTTTTACAATCCTTCAATATTTTGGATTTCATCTGTACTTTAGCTTGATGGGTTGATGAGAAACTAAAGTGACTCTGAAAGTATAGTGGTTTGAAAGGTTACCTCTGATAAGGAGGTAACAAATATAATATGATGTAATTGCATTTGCATATGTATTCTAACTGGTCAATTTACAAATTAGAGAAGCATTTAGGCTGTCAGACTCCTGTGGAGTCCAGGCATGAAATAAATTACATCTTATTTGCATCTATGTTATGTATATTAGTAGCATATTAAAGATGCTACGTTTACAATAAAATTCTGAGAAGGCTCAGTTTCCCTTGCCACCTCTGATGGACCAATTTGTCAGTTTTTATTGGTTGTTGTTATATAACTTAAGGTATGCAAGAGCATATATGCAGATGTAATTTACATATGTTAAATTTCTCTGTATAAAATATATTGTCAGATTAAACCTATAAACATTTGATAAGCAAACTTCTAAGGCCTTTCAATTCTTTCTAAACTGCTAAAAAAAAAAAAAAAAACTGTTGTACACAATCTTCTACATGCCTTCTGCCATCTGATTGATAGGTTATACTTTTTTAGCAAGTAAAATACCTTTTAGTGTAATTCTAAAAATGTCCACCTTCAGGTCGTTTACTGATTTTGTTAAGTAAATGTAAGAATTAATTTTATATTGTTCGTAATATTTCAAGATGAACACTTAATTGACTAAAGCACCTTGTATGATTATCCATGCATCATTTTTAGAAAGATCATTTTAAAATCTATCGATCCGATATTATGCATCATGCTTTTGTATTTTTATCTTAATATAAAATGATGATAAAGACTGTAAAAAAAAAAAAAAAAAAAAAAAAAGTTTAAACCATGCAATATTTTGTCATGTCACTCCATTAAATATAATGTTAGAAAGAACCAACCACTTCAAGGGAGAGTTGTCAAACATAAGGGGTGAACAGAAAATAAGGGATAAAGACAAATTTACAGAAAGTGCATAAAGCATTTTAGAAAAAAAAAAAAAAAAAAAAACCTAGACTACATAGACAGTGAAAGCATTTGAATTTCAATAAAAGCAAAATAATTACATCCATTATTAATTATTATTACAATAAATGTTTCATATTAACAGTTTTTTTTTATTAGACACTAAACAGAGTTAAATCTGCCAAGTAATGTGACAGTAAGTCCAAAGAATAACCAATGTAAATTATATGTTGTCAGATAAAATCTGCAAAGACTGCAATAAAAATATGTAAGCAGAACAGTATTTGTGTCTGTCCTTACCAATGTATAGTATGTTTCTTGATGCATTTGTTGATGTGTATAGCAGACACTGTAGTGTGTGTGTGTGTGTGTGTGTGTGTGTGTGTGTGCACATGCACGTGCACGCATGTGTGCGTTTGTGTGTTTGTGTTTGTGTGCGATTGAAACATCTGGTTTACATAAGAGCTAAAAAGTCTGAGTGCTGGAGAGAGGGTATTAGAGGTAATTTACTTATTTAGAGAAAAAAAGAAAAAAAAAAATATCACAGAAGCTGTGATTGTAAATAGATCTGAAGCTTATCAGAGCTCTAATCGAGATTCCCGCAGAGCAGACTGACACTGTACCCCCGTTCCCCCCCTGGAGCTGATATTGAGTGTCAGTGTTGTTTTCAGAGAAACTGCATAAGGGGAAATGTATTAACCCTTTACTTTACCAAGGGCAATTACTGTACATTCAGGCGAGCAAAGCGGCTGTTTCAGATGTCAGCTCTGCTTTAGCTCTGTGCTGTGCTGGTTGTGGATGGATGAAAGGTACCCAGAACAGCGGCTGACCCTACAGACGCTTGACTCATGCTGCTAACTGGCAAAAGCCAGTGATTACTTCTGTGTGGGATTTTTCATGTTGTGATGACACTGGTGTAATAAAATGATGATTATTTTCTTAACTATTCCGAACATGCGTCATCCAGTGCTGAGAAGGATGGAAATAAAACAGTCGTGTTTAGTTGTGTGTGTATGTGTGTGTGTGTGTGTGTGTGTTTTACAGGAGGGTAAGGAAGCATTTTTACCTAGCTTTTTGGTTTTCAACATTCATGCTGTCCAGTTGTCTAGAAAGAGATATTTAGCTATTTTAATTGGAGTGTTTAAGATGTTGGTGATGGTTTGATATGTTTATTATGGTTTTTCAGGTTAATTTCTGAACCACCCACTCAATCTGACCAGTTATTTTGTGAGATATGATTACTCACAACAGGATCCATTAACTCAAAAGATAATCATGTTTTCAATCACCGTGAAGACAGCTTGACAGATAAGCTGTGAAAGACTGCTCAGTTCTGTCGACATTATGCCCATGTCGGTGCTATTTCATATCAATGTTTAATTCACAGATGATGGCCCCGATCTCATGCAGATAAGATTGTGGTGTCAACAGGCCTGTGTTGGACCTCACCTCGCCACCTTGCTCCCCCCAGTGGAGACCCTAAATTAAACCAGGGTCCAGTCTGGTAATAAATTACTTGTATTTTCCATCGTTATGCCTGTTACATGAAACGCTCACCTCTGACCCTTGTCCCACACATGCAGACGTTGAGTCAAACTGGAAGTTTCTTCCATTAGATGACAAAGGACATCTGCACAGACAAGCCACTCTGATCCATATACGCACAAACACTCTATTTCTTTCTGTATTCCCAATGACACATCACTCCCACACTTGCGTGTAGCCAGAGACAGTCACAAATACATGAGAATGAATAAAAATTTTAAATACCTCTGTTTAAACTCATCAAAATAAAATACAAAATACTGTGTAGAAAAACAAAAAGTATCAAAATACAAATATATTCAATGAAGCATCACTATTAGGCTGAACTTTATCTGGACCTATTCTGAATGCAAAGAATGCAAAGAACATTTTACTAACTCTTCCCCTGCCCAATAAGAAATGTTATTAAAAATGTTATTAAAAATGTTATTAAAAAAAAAAATCCTAGCTAACTTGATATTTTAAATGAAATTAAATAACAGCAATTAATGTTTTATTTATTTATTTATTTATTTTGTAACAAGTAGAATTAACCATCACGTGATCCCCTTATCTTCCAGATATTTTGTAATCGACTAATCGAAATATTTTGTATTTCCATCAATTCCAAGAAACGATTCCAAACTAATATTTCCAATTCTTATTGCACTGAAAATACACTGAAAAAAAAAAGAGCTGATTCTTCAATTCTGAGGAATTTGGAATTGAGAGTTAATTAAAAAGGCTGGGATCGAATGAAAAAGATGGGCTTAGTCCAGCCTTGTGAATCTGCAATAAATAAATAAATAAATAAAAATTGAGATCTCCAATGTTTCTAATAAAAATTCCAAATGATTTGAGCTACTATACACATTATTTTAGCTCTGTATTCTTACTGCATGACAACTATTGACCTCTAAGTAATTTTACAAGAAACAACTGAGAAAAAAAAAGATACTTAAATGAGAACTCCATTAAATGTGTGTGTGTATTTGTGATCTCTCTCTCTCTCTCTCTCTCTCTCTCTCTGTGTATGTGTTTGTGGTATGTAGGCTATCGGTGGGCATTGTGTGTGTGTGCAGGGGAGGTAGTTCACTGCTAATCCTGTGATTGATGGTGCTGGACTGAGCATAACTTGGTTTCGTTCTCCCACAACCTCCATATATCATGAGCATTAAATGCATCAGTTGCATACCCATATACACTACAGATCTGCTCTTGTCAAGTCATATCTGAATCAACACTGAACTAACTTAAACTGAATAATGACTACTGTCTTTTTAGAGCAGCTTTATAGCAGATTTGAATTGTGTTTGCATCATTGATTTTCCTGTTTATCACTGTAAAGCTGCTTTGAAACAATTCGTTGTGTATGAAGAGCTATATAAATAAAGGTGACTTGACTTGATCAAATCAAATGCGTCAAATATTCACATGGAATTTAATTACATTTAGATACAACAGATACTCTGGCACAAAACTTGGACATTCTCCTCTTCCACACTGCGGTCTGTCTGACTTTATGTGTGTGTATTTGAGACAGTGACCAGACCACCAGGTTGTCTGTGTGGCCTGTTCTGTTGCTGTTTCTTGACTCTCTCCTGGTTTCCAAGGAAAGTTCAGTGTGTGTCTGTTTATCTTTGCTGATCCCTCTTATTTGTTTTCAGAGATATTCAGGAGGGAAGACCCATAAAATGATACCTTGTTTTATTCATTTGAACACAAAACACCAAGGAGGGTGCTTTCCACTTTTAGTTCTAATAAAATGTTTTTTTGTTTTTTTTTTCTTTTGTTTTTTCATTTTGTCTTCTAGAGCTTTGTTATGAAGTCTTCTATGTTCATGTGTAATTTTTATTTTATTTTATTTTATTTTATTTTTTTAACTTTGTTCATGTTTTCTTGTCTTTTACATGTATGATTGTAGTTTAATTTCTCGGCGGATTTCACAGAGTTTGCTTATAAGACTTAATGGAATTCTAAGTTATCAACTTTGTCTTAGTTGTTTCTTCTAAAAAACAAAACAAAAAAAAAAAAACCCTATAGTTCCATTGATCTTATATCAGGTTAATGATATTTTATATCGCCTAACACAACCACAAATATAACACTCATAATCTAGTGCAAAACACTAGATTTAAACAAAAACATGTTTTGGCCAATTTATAAGTCTTTTTAACTAGTGAGGACCAGTAAAATGTCCTCACTAGTCGGTTGTAATAATATTTCACAACAAAAGTGATTTGATTACATTGTAACATTTGGCCCTCACAAGTATAGCCAAACCTATACACACATTGTCTGTAATGTTTTCAGAATTGTAAGACTATTTTATATGTATTAGTTTCCAATTTTTTTTGCATCAAAATATTTATATTTATAAATAATTTGATATTTGACCACAGTAAATTCATGGACAAAATCACTGTTTTCTATTATTATGGGGCTCGTTTTGTTACGGCAGTTTAGGGATAAGCAGAAACAAAATGTTAAAACACTTCCCAACTTCCCTTACATTTTGGGAGTCCCATATGTAATTTTTAAATTACAATTTATACTGTTGAATTATAGGCCAGTTGTAGAAGGAATATTTTTAGAGGTTAGCGGATGGATTGGTTTCTATCCAAATCCCTAGAGCTTCACTACTATACGAACAATATTATATTATACAAATAGATTTTAATTAATTCTACTTCATACTGGTGTAACTTTGCGTAGAATGCCACCTACTGGACTGAAGCAGTACTGGCCCACTCCTGTCAAAAAATGGTTAAGCCAAATTCTGACCAAATACAGGTTTAGCTGGGTTTAGCTGTGGAAAAAGGCATACACAAACAAACAAAACAGAGGATGAAAGATTCAGTGAACAGTGTTCAGCAGGTGGTTGATGTTCCAGTTCCAGGAATTGTCTCCAGACCTGGACAGACACACTAGTGCAAAACGAAAAGGCTGAGAGACAGGGTTTAGAATTTCATTAGGCAAATTTAAAATGAATATAATAAAGACAACTATATAATAAAGATAGATTTGAACTGGAAGTTTGAACTGTGTTCCCAGGCAAGGGTATTATAATGGTGGGGTCAAGTAAGGCTGGTCTATACATTGGAATTAGATACTATAAAATACAATTATATATCAATGTGTTCCACAGTTGCTGTTTCTTGAAGCATTTTTTTTTTTGCTGAAAAGATTAAACACCTACAGTACAACTATTGCAAAACCTGCAGTTTCAAGAAGGAGTGTGTGTGTTTTGGTTGTACAGTGTATTAATTAAAACTTGTGTAGAAAAAAAGTAAAGTGAAACGAACTGTAAAACAACTAATTAAAAATAATAAAAATAAGTATATATATTATATATAATTTTTTTTTTTTTAATGCATTAAATTCAAAAAATGCTAAATAGAAGCATTTTTACTAGCAATCCCAGTCATCTTTACTCTTTATTACCTGATCAGAATAATAAATGTGGAGTTGGTCACTACATTTCACACACATTATTTCATTTGAGCATGTGACTTCAAATCTAGAAGAGCTCAAGAGAAACTGCATAGAACTTTAGAACCATCCATTTCTTCAAATTAATCAATCTCTCTGCCATTTGCAAGCATCCGTGTTTGTGTGGAATGCAGAGAAGCTTAGAGATACACTGTCAGCTCAGCGTTGAGTGTTTCCCAAAAATCACATCTTTCCTGCTGCCCACTGGGGTTAAATCAACATGAGGAAAGGCAGTTTAAATGCAGGTCTGATAGATGACTTGCCCAGTGGCAAGAGCTTAAAAATGATTGTCTATTTATTCAGGAAAAATCTGAAGTCTCTCAGGCTATTTCAGCAATACAACTTTGTATTTTAGATGTGGTTACAACTTTGTATTTTATTACAGTGTATACTTTTTTTTCTTTATTTACTATAGAACTGAAATGAAATGTGACATTGTAACATGATCATAAGACAGCTTAAAATGTTATCTGATCTAATAAAAAAAAAAATATACAAGACAAACTAAAATATTTTGTCAATAAAATAAAATTATACATTTTTTCAAATAAAATGTATTTTTATTTATTTTATTTTATTTTTTTATTTTTTTTGATGTTTTGTTTTGTTTTTGTTTTTTAAGAATTAATAATAAACTAACTTTGGAGTTTGACAATGAACACATTGCAACCATGCTTGGGACTGCCCTGACCTCAACACAGCTATACAGCATAGTTCAAAACAATGTGGGCAAATAGATGAAGAAACATTCAGAAAAACACAGAGACGAACACAACACTTGCCTCCCTCTACACACTGCTCTCACAGAACAGGAGACAAATAGACGAGCCGGAATGCTTTATGTTTCTTGAAATACTAATTTCTGAACATTGAACATTGACTCTCAGTCTTTATTGACCTGTTTCTCATTAAAATTCATGAAAGTAATATAATATAAATTACATCGTAAATGTCATAGAAGAGCGTAGTTCTAACAGCTGGGCACATTGTAACGCATTGTTACAACATTCCCCATCTGTGCAGCTGGGATTTAAACCCGGCTAGTGTCTTCTGATAGTTATCGAAGCATTAAAGAACTATCTAAACTGCTAAATAACAGATTAAAATATTAAAATAATATCAGATTTGTCTAATTTTAAATAAACACTAAAAACTGAGATGACAAATTTACTTTAGCCAGAAATGTACTTTTGCTATGGTTAAATAAATTTTCAGTGATTATCTTCCATATTTTTGAATTTTGGCACAATTTTTTCTCTATATAGTGTTGATATGGCAACTAGTAAATACCATAAGTTTTGTTATGCTAGCATGTGTGTAAATGTTTAAACCATGTGTGTTACAACTAACCCCACGTTAGCCCCGCTAGAATTTCCTCTACATATTTAACATGAGCACTCTGCACTGCTCTTGATGAGTGTTCAGGCCTGCAGATCTTTATAGATCTGTCTTGCAGTGACAACATTGTAATTAAACTGCAAGCAGCGATAAAAGGGCCCTTGCACCCGTGCCACCGCCGTATTTTTTTTCTCAAATGCAGAAACAGCAAATGGCAATTATGTGATGTTCACTTATATCTTTGAAAAGGATTTATTTCCAGGTATAAATGTGTACTCAAAATGTGTCTTTTACTCTCATTTATATAGTTAACTATATTCTAAATAAAGTAAAAAAAAAAAAAAAAAAAAAAAATGATATATTTCTTTTGTCATTGCATTCTTAGTTCACTCAGTCACATTTCTGACTGAATGGCTCATTATGCAGCTCATTAGGGGCATTAATCTCCTCAGGTGTGAATCACAGCATTATTCATGAAGATTCACGCCTCCCCGCATATGGCATTTCTAAACAAAAAGTGTCTTAGAAATTTAAAATCAATACATTTTTTTTTTCTTATGTGTCCGAGTAGGAAGAATGATTCCTTGATACACACACATAAAGGAAGAAGGATCATCACTTTGAAGAAAAAACTCTAGACTAAAATATACAGTTTCCAAAAGCCTTGTGAAAAATTGTTTAGTATGTGTTTTGAGGCCTTATTTCAATGACTTTTTTTTGTGTTGATTTTTCAAAAACCATGCATATTGTCAGGGACACAGACTGAGTAAGGCAGGTAAGTGTTAAACAGGTAGTTTTATTCTGAACAGAGGCACGGACACTGACAGATGGAGAATGCAGGTGAGTGAATGAACAAGCACATTAGAACAGTCACTTAGCTGGGGAATAACAGATGATGTCTTTGTAGGTGAAGGATCCACGAGGAACGGAGAACAGACAATGGAAGACGAATGGAAGAGGATACAGGAATCTCGGTGAGCAACAGGTAAGGAGTCCAGGTATGTGAGACGTAGTGCTTGCCTTTGATGAGACCAGACGCTGAGTGAAGTGTGTGAGGGCCTTTTGAGTGGTGCAGATGATGAGTGACAGCTGGTGGTGATCAGTGATTGCAGATGGAGTGCAGATGAGGAACCAGAGGGATGCTGGGAAGTGGAGTCCGGGGAAGGTGAGAGAGACGGTGACTGCGACAGTACTGGAGACGTGATGGCTGATCTGGGTGATATGGGGTAGGTCGTCTCCAGGAAGGTACTGGCTGACCGGGGCACTGCCATGGCCTCCCGAATGGCCAGCACCGCCATGGCGGGTCAGGCCCCTCAGGTTCCGTGGCCTTGGCCCAGACCCCAGGCTCAGCCACCAAGGTCGGGGACGGATAGCTGACGGTCGGAGCTAATGACTGTAAATTAGGAAGTTGTCTGGCTTGATGAGAACAGTATATGTACAGAGATTGGAGACTGTAGGTAAAACTAATCCCCCACTTTTGTCAAAAGGTGGTGCTAATGAGCTCCTCCACCATTTCTAAGGCTTTTCCCATATATACTGGTCGACAATATTGATGTGTGTGTCAAGTTTCATGAAATTTGAAGCATGCTAAGAGTCTTAAAAGCATCCAAAATGAATATTAAAGTTTGATGCGTTGCCATGGCAATCAATGTTTAAAATATCAAAAATCCTGTCTCAGGTTTACATCTGCTGTGTATTGACATTATTGTGACGAAGTTTGAAGCAAATCAGGTAAAAATAAGAGGGTGATCTCAAAGCATTTTGAAAGTGACACACTTCCTGCTGTCAGTTGGTGGCGCTATAACTTTGACTCACAATAGTCACATCCATGTGATCAGCCTCCTATAACGAACACACAGGTGAAGTTTTATAAAAATCAATCAATGTATGCAGACGTTCTAACACATTTCCTGTTTCCCTTTTCTCGCCGTAAATTTGTTGCCTAGCCACGGCCAAACTGTTTGAGATATCAAAAATCCGCTGGCAATTTAACATCATCAAGGTCTTCACTTCATGCTGACCAAGTTTGGTGGTGATCGGATTAATCGCCTAGGAGGAGCATGTCAAATTCCAGAGCATGCATTTTTCAAACAACCCATAATAGCTGACTTCCTGTTGAACCGGCGTATAACTTAGAGCACGAAAGTTGATAATCCCAATGAGGTCTATATGTGTACAGAGTTTTATACTTATATGTGCAAGCGTGTTTGATATATGGACCAAGTTTTCGGACCCCATTCAAGGGGGCGCTGTCGAGCCCCCCTGCCACGCCCGGGTACCAGCTTCTGCCTGGCCCTGATGGATTCTGACCCGTGTGCAAATTTTCAAGAGTTTTTAAACACTTTAAGGCAAGTGTGTGTGGAGTTTCATACAATTTGAAGCATGCTAAGAGTCTCAAAAGCATTCAAAACGAATATTAAATTTTGATGCATTGCCATGGCAACAGTGTTTGAGATATCACGATTCTTTTCAAAGGTCTACATCTGTCATGTTTTGATATTATTCTGATGAAGTTTGAAGCAAATCGGGTAAAAATAAGAGGGTGATCTCAAAGAATGTTGAAAGTGACACACTTCCTGCTGCCAGTTGGTGGCGCTATAACTTTGACTCACAATAGTTACATCCACGTGATCAGCCTTGTACAATAAACACAGACAAACTTTCATCAAAATCAATGAATGTATGCAGAACTTATAACACTTCCTGTTTCCCTTTTCTCGCCATAAATTCATTGCCTCGCCACGGCCAAACCATTTGAGATATCAAAAATGCGCTGGCAATTTAGCATCCTCAATGTCTTGACTTGACTGAGATTGATGGTTATCGGATTAACCGCCTAGGAGGAGTAAAGCAAATTCCAGAGCATGCGTTTTTCAAACAACCCATAATTAGCCGACTTCCTGTTGAGCCAGCGTATAACTTAGAGCACGAAAGTTGCTAGGCCCGATGAGGTCTATATGTCTACCGAGTTTCATACTAATGCGTGCAAGCATGTTTGATATATGGACCAAGATTTCGTACTCCGTTGAAGGGGACGCTGTCGAGCCCCCCTGCCACACCCGGGTACCAGCCTCTGCGGCATCCTAATGGCAGCAGATTCCAATGTGTGTGCTAATTTTCAAGAGTTTTTGAGCATGTTAAGGCCCCCCAAAAAAATAAAAATTATAAATAATATAGCTGCAAGCAGCAATTACGGGGCCAAGCACAAAAACGGCACAATAAGCCAGCCAACATGGCTGTGAGCATCAGACCAACTGCAACAGTGAGCAATTAAAGACCTATTAAGGTCATTTTAGGCAAAAGAGCTGAAAAATGATAAAAAATGAGGATTTACTGGTTCATCACTTTCGACCAATAGGTGGGGCTGTGACCAAATTAATGTGGTATGGTCAGAGTGAGGTGACAATGACACTTGCAAAGTTTCGTGTCAATATGTCAAAGCATTGCAGAGATACAGACTCAACAGTGATTTTGGCATCATGCCTCTAATTCGTTGCTGCAGTATAGGAAAAAGGTTATGTCTATCAACATGAAATCCAAAACTTTTTGCCGGCATAATCTGAAGATGATACGATTCAATTTTGGTGAAAATTGGACCAATGGTCTAGGAGGAGTTAAAAAAGTGTGATTTTAAAGAAAATCAAAGTAGTGGAGACTTAGTTATGCTGACTATGGCAAAATTGGCATCAATGTTCTCAGCATGACCCACAGAATCTAATAAGACCAGTCTTATTACAATAGTCCACATTTATATAAAGCTATTAGCACTTTTTAAATATTTCGTTATAAAATTTGTCTCAAAACCTATTGTGTACCTTCAGAGCATGATGCTGATGCCACATCCTGAGTTTCGTAATGGTGCAACAATGCATTCATATAATATAGCATTTTTTATCATAATACTGTATTGTAGTTAATGTACATTTCATGTTTTGTTCAATTATAGCGCCACCAAAAGGCACAATCCAACCAATTTTTTTATGTGTCCTCATGGTGACCCCATTCATGTGTGTATCAAATTTGGTGCAAATATCTCATTTCGTTTTGGAGTTATAGACATTTACATGTAAGAGATCATAAAAAATGACCCATGGATGACTTTGTGTTGATTTTATTGCCACTTCCTATCAAAATTTTGACATTTGGGCTATAACATATAGTTAACCAGCTTAGGTTTCGTGTTTCCTACGCTGGTTTCGTCTCGATCGGACTAACGGTTTCAAAGATATTCGCAATCGTTTTTTAAGCGCTAAATCACCACGCCGCAAAAACCGTAAGTCGAAACCTAGCATGTTTGGTATCGTTGGACTCGGCAAGGATTCAGGAGTCTAAGTATGTGACTCCAATGAAAATAAGCCAACCAGATCAAAAGTTATAAGCATATGAAAAAAAAAAAATTCTCCACTATGTGGCGCTGGTCCGAAACTTCTCAGGCTCCTTCAGGGCATTGTCCTGATGACCCATACTGAGTTTCGTAACGATACGCTAATGCGTTCGTAAAATACAGCATTTTAGCACAAAATTCAAAATGGTCGACGGCCAAAATGGCCGATATGGGAAAACTGGATATCATTCGACTCGGCATGATGCCCCGAATCCAACGAGATCAAATTTATGATTTTTGGACAAACCCATCAGAAGTTATAAGCAAAAATATCAATTTTTCATATCTCCGGACCAGTAGGTGGCGCTGCGCCGAAACGCTGCATGTTGCCTCAGGTCATGCTTGTGATGACATTTATCAAGTTTGGTCTGAATATGATAAAGCATTGCGGAGATACAGCCTTATGTCTAATTTCGCAAGCGCTATGTAAAATTCGTTTGCGTGTTTTTCAAAAACATTTTGAGAAATCGACTTGAATTCCATAACTTTTTGTCGGCATGGTCTGAAGATGGACTGGTTCAATTTTCGTGAAAATCAGAGTAACGGCCTAGGAGGAGTTTGAAAAAGTAGGTTTTTCAGAAAATTCAAAATGGCGGAAAAATTTTCATGACGGAAAACAACGTCATAGGGTGCATTCGATTCATCTTGACCCAAGGAATCATAGGAAAAAAGACTCTTGTTTCTAACCCTTACGGTTCAAAAGTTATTAACATAAACATGAGTGCAAATTTGGACAGCTGGTGGCGCTAGAGGGATTGAGTTAGAGACTCCAAGTTTGCTATGGACAAAGGTCAGACTGTCCTCTAACTGTGTGCCAAATTTCATAGCTTTCCCGCAAGCGGTTCTATGGGTTGCCATAGACTTCCAGAGCGAAAGAATAATAATAATAATAATAATAATAAAAAGAATGCCAACAGATGCAATAGGTGCCTAAGCACCTTCGGTGCTTGGCCCCTAATTAAAGCTGCAAGCAGCATTTACAGGGCCAAGCACAAAAGCGGCACAACAAGCCAGCCAACACGACTGTGAGCATCAGACCAACTGCAACAGTGAGCAATTAAAGACCTATTAAGATCATTTTAGGCAAAAGAGCTGAAAAATCACAAATACAGTCAATAATAAAGATTTACTGATTTATCACTTTCCACCAATAGGTGGCGCTGTGACCAAATTCATGCAGTATGGTCAGAGTGAGTTGACAATGACAATCGCAAAGTTTGGTGTCAATATGTCAAAGCATTACAGAGATACAGCCTCAAGAGTCATTTGGGCATCAAGACTCTAATTCTTCGCTGTGGTATATGAATACGGTTTCGTCTATCAACACGAAATCCATATATTTAATTCGACATGGTCTGAAGATGATACGATTCGATTTTGGTGAAAATTGGATGAATGGTCTAAGAGCAGTTTGAAAAAGTAGGTTTTAAAGAAAATCAAAATGACGGACAGGAAGTTTGGCTGACTATTGTAAAATTGGCATCAATGTTCTCAGCATGACCCACAGAACCTAATAAAACAAGTCTCATTACAATAGGACACATTTACATTAAGCAATTAGTATTTTTAATAAATGTTATTACAACATATGACCACAAGGTGGCGCTGTCTCGAAACCATTTGAGAACCTTCAAAGCATGGTGCCGATGACACATACTGAGTCTCGTAATGGTACACCAATGCATTCATATAATAGAACATTTTATATCATAATACTGTATAGCACTTAATGTCAATTTCGTGTTTTGTTCAATTATAGAGCCACCAAGAGGCACAATCCAACCAATTTTTTTTTTTTTTTTTTATGTGTCCTCAGGGTGACCCCATACATGTGTGTGTCAAATTTGGTGAAAATATCTCATTTTGTTTTGGAGTTATAGACATTTATATGTATGAGATCATAAAAAATGACCCATGAACGACTTTGTTTAGATTTTTTTGCCACTTCCTATCAAAATTTTGACATTTGGGCTAAAATATATAGTTAACCAGCTTAGGTTTCGTGTTTCCTACGCTGGTTTCGTCTCGATCAGACTAACGGTTTCGAAGATATTCGCAATCGTTTTTTAAGCGCTAAATCACCACGCCGCACAAACCGTTAGCCAAAACCTAGCATGTTTTGGTATCGCTGGACTTGGCAAGGATTCAGGAGTCTAAGGATGTGACTCCCGTGAAAATAAGCCAACGAGATCAAAAATTATAAGCATATGAAAAAAAAAAAAATTCTCCACTATGTGGCGCTGGTCCGAAACTTCTCAGGCTCCTTCAGGTCATTGTGCTGATGACCCATACCGAGTTTCGTAACAATACGCTAATACATTTGTAATATACAGGATTTTAGCACAAAATTCAAAATGGCCGACAGCCAAAATGGACGATATGGGAAAACTGGATATCATTCGACTCGTCATGATGCCCCAACCCAACGAAACCAAATTTATGATTTTTGGACAAACCAATCAGAAGTTATAAGCAAAAATACCCATTTTTCGTATCTCCGGACCAGTAGGTGGCGCTGTGCAGAAACGCTGCATGTTGCCTCAGGTCATGCTTGTGATGACATGTACCAAGTTTGGTCTGAATACGTACAGCATGGAGATACAGCATGTCTTTTTTCGCAAGCGCTACGTACAATTCGTTTGCGTGTTTTTCGAAAAGGGTTTAAGAAATCAATTTGAATTCCATAACTTTTTGTCGGCGTGGTCTGAAGATGATCTGGTTCAATTTTTGTGAAAATCGGAGTAATGAATAATAATAATAATAATGATAAAAAAAAGAAAAAAAAGAACACCAACAGATACAATAGGTGCCTACGCACCTTCAGTGCTTGGCCCCTAATAATAATAATAATAAAAGAACGCCAACAGATACAATAGGTGCCTAAGCACCTTCGTTGCTTGGCCCCTAATAATTAAAAAAAAATAAAGAACGCCAACGGATACAATAGGTGCCTACGCACCTTCGGTGCTTGGCCCCTATTAATAGTTAAAAAGAACACCAATGATTACAATAGGTGCCTATGCACCTTCGGTGCTTGGCCCCTAATAATAATGTTACTCTGACTTTTTTCTCTCACAACTGCGAGTCAGAAAATACAGATTTTTTTTTCCAGTTCTGTGGCTTCCATATTAATTGCTCATATAACTGGCACAATGTGTATATTTAGGAAACATTATGAGAATAAAAATAATAAGAAACTATGAATACTTTGAGCAATGTAGTCTGTGGCTTCACTTTCACTTTCAACTCCAGTGATTCCACAGACGGTGGGTGAGTTGTCGCCAATTATTTCCAGGATATTGGTTGAATATGGGCTAGGCTCAGGTCTCGGACCACCTCCAGTGGGCACATGTTTTGTGCGAGGAAAATCCTCGATTGCTTGTGTCTTAATCTCCACTTCTTCCTAACTTCCTTTATCTCCCTCTGCTCACAGCCTTTTGCATATATTTTGTATATTATGTCCTGCCAAATCTCACCTTTTTTATGGTTTGTGACAGATGAGTTTAATTTGCTTTCAAGGACTGTTTTGTTTTCTTTGTATCCATCAATTAAAATAAGAATTTCTTCATGACTGAAATTTTTCTTCCTGTTTCTTTTCTCCTCCATGTGTGGGATACTAAGATATTTTTAATTAAAAGTTTAATGTTTTGAGTTTGATAACGTTTGCTCTAACGTTTTTTTTTAACTTTCAGTTTAGGCCAGTCAAGAATGAGTTTGAAATTATGTGCTGTTCAGACTATTTCTTGTTTATCTATTAGAAGGCTTGTGATCGGGTTAAGAAAAATAGACGTCATTCTATGCGACAACGCATTACTTTACGGAGAGCTTACGACCTACTAGCTACATTCTGTCTTAAGAACAAATGGTGCAACAGAATAAAGTACAGAGTTAGTTATAAACTAGCTAGTAGTTACTAAGCCTCTATTTTGGACTTTACGTTACAGTTTAAGTAAGAACTTACGAACGGCTGGTGCGACCCTACCCTGGTCTCCTTCCCTGCGTACCGCCACAGCCGAAGTGTTAGCATTAGCCGTTACGCTTTTTTGGCTAAAGGTTGCAGGCTTGCCTTCCAGTGACTTTGCTGAAACTGCTGCGGTCCTAAAAGTGCAGCCTCCGGTATTGCAGGCAGATAATATTGCAAGTAATTCATCCCAAAGGATTAGCCAGTTAGCACCAAGCACCGCCCACTGCCTGTTGACTGGCATTTGTGAAATGTCCTCTATTATTATGAAAAGAATCTTTAGGAAAATTGGGATTTGGAAATACATGATTCGTCAAATAGGCAACATTCATAAATTCAGCATATTATTATGAAAAACGGCTTTTTGAAAAAGCACATTTAATTATGAAAAAAACATATATTTAAACAATAATAGTGTTTGAAAGAGGATATTGTGAAATATATTAAACAATAAATGTTGTGTTTTCATGGAGTTTTAGAAAATAAATAGATACCTTTATTTATTGACTTATTTAATAATTTAATTAATAATTAATTAAATTAATTATTTAATAATTATTTAACTATTTCAGAATAAACTGGTACATGTAATTGTTGTTTTATTGAATTAATTATTTATTGAATTATTTCATTTTGAGTAATTTGGTCCTTCATATGAAACTGTGTCACGGAGACACAACCAACACCCACCAACACCCAAGCATCGTCACCAGATCTCTACACTCCGCCCACTCGTTCTCTCTCCCCGGAATACTAATCACGAGCACCTGCACCTCATCATCACGGACACTATGTAGACTCACGTTTCCCTCAGTTCATTGTCTGGTCTCGTCAAACATACCTGGACTCCTTATCTGCTACTTACCTGTATTCCCGTCGGTTCCTCCTCGTCTCCTGTGTCCTGTTCTCCGTGTTCTCCATCCAGTCCTGCAAAGACATTCCAAGTTACTCTCCAGCAAAGTGTCTGTTTGATTGTGCTTGCAACTCTACTCACCATATCATCTGCTGTTATCTGTGTTCGTGTCTCTGTCAATAAACATCTGACATCTTACCTCACTGTCTCCGTCTGAGTCTGACAGAAGACCAGACCACCATGCAGAGTGCCACGAACACGGGCAAGGATCGTACATCAGATCCGTTGACCAATCTGGTTGACGCTGTACGATCCTCTCTACCACCACCATCGACAAGCACAACACCCGCTGTCACAGACACCATCATGCACACCATCCGCCAAGCACTTCTTCATCCCACACCCACCGCTGCCTATGTCAGTCCCATGGCCCGACTCGCAACATTCTCCGGTGCAGCGGAGGATTGCAGTGGGTTTCTCCTACAATGCTCGCTCTTACCTGGAAGCTCAAGCCCATCTATTTTCCACCGAGCGAGCCAGGGTGGCATTTATCATTTCCTTGCTCTCCGGGCGAGCATTACAGTGGGCTCAACCCCTCTGGGAGTCAAATGCACCAATCACTGCCTCCATTAATGAATTTTTCAGTCACTTCAGGGAAGTATTCGGACAGAATACCGCCGACCTCTCCGTGCATGACCAACTATTCAGTCTCCGCCAAGGAAAAGAAACTGTGAGTATGTATGCGCTCCGATTTCGTACACTAGCGGCTGCTAGTGGGTGGAACGAGGTGGCGCTGATTACAGCATTCCGCCAGGGACTTCATCCTCAAGTCAAACAGTTAATGGTTGTGTACGACGACTCTATGGGATTGGAGAATCTGATTCAAAAAACCATTAGAGTGGCTCAACGTTTTTCTGTGTGCTCTGTGCATACTGTCAATCCTCTGCCCACCACACCATCTGTCGCTCTTCCAGCACCAGAACAAATGCAAGTGGACTCACCCGAGCAGAGCGTCAGAAAAGGAAACAATTACATCTATGCCTGTATTGTGGGGGAGAGGATCATTTCATCACAGCCTGTCCCGTCCGACCACCACGTCCTGCGTTGAGTACTCTCCAGTTATTCGCTCATACTGCCCCTCTTACCAGAACTACTGTCCATGTCCTTAATGCTCGTATCTGTGTTTCACTGAATGTACGCCGTAAACGATGTCAACAGAATTTGCGAATTCAAACCATCCAGGGAAAGCTGCTGGGGCGTGGTCGCATAAGACATTTCTCCCCCACACTGATGCTCCGCATTGGCTGCCTACACGCCGAAGATATAACGTTCATGGTGCTGGAAGAATCCACCACTGACATCATCCTGGGATGCCCATGGTTAAATCAACACCAACCAGACGTACAGTGGAACACGGGTGAGATCCTAAAGTGGAGTGATGATTTTTTCACTAACTGTTTATCTTCTATCAAGAAACCTCCTGCGACGTTCCGATCTTCCTCTTCCTACGACTCCGAAGTTCTTCCTGTTCTCTCCACATCTATTGAAAGTCCTAAGATGGATCTGAAAACAGAAATCCATCCTGTATGTCGGGCATTCCAGGATGTGTTCAGCAAGCTGTTGGCAACGCAACTACCATCTCATCGGCCATGGGACTGTGCCATCAACCTGCTGCCTGTGGCTACTCTACCCAAGGGTAGAGTTTACCCATTGTCCATCCCGGAGCAAAAGGCCATGGAGGAGCACGTCCAGGAAGCCCTGAAACAACGGTTCATTCGACCATCTACATCCCCTGCCGCTTCAAGCTTCTTCATTGTGGCCAAGAAGGATGGAGGCTTGAGGCCGTGCATCGATTACTGCCATCTCAACTCCTAGACGGTGAAGTTCAGTTATCCCCTTCCTCTGGTCCCGGCTGCCCTGGAACAGCTACATGGAGCTCGTATCTGCTCCAAGCTGGACCTGCGGAGTGCGTACAACCTCATTCGCATTCGACGGGGGGATGAGTGGAAGACTGCCTTAATCACACCATCTGGCCACTACGAATATCTGGTCATGCCGTATGGCCTGTCCAACTCTCCCTCCGTCTTCCAGAACTACATGAATGAGGTGTTCCGGGAGTACCTCCAGCGGTTCGTGATAGTCTACATCGACGATATCCTCATCTACTCCCGGGACCTGGCTGAACATCGCCACCACATCTCCCAGGTCCTAGAGAAGTTACGCCAACACCACCTTTACCTCAAGCTGGAAAAGTGCGAGTTCCACACCACCTCGGTCCAGTTCCTCAGATACATCATTGACCAGTATAGGATCCAGATGGACCAGGGGAAGGTGGAAATCATCCACAACTGGCCACTCCCTTCAACAAATCAAGGAGTTACAGTGATTCCTGGGCTTCGCTAACTTCGCTATCTTCTAACTTCATTCACAATTACAGTCTTCTCAGTGCACCCCTCTTGTCACTCCTCAAGGGCCGGCCCAAGTATCTGTCCTGGACTCCATCTGCCCAAGAAGCCTTTCAACATCTCCAGGAAGCTTTCCTCACTGCCCGTTCCTCGTTCATCCGAATCCAGAGATCCCGTTTGTTGTCGAGGTGGACGCCTCCTCTACTGGGGTCGGGGCGGTGTTGTCGCAGCGGCAGGGTGATCCCCCATGACTCCAACCATGTGCCTTTTTCTCCAAAAAGCTATCCCCGGCAGAGCAGAACTACGACATCGGGAACAGAGAGCTACTGGCCATCAAGTTAGCGTTGGAAGAGTGGAGACACTGGCTGGAGGGAGCTAACCATCCGTTTGAGGTCATCACCGACCACCGGAATCTGGAGGACCTTCGAGAAGCAAAGAGACTGAATCCTCGCCAAGCTCGCTGGGCTCTCTTCTTCACGAGGTTCGACTTTAAAATTTCCTACTGTCCTGGAACCAAGAATTGCAAGGCAGATGCCTTGTCACGACTATATCAGCCCGAGCCAGAAAATCCTGACCCCGAACCAATTCTCCCTTCAGCCATGCCTGTCAGCCCAATTTAGTGCAACATCAACCAGCAGATAACCCAAGCTAACGCCTCTGAACCAGCTCTGCCGGGAGGTCCTGAGGGGCTCCTCTATGTTCCACCAGCCCAACGTCAGCCCCTCATGGTGAGGTCAGCTTTGATGGAGGAGTGGGGCATTCAAAACAAAGTTAGGTGTCTGGTAACTGATGCTGCTGCCAATATGATTGACTGTGCCAGCATCCTGAAGCTCCGCCACACAAACTTCATAGCACATGCCTTAAACCTGATTGTGAAGAAGGCAATAGAACAAACATTGGAGGACATTAGACTAAATGCATGGAAGATTGTGAATCATTCAAGTCTAGCACAACAGCAAGAGAGAGATTATTGGTTTTACAAAATCAGATGGGCAAACCAAGTCATAAGTTGATTCAGGAGGTAGATACACGTTGGAACAGCACATATGCCATGTTAGAGCATCTCTTTGCTCAGAGGGAGCCAGTAGGTGCTTCTTTGGTAACTCTGAAGACAAACCTCACAGATTTGACTTCAGAAGAATACCAGACAGTAAATGAATGTCTTGGTGTTATGTGTCACTTCAATGAGGCTTCCACTGAATTGTCAGAAGAGAAGAGAGTGTCAGGGTCAAAGGTGATTCCTTTTATACAAATGCTGAGGCATGCAATCACTTTAAAGGGCTCACAAGTTCAAGATAAGATGGTTGTGCAATTGTGCAACAACCTCATGAGAATTCTTTCTGAGAGTTTGTCTACATATGAGACTATGAGCATCATGACTCTGCTTGATCCACGCTTTAAAACTATAGGTTTCTGCAGCCAGTCGAATGCACAGACTGCTGTGAGACGTCTCACAGCAGAATGTGCTGCAATCATTAGAGCAGCCCAAAACACCCCATCCACATCCTCTTAAATCCCCTCATCACAACCAGAGACAACAGGAGCCACAGGCAGCGATGTAACCCATTCAGGTACTGTTTGTTCTAGGTAATGTTTGCTGATTCAGCTCTGGCATTGGCTGGTTCTTGACAGTTGTTCTTCATTTCTCTTATTGGCTGCATCATTGGTCCGTGCGACCTCGCCATAAGCCATCCTCACCTCATATAATAAATGACGCCCAACGGACTCAGCACATCCAAAGCGGTTCTTTAGAATTTCAGCAGCAACACTGAGAAACATGCCAACCCAGCAAGCTGACTTTAAAAGCCCTCTGGACTGATATTATCCCATTTGTGCCCAATTTTTTCTGAATGGTTTCATGCATGTAGTTGTGTTAATAGTGTACTATTTGAACATGTTCTGCATTTATTTTCCCCAGGTTTTTGCTTTTTTTCTTAAAAATTGCATTTGAATATGCGGCAACTAGTTGCCGGTGAGCAAATATGTTGTATGCACCCCTTCAATGTAAAATTTTAATAGGAAGAGAACATTTGGCATCTAACTCAAAATAACTGCTTTCAACAGATCAATCTTTATTCATAAACAGATTTATTATGTATAAAAGTCTAAGAACATTCGATGCGAACCCAAAAAAGCTGCATCATGCTTATAATCTCTTGAATATGAAAAACAACAAACAACAAATCCATTTGTCTTAAAGTGGTGGAAAATAGTGCAGAACAAAGTGCAGCCATTAAGTTGCTTCAACAGGGCATTGTGAATCAAAAAGTTAAATGAAAATAAATAAATAAAAACATATTTGACTCTGGACCAAAAAAACAGTCATAAGTCGCACAGGTATATTTGTAGCAATGGCCAACAATACATTGTATGTGTCACAGAGTCATTTCTCACCACCAACACTCAGCACACATCGTCACCGGATCTCCACGCTCCGCCCACTCATTCACAATCACCAGAGTACTGATCAGCGGCACCTGCACCTCATCACACCAGCACTATAAGAACACTCACTTCCCACACTTCAGTGTCTGGTCTTGTTTATACATACCTGGACTCCTTACCTCTCCTCCAATGTCTCCGTGCTCCCACTCCTTCGTCAAGTCTTGTCTTCCCTCGTTGATACTTCTGCAAAAGAGAAAGGACTCTGTTATTGCTCAGCTAAGTCACCATACTCAACGTGCTCATATCTGCAAGCTACTCACCTGTGTTGCTCCTGTGTTTGTGCCTCTGTTTCTGAATAAACCACCTGTTGAGTACTTACCCTCTTGTTCCCGTCTGTGTCTGACAGAAGACCAGACCATATGCAGAGCTCCACGAACACAGGTGAGGATCGCACCCTGGATCCATTGACCTCCCTGGTTAACGCGGTGCGATCCTCCCTCACAGCACATCACCTGCAGTCACTTCTGACCTCGTGCACGCTGTTCGCCAAGCACTCCTCCTCCCAGCACCCGCTGCAACATCTTCTTCAGCTGCCTCTGCCATTCCCATGGCCCGACCAGCGACATTCTCAGGCATGGCGGAGGACTGCAGCGGGATTCTACACCAATGCTCGCTGTATTTGGAAGCACAGTCCCATCTCTTCACAACGGAACGTGCCAGGGTGGCGTTTATCATCTCTCTGCTGTCTGGACGAGCATTGCAATGGGCACAACCCCTCTGGGAATCTAACGCCCCGGTAACAACCACTATTCGGGATTTCTTCAGCCATTTTTGAGAGGTTTTCAGACAAAGCACACCTGACCTGTCCGTACACGATCAACTATTCAATTTACGCCAAGGCAAAGAATCCGTGAGTATGTATGCACTCCGCTTCCGCACATTGGCGGCTGCCAGCGGATGGAATGAAACCGCGCTGATTACAGTCTTCCGCCAAGGGCTCACTTCTAAAGTAAAGAAGTTAATGGTCATGTACGATGACTCTATGGATCTCGAAGGCCTGATACGAAAGTCTATACGTGTGGCTCAGCGCATCTCAGCATGTTCTGTACCTCCACCCTGTAGCGAATTACAGGTATTTAATCAATTAGCTCAAATCATGGGTGCAATATATATAATAAATCATAACGTGTTATGATTAACTATAATATAGATGGACCCAAAGAGGGAATTATACACATATATGGTGAATTAATTACAACGGATTATAATCAATTGCATATATGGTTAGTTCTAGTTTAATAATTGTCTAGAAAACTATTATAGTTCGTCCAGCAAACTATGGGTTTTTCATAGACTATTATAAAAGAAATGTTATTCTCTGGCCAAGAGAATAACTTCCTATTATACAACCCCAAATCAGAAAAAGAAAAAACACAAATAAAAAAAAGAAAGTAGTGATTTCTAAATGTACTTTGACCTTGTATTTCATTGCAGACAATGTGAACACAAAATATTTCATGTTTTGTCTGGTCAGCTTAATTTCATTTGTAAATATACATCCTTTCCTGTCATTCAGACCTGCAACACATTCCAAAAAAGGTTGGGACAGGAGCAATTTAGGGCTAGTAATCAGGTAAATTGGTTAAATAATGATGTGATTTGAAACAGGTGATGTAAACAGGTGATTGTAATTATGATTTGGGTCAAAAGCAGCATCCAAGAAAGGTCTAGTCCTTTAGGAGCAAAGATGGGCCGAGGATCGCCAGTTTGCCAACAAATACGTGAGAAAATTATTGAAATGTTTAAAAACAATGTTCCTCAAAGAAAGATAGGAAGACATTTGCTTATTTCACCTTCAACAGTGCATAACATAATAAAAAGATTCAAGGAATGCATAAAGGACAAGGGCGCAAGCCTAAGCCGAACAACCGTGATCTCCGATCCCTCAGGCGGCACTGCATCAAGAATCATCATTCATCTATAAGCGATATCACCACATGGGCTCAGGACTACTTTGGCAAACCTTTGTCAAGTACCACAATACGTAGTTACATCCACAAATGCCAGTTAACATAGGGCTTCCTTTCGGCACAGTACAGTTTTAACAGTGTCCAGAAGCGCCGTCGACTTCTCTGGGCTCGGTGGCATCTGGGATGGACCATCACACAGTGGAAACGTGTACTGTGGTCAGATGAATCAGTATTTCAGGTATTTTTGGGGAGAAATGGACGCCGTGTGCTCCGGACCAAAGAAGAAAAGGATCATCCAGACTGTTACCAGCAACAAGTCGAAAAGCCAGGGTCTGTCATGGTATGGGGTTGTGTCAGTGCCCTTGGCAAAGGTAACTTGCACTTCTGTGATGGCACCATTAATGCTGAAAAGTACATTTTGGAGCACAATATGCTGCCTTCAAGAAGACATCTTTTCCAGGGACGTCCATGCATATTGCAACAAGATAATGCAAAACCACATTCTGCACACATTACAAAGTCCTGGCTGCGGAGGAAGAGGATACAGCTACTTGACTGGCCTGCCTGCAGTCCCGACCTGTCTCCAATAGAGAATGTGTGGTGCATTTTGAAGCGCAAAATGCGACAACGAAGACCCTGTGCTGTTGCCCACCTTAAGACTTGTTTGCAGCAAGAATGGGACAAAATTACACCTGAAACACTTCATCACTTGGTGTCTTCAGTCCCTAAACATCTTTTAAGTGTTGTGAAAAGGAATGGCAATATTACAAAGTGGTAAATGCTTTACTGTTCCAACTTTTTTTGAAATGTGTTGCAAGAACCAAAATAAGAATTTTGTTTTTTTGAAAAAAAACAAAAAAACAAAAATGAGGAACACATTAAATAATGTGCTGTTGTATTGTCTGCAATGAAATGCAAGTCAAAGTAAATTTAGAAATCACTACTTTCTTTTTTTATTTGTGTTTTCCATACTGTCCCAACTTTTTCTGATTTGGGGTTGTAGCATAAAGCGTAAAGCAATGTTGCGGAATCAATGTAGAAGTGACTTGGTTTTACTGAATGAGCAGCAGAAACAATCGAGCATGAATATAATGTATTTAATATATGAAACTACGGATACAGAGGCTATACTACTAAATATACACAAATAATACACATATATAGAAAGCGAAAGTAAAGTAAAAAAAAAGAGGTGATCAAAGGAATGGCAACTTACGAACAGTTAAAACCTTTTAGAGCCAGCAAGGAAATTCAGCTTACACATCGAGCTTAAAACGCTTCGAAAAGAATGGCTCTATACTTGCATAGGTTCAGGTGCTGTGGTCGTTTCGTGTTTCTGCAGGAGTTTCGGTGCGTGCGGCTGAAGCGATTGGTCCTTTTCCGAGAAGGTGTTCCTCGGCGGGGTTTTCAAACAAGGGTTTAACTTAAGAGTAAGATAACCGGAAAATAAAGAAAAAGAGTCTGTCTCCTAGGCGATGAAGAGTGAAGACTTCAGGCGATGGATGAAGAGGGTTTGACAAAGAAACTTGTGTCAAGAGACGCGTGTCATTGTGTTTTAAGGACAACAGACCAGAACGCCTCCTTGGGTACATCAGCCAATGATGAGAGTGCGAATTTGGCGGGCAAACTTTTTCTTTGTCTCCATTTATGACCTAATTTGCATGGTTTATGAAGTGTCAGATCTGAATACATTTTCTTCAAGGTACCATTAAAAATAGAAAAATGCATTTTACAGTGATATGACGTACATTTTTAATTATTGCATAACGAAAGCTTTACAATGAGACCAAACTTGTCAGATGGCAAAGACATAAAAGGGGAGATACAGTTTATACTTGAATTTTATCGTTTATAATAAAACTAATACAACTATAGTCATAGCTAAGCTTCTATACTAGGGATACATACGTGTACCTTGAACTCAACGACGGGTACACTTTGGCACAGTCATATTTGGAGGATAAATGTATATTCACAATCTCCATGTGTGTTTGTGAGTGTCTGTATGTGTGTGTGTATTGGGGTTGTGGCCGGTGTCTGTGACCACATGGCCCTTAGCCCCACCAGGGTGACTCTTTGAAGTCCCTGGAGCTGGTGAGAATATGTTCTGTTTTTCTTTACTGGGGTAACAAAGGTGCCAATGGGGCAATTGGTCCCGGACTTGCCGGAGCCGATTCGTGATTTACATGCACAGTTCAGGAGGCTAAAAGCATTCTGAAGATTTTAAAGTTGACGGGCAGATCCGATTTTGAACAGACGCTACAACCCGCTGCCAGTTCTCCGCCTGCCTCACCATCTGTCGCCAATCCAGCACCTGAACAAATGCAGGTAGATTCCTTCCGCCTTACCCGAGCGGAGCGTCAGAGAAGAATTCTCCAACGACTGTGTCTCTAATGTGGGGGAGAAGTACGTCATCGCCGTGTGCCCCATTCGACCACCACACCCAGCGGTGAGTACTATTCAAGTTCCAGCTCGTATTGCACCTCTTACAAGAACTAAAGTCTAACTGTTAAACTCTTGCGTCTGTGTTTCAGCACAAGCCCTCCTAGACTCTGGATCAGCGGGAAACTTCATCAGCGCCCAAGTACTTCAGAAACTAAACATACGCCGAAAATGATGTCAACAAGATCTACGGGTCCAAACTATCCAAGGAAAACCGCTGGGTCATGGGATCATCACACACTTCTCTCCCACCCTGACGCTCCGCATCGGCTGCCTGCATTCAGAGGAAATCACATTCATGGTGCTGGAAGGATCCACAGCTGACATCATCCTGGGATGCCCCAGTTAACTCAACATCAACCTCAAGTACAATGGAACAACAGGGAAATCCTGAAATGGGGTGACAACTGATTCCATTCCTGCCTGTCCCCGATCCAGAAGCCTTCCATCAGCTCCAAGAAGCTTTCCTCACCGCTCCGATCCTGGTCCATCCGAACTCGGAACTCCCTTTTGTCGTGGAGGTGGATGCCTCATCCACCGGGGTCAGAGCGGTGTTGTCCCAGCGGCAGGGTGAACCACCACGACTCCATCCATGTGCGTTTTTCTCAAAGAAGCTATCCCCGGAGGAGCAGAACTATGACATCAGTAACAGAGAATTGCTCGCCATAAAGTTAGCCTTGGAGGAATGGAGACACTGGCTGGAGGGAGCACTTCACCCGTTTGAAGTCATCACTGATCACCGCAACCTTGAGTATCTCAGAGAAGCACGAAGACTCAATCATCGCCAAGCCCGCTGGGCCTTATTCTTCACAAGGTTCAACTTCACTGTTACCTACCGTACAGGAAGCAAAAATCACAAAATAAAATAATATAAAAACAAAATAACGACTTCTCAACAATATCTAAATGGGCCGATTTCCGATTTCTGCTTCATGAAACTTCTGAGCTTTATGAATCTTTTGTTTCAAATTTGTGATTCGGATCTCCTATCAAACGGCTAAACTGCTGAAATCACGTGACTTTGGCACTCCAATTCACTGATTCGATTCGTAAAGCTCTGTAGCAGTGTTTTGAAATCCGCCCATATAGATATTGTTGAAAAGTCATTATTTAGTTTTTTTGGCACACAAAAAGTATTCTTGTTGCTTTATAATATTAAGATAGAACCACTGAACTCACATGAACTGTTTCAAATATGTTTTTAGTACCTTTATGAACCTTGAGAGTTTGAATGGCTTTGCTCTCAATAGAGGCCTCACTGAGCCATCGGATTACATCAACAATATCTTAATTTGTGTTCGGAAGATGAACGATGGTCTTACGGTTGTAGAACAACATGAGGGTGAGTAATAAATGACATTAGTTTCATTTTTGGATGAACTAACCCTTTAAGGGGTTTGTTGCAACTGGCTGCAAAAATTCAGTAGGCCTACACTGTAAATCACATACATGAATTCTGAAAGCAAAAAGGGACGCTCTGGCTGCGTAATCTTACCCCCAGTTTTATCCTTAAAGATATTTTTTTTATTATTATTATTATTACGAAAAACTCAAAATTGTTATCTCTTGAATATGTTGTTAATTTCATTATTTTATATGCAAAAAAAATTCATCCACAAGCAAAAGTGACTTAAATCTCCTTTATGTTTTCCTCTTTTTCTTGTTGAATTTAACTCTCGGTTCATCCCTCAAGCTTATAAATGGTGTTTTATTAACAAAGTCTGGGAGGAGCAACGTTCAAATAATCTGACTAATCATCATCACGTCATTTCAGCCAACTGTCAACAATCAGTAATCACTATATATACCCAGTCAGCATTAGTGAAGGTCTATATATACACAGCCAACTCACCCATATTCCTCAACAGTTTTTTTCAGCATTTGGCCCCTCCCTAAGTTCCCATCATGTCCGAAATCAATCTCGAAGTTGAACACCAAGCTCCTTCGCGGAAATCAATCTCGAAGTTGAACACCAAGCTCCTTCACGGCTCTGGCTTGCTGCAGCAGGCCTTCAGCAAGCCAGAGCCACGCTGCAGCGCAGATTCAGTTCCATCCAGCTCACAGTCTCCACCCCGACGGCTCAACACAGCAAGAGCACAGTTTAAATCCTTCTCGTTTTCTGTCCCTGATTGAATTTTCACAGTTACGCCATCTGGATCAATGTTGATTGGGGCGATTCACGTTTAAACTGTTTCTGTACAAGTGATTTGCTGTTCTAAACTAACGTCCGGCTTCCTTGTGGTTTAAACACGCAAACAGTAGCTCATATATCATATATGAACTTATTGTCATCGCTGTCTTGCAATTTATCAACAAAATCGCTTCAAAACTTAAAGTTATAGTATATATGTATTTCTGTTTTGAATTAACTTCAACCCACAGCTTCACTATTGGTGAACAGACACAGCACAGCCCGGTAGGACACGCAATTGTTCTTTTACTAATGCATTTAAATAAATCTTACCGTTCCTCTTAAGCCGCGGTCACACTAGACCAAAGACTATTGACCTTATTCCGATGCCCCATGATTCCTTGCATGAATTATGGGAGCAGCTTCTGGCATGTCCTGTCACTGAGCCGGAACCAGCATTTTCCATGGTAACAGTCATAAACAGTCTATGGTAGCGGTACGCTAAACATGTGGGAACATATCCTGTTACACCTCGAACGGAATAATGTTATCATACCCCTGCCTTCTACTATCGAGGGATGGGAGGACGACCTGAAGAAATGGCCTCAGATAACTTACACTAGTATATTTAGCTACATTATTGACTCTGTTGCTATGGACGGTGAAGCGATGAACAATCTGAAAAGCTCTGAGGCTTATCAGTATTTACACAGTAATAAAGTTGGCCGCGTTTTGTTAAAGGAGGTGGGACACTACCTTGTCTACCTTAAAGCACACACAGAGCCTAGTCAGAGCCTTAAAGTCCAGCATCATCAGGCCTGGGTTTTGGTTTCAACATCAGGTGAAATACAAACGGTTGGGTGCTCAAGTGTGGCTGCTATAATACTTTGGAAGGTTAAATGTTGATTCTTCTTTTTTTTTTTCCAATGCGTTTTGTAAGTGTAATATTAGTGTTATGTAATATGGGATGTATGTTGTTTTGGAATGCCTTTTTTGTATAAAGTGTAACTGAACAGTGGATTGTTGTATGTTTGACCTGCTCTCTTGATTGCCTGTTCTGGCTTTGCCTATTTTAGCATTTTTTGCTCCCCCTGCTGGTAATTTTATATTCTGCAGATTTGAATTTGTTTTATTCAGTTCCCTTTCAAAAGGGAACTCAACACTGCATAAAACACGCTAGGGGAACCGCCTCCGCAGGAACCAGTGTCTGAAACACATATCCAATCTCGGCAATATCATATTGACCGGCGACAGCCCATGACATCATAATAATGTGACCCGCATGTATAAAAGGTTGTGCCCAAACAACATGTCATCCAGGCGTAGACCTCTCGAACGGCTCGGCGGCTGACGAGGCGGTGCTGCTGGGAGAGGATGCGAGCTCATCTGCATCCTCAGGTCTAATGGCCAGTGCTCTTCCAGCCGAGCAGGAGATGGCTGAGGAGGATAGAGAGGGTGATATTGCTGAATCCTCTCAGCCGCCCTGCCCTGCGTATGCTGAGTTGTTAGAGGTAGTGGAACGCGCTGCTGGCAGGTTACAGTTGCCATGGCAGCGCGTTAGGAGAGAAGCCGCGTGCGATCGGCTTAGTGATCGGTTTCTCTCCGGCCACAGACCTCCAACTCTGGTTAACCTTCCATTACTTCCCGACCTACATACTGAGGTTGAGAAGGCATGGAAAAACCCATACTCAGTGTGAATCCATCAAAGTCAGCGGGCGAATTTCGCTGACGTCGAGGGATTGGCAGATTGTGGGTATGTGTCGATGCCGCCGATTGACGAGACGTTCGTGAACTCATATCAGGACGGACGTTGACACTAAAGGCTTCAACCCTGCTATCTAGACCGCTTAAAATCACATCTAAATGGCAGGGCATACGCGGCAGCAGGACAGGCTGGTGCTGCTCTGCACACAATGGCTGTGCTGCAGGCGTACCAAGTGGACCTGCTGAGGGACTTAGACCAGGGGGCGGGGCTATCCCCTGAAGTGGTCTTAGAGCTGCGCCGCACCACGGATTTGGCACTCCGGGCCACCAAACAGGCCATGGTCGGTCGATCGATGGCGGCAATGGTGGCCACGGAGCGCCATCTGTGGCTGAACTTGGCGGACATCAAGGAGAAAGAGAAGTCCTTTCTCCTCGATGCCCCAGTTTCGCCCTCTGAGCTTTTTGGGACCTCCGTCAAAGCGGTGGTAGGAAAGTTCAGAGAGGCGAAGGCGCGCTCTGCAGCTTTTAGGACCTGTATACAGCTGAGGTCTGAGTCCTCACCCAGACAGGCTGCTGGCCCGTCCCGGCCCGAGGGTCGTAGACAGGGCCAGAAACAGTGTGTCGCCTCTCGCAGAGAAGGCGAGACTTGAGAAAGTAGAAGGATTTGAGGGATTTGATTCAACAGAAACGCGGTAAGCATCGCTGATGGATCTCCTCTCTCTGAGGGTTAAAAACATCTAACCCTCTCTATTCTTCTTCAGCCCAGGAAGCTTCCTACATCAGGCCTGTGGCTGGACCGATGATGAAATATTTTCTGACGGTCTGCCATTGGCTTTGATAGTGACAACCCTTTCAGGCTTTAGGGTGGCAGACTCCACGGTTTTCCATGGTTGTAGGTCACCTCCCTGTGGCCGCAGGTGGTACTGCGCTCAGGCCTTTGAAGCTTTAAATACTTATTTAAATAATGTGTTTCTCTAGACTTCGGTTCCCTGTGTTTTTGGGGCAATCAAAATTTGTATTTTGTTTCTTGTTTTTGGTAATTCTTTTATATATATAGATATATACGAATAAGTAATATTTGGGCCCTGAAGTTTTCCTGTTGGTTGGCTAGAACAGTTTTAGAAGAGGAATACCATTAATTTGGTCTTCTTAAGCGAATGTGAGTGTGTATGTTCTCTGGTGAGACCACCGCTCTCTTTTTCTATTTACCAGCGAGTAAGCTGGCCTCTTCCTACTTGAGAGTGGTTTTTGGGGCTGCCATTCGACTGTAGGCTGGCCTTTTTAAATACAGGCCACCTTGATAGCCACCTCAGGGTAGGGTAGTTGTCTCCTCTACTCATGTTTTGGAGAATTTTATGTGTCAAGAGACAAGCCCTTTTGCTTCAGATAGATTTATGTCCAGCGTTGGCCCACGGGGCCACCTGACATGCTTACCTGGTTTATGTCACTCATTTTTAACGAGCTTAGGATAGCTAAGACTTTTATTGTATTTCTTAGCCACCTTTAGCGGTGTTACCTGAGTTTGTTTGCCTTTACCTCTAGTGCTGGCCTCCTCTCGTTAAGAGTTAAGGCTCGGCCCCCCTTCTGCATGATGCAGATTGGTGTAGAGGCAGAATAGACTGTTTCCCTTTCTATTTGATTAGTTATGCTTGCTACGGCCTGCATTTTGGAAGCTGAGCTAAATAGGCCCTCGCTAGGCTCCTCTTAAGCCCGCTGAACTAGCGTTGGGTTGAGTGTGGGTGGCTTTTTTCTATGAAAAGCCCTTATTCCTCTGGGGTTGAGTACAGATATTATTTCTGTCATGATGGAGTCTTGGTCATTTAGTATGCTCCCTTGTAGCTCAGCATTGCCACGAGCTGACGCCCGTGTTCATCTGGACTAGTAGGCCCAGGTGGGCCTCCTCCAGGGCATGTTGGCGTATGTTTGTAATCCCCTTGCTTAAAGGGTAAAAAAGTGCATTTACTGAGTACACCGCTTGTTGTTGATGTGATAGTTCCCAGGCGTTGTTGGAATAGTAAAACTATCTCTGCTACTAGACTTGCTATAGGGTAGTAGGCCCTAACAGGCCTCCTCTCACAGTGAGTTCCCACCATGTTGGGCCCCTAGCAGCCAGCACATGCACTGTCAGGTAGCTGGCCTTAACAGGCCTCCTTGTTAGCAGCCCCAGTAAATGGGTTTTTCTGGTAGCTATTTCTTATGCCGTCAGATAGTAAGCCTTAGCAGGCTTCTCTGTGGTCAGCCCCATTAGTGTGGATGTTGTAGCAACAAGACATGCTCCGGGTAGCTGGCCCTAACAGGTTAGGCCTCCCTGTGAGCGAGTCCCCAGCACTGTGGTATGTGAAAGCTCAGCTAGCAATGCTTTGCTTTTGGAATGAGTAGGCCTTAAATGGCCTCTCTGTGAGCGAGCTCCCCTTTGTGCGGGTATTTTTAGAATGTTTTAGCCACTTAGAAGTGGACTTGCTTCAGAGGGCAGGCCTCTTTGAGGTTGAGTCGCCAGCAGTGTTGGCGTCTGGCATCCGGCTGTTGCTTGTTTTCAGCCTGTTGGCCTTGGCAGGCCACTCTGGAAGACAGCAGGCCTCCCTGTGGGTAAGCCCAAGGTGTAGGCTTTGGACAGCTAGCTAGTTATTTGATATCAGGCTGCTGGCCTTAGCAGCTAGCTTCGGGTAGCAGGCCTTGACAGGCCTCTCTGAGAGCCAGCCACTAATAAGTAGGTGTATGGCAGCTAGCAATGGCCACAGTCAGCCAGTGAACGTTTGACATTGAGATGCGTGGCTTTAGTAGGCCCCTTTCGAGGCGAATTTCCCACAATATGGTTATTTCTCTGCCAGTCTAGACTCGGTAACAGGTGGTTGGCCACAGTAGGCCTCCCTGATGTGAGTTTCTAGCAGCTGGGTATCGGTCAGCAGGGTCTTGTTATCAGGTGGTTGGCCTTCTGGCCTCCCTGAGACCGCACGCTTCTGCATGTTGCTGGCTTGGCTAACCTTTTTCACCTTTGTTTCTAGTTTATAGCCTGGTCGACCTGATAGTTCGAGCTGGTACTCTCTTCACTCTGAGAGTGAGCTTGAGTATTTAGCTTCCTAAGTCTGGTCAATGGTTGAAGGCTTCCCTCGAAGCCTTCCAGTTAGATCAGCCCTTAGGCTGTAAACATTCCCTTCACGAGGGTTCCTTTTTAGAGTGCACGACCTCCTTAGCACCTTGAAACATAGGTGCTTTGTAGATCCTAGGATCGAGCAGATATACTCCCCTTGCTTGCAAGGGTCGACAGCACTTCGCTGAGTCCTGCTCTCCAGGATGCTCTCCAGGATTCTGCAGTCCCTCTTTCTGGATGTCTCTTCGTGAGACTTCTGCATCTAGAGACTCTGTTTCTCAGGAAACAGACAGGCTGTTGGCAGACTAGGTTACTAGTTCAGCTAGAAGCCAGGTCAGCCTCTCTGGTGGTATTCGGGGTTGACTGCGTTCCCCTGAGAAGTGACTGGCTGGGGTTCCTTCCAGCCCCCTAGCCATGCTCCCTTAAAGGGACCCCTTTCCTTTGAAGTGATTGGTTCCAGGCCTTTGTGCAGCCTTGGCAGGCCTTCATGTGTAAGATATAGAGGCCGCTTTGAGGCTTGTAGCTGAGGTTTTGACCGCTGGGAGCGCTGTCACTGACAGCTCATTTGTGACCCGTAGGGTGAGTGGGTCTGGCATTTAATTTGAATTTGCCGGATTCTGACAGTTGTCACTGCCATGCGTGGCATGCACTCCCCTCAGCATGGCGGCGTGGGTATATCGTTCCCCTAGCATGATTTACGCAGCGTTGAGTTCCCTTGGTTCCCTGAGAACAGGGAACGAGACGCTGCGTCTCTTAACCATGCCTCAGGGCCCGCCTACTTATAGTCCCTTCAGACGATAAGCGGATGACATGTTGTTTGGGCATCCCTTTTATAAATGCAGGTTGCATCATTATGATGTCATGGGTTGTCGCCGGTCAATATGATATTGCCGAGATTGGATATGCGTCTCAGACACCGGTTCCCGTGGAGGCGGTTCCCCTAGTGTGTTTTACGCAGTGTCTCGTTCCCTGTTCTCAGGGAACCATGGTTACATGCGTAACCTGAGACGTTTCCTCACAGTCTCTAAAATGGCAGCTACAGCTAAAAAGCGGGATCGCTTTAAGCCCTTCTATCCATACTGCAACAATCATGAACACTACCTCAATGCATGTGCAGCTTTTTGCAAGTTGAACCACACTCAAAGAGAAAGCTGGATTAAAGAGCACAATAAATGCTGGAGGTGTGGACGAGGTCACAAACAAGACATCTGCACGCTCAAGAAAACTTGCTCTACCTGTGGAGTACACTACCTACCTGTTCTACATGAATTTGCGGTTACTGCGGAAAACCAAAGCATACTCACATTGAGCACAACCACTTCTCAGGTTTACTTGGATCAGGCCAGTCATTCAGGCAGAGTGATGCTGAAGGTTGTCCCAGTAAGATTTTGCAGTGGTTAAAGGTTCCTGGACACCCATGCAGTGTTGGACGATGGGTCCAGTGAAAGAACGATTATCTTGCCAGCAGCAGTCAAACATCTGGGCTTTAAAAGGATCTGAGCAAACTTTGACTCTTCGAACAATAAGACATAAACTTGTTCGCAGATTCAATTTTGCTGAGCAGTCTTGTCCTGTGGATACACTGAAGAGGAGATATTGACACCTCAGGGCAATTCTATTTCCAGTATTCAATAAAGTGCAGCCTTTTCTACTCATAGGATCAGATTATCCAGAGCTGATCACACCAAACTGCCCAATCCGTATGGGTCCGCTTGGTAGCCCTATAGCGGTATTGTCCACTCCAGACAAGATAAAGCTGCACTTGCCATGTTGGAGGAGAAAACGGTACGTGTTACAGTTGAAGGTACAACCCGCTATGCTACCCCACTACTTCATAAGCGAGACATGGCTCAACTCCAGGCACCACCCACTGCTGTCATGGAGGCTTGAGGAAGCTGGTTACGCAGTACGAATAACTAACCCAGAAGCAGCCCATTCCAGTGACTCATGGTACGTTTCTCACCACATTGTACTCCACGAAAAAGCCGGGGTGGTGTTTAATTGCTCTTTCACCTATAAGCAAATGAACCTAAATGATAATCTACTACCTGGTCCCACTCTTGGTCCACCACTGTTGGGAGTCTTACTCAGGTTCAGGGAGCATGTTGTTGCCATATGTGGAAACATTCGAGCCATGTTTCACCAGATCAGACTGCTACCTGTAGACCAGTCACTGCTCCGCTTTCTCTGGAGAGACATGAAAAGAGATCGCACCTATGAATGGCGAGTGTTACCATTTGGGACAACTTGTAGTTCATGCTGCGCTACATATACTATCCGGAGAAATTTAAAAATATAAGTGTATAAAATTACCATTATTGTAATATTGCGGTAAGGACATTTTATGAGAAGAAACCATAAAAAAAATAAACATTCCAGATTAAAATATTAATGACTACATTCAGTTTTGTGTACATTTTTATATGTATTACAGACTGTGATGGTTAAAATTGAAATTCATAGAGGCTGATTTTTTTTTTAAATTTGGGAGAGTCAAAAGTGCCCATAGTTGCAGAAACACCCATATATATACAGTATATATATACTGTATATATAGGAGCTCAGATCAGCTCAATCTAATTTCAACAATCACAGTAATATATAAGGAAGCATAAACAGGAAACACAAAAAAAGGTTATAGGGGAGTCAAGTCACCTTTATTTATATAACGCTTTTTACAATGCAGATTGTGTCAAAGCAGCTTTTACAGTGATAACTGGTATATAATTTTGGCTGCATAGCAGCTCTTAAAGAAAATGGTGTCATTGTCCAGCTTAAGTAAATTCAGTATTGATTCATTCTTTTGTAAAAATCAATAGATATTAATTTAGTTCATTTATCTATATCAGCACTGGAGTAAACAGTGATGTCATCATCCAGCTCAGTTCAGTTCGCATACAAGGGTGTCGATGCAGGAAGATCAAAACATTGTTGAATATCAAATGTCATGTGTCCCCAACTAAGCAAGCCAAGGAACTAACGGCAGCAAGGAACCCAAACTCCAACAGGTGACATCAGGTGGCAAAGAGGTGATAAAAATGGAGAAACCAGGCTCAGTCGGGGGGCCGGTTCTCCTCTGGCCAACAGCGAACAGTGCATGATTATGATTCAGGCAGCTTTCATAAGTCCGACTGGGATCGCAACAGTCAAAATATTTATTCCAGTTCCATCTAGTTGAGGATCGTATTCATCACGCTGGTATGGGACGGTTTGTTGAGGATCTGTGCCACTGGCTGTCGTGTTGATGAGGCCTTCACAGGGGATGATCTAGTTGACACAATCTCTGCTGACACTTCAAAGCTGCATTGTCGTCGTGTCTAGGCGCAGGTCCTTGATCTCACCTGGATATGGCTCGGATCCGGCTGACTACGGTAAACCTCGGGATAAACAGAGAGACTAATATTAGTGTAGATGCCATTCTTCTTCTGATGTAACGAGTACATCTGGTGTTATAGGAAGTGTTCCCGGTTCTGGCATTTTTGCAGCCTAACAATCCTTTAACAGATTTGTAAACAAATTGATAATGTGTTATGTGTATGCCAGGGTAAAGAGATGTGTTTTTAGTCTAGATTTAAGTCAGAGTGTGAGTGTGTCTGCTTCCCGAACAATGCTAGGAAGATTGTTCCAGAGTTTAGGTGCCAAATAGGAGAAGGATCTACCACCTGCGGTTAATTTTGATATTCTAGATATTATCAACTGGCCTGAATTCTGAGATCACAATAGACGTGAAGGACTATAATGCGTTAAAAGCTCACTCAGGTACTGGGGAGCTAAACCATTTAGTGCTTTGTAAGTAATTAGCAAGATTTTAAAATCTATACGATGTTTAACAGTATGTTTTATCATACTCTGCACGTAAGGCAGTTGCTCCAAACAGTGTCATCTTTCACACAAACACAATGTTGTGTTACCCTTAGTAGTAGACAAATCCCAATCCAATAGCAATCACATACTCACACACTCACAGCATTTACTGAAGACAGCATTTACTTAACAACTTTCAGTGTGTGTGCTTAAGATGTTCCAGTGTGTGTGCTTAAGTGTGTACTGAGCAACACTGACCTCCAGAGTTAAACATAGCAGCAGTATACATTTATTAGAGCTTGTCTGTCTAACATTCAACTTTCTAACTTTCTGCCAATGCCTGCCTGCCTGCCTGCCTGCTGAGAGAGAGAGAGAGAGAGAGAGAGAGAGAGAGAGAGAGAGAGAGAGAGAGAGATGGACAATGAGCGCTTGGACAAGGATGGTCCAATATAAACACATGGATGGCTGGAAAAACTCAGAATGACACTGCATGCAAAAAAATCTCCATGGGTGTAAATGTGTGTGTGTGTGTGTGTGTGTGTGTGTGTGGTTATGATTGTAATTTGGTGCATTTCGGATGAATAGTATATATTATTATGTATTCATCAAAGTAAGACATGTGTTGGTCAACAGATTTACAGACATGTTTGTATAGTCATACTGCGGCGAGCGGTGAGAGTCACACTAACACGCACTGTGCACATTCCTGCTGTATGTGCATGCCATCATGACCGCACCGGATGAAACTCTTGCCCCAGCACAGCGACTTCGCTCCTTCCTGTGTCCAGAAATAGGCAATGGAGAGACAGTGTGAGTTACAGTTTCCTGTCTCTGGTACTAAGGACAGTGATGATGGAGCTCTCATTCATCAGCTCACAGCAAACAAAGCCTCCTCTGAACACTTGATGTTGGCAAGAGAGCCAGTAAATCAATACACATAAAGTACATGCTCACTTACTGAGGTGCAAGTCCAAGGCCACGAGGGGGCAAAAGGTTCAAATGATTGAATTACTTTTTGCTGTACTGATATAAGCAATCCACTTGCTTAGGATAGAGTATGTCAGTTATTTAATTCATAATTATACTGAGAATGTCTAAACATTCTAGACACATTTTAAAGCTTAAAGACTCCATTCTATACCCCAGCCTAACCACTGTCCAATGTAGGATGACAGGAAAGCTTGAGCCTACCCCAGCATCTTGGGCCGTAGGCAGAGAAACACCCTAGATGGATGGCTTGTCCATCACCAAACTGAAATCAAAATCAAAATTGACAAAATAAACTTTAGCATATATTTATATCAGAATGCATTGGGCCTATGGTGTTCAGTGCTTTTCTCTTATTGAGGCAGTTTTGACTGTGAAATTGAAATTTATGTGGTGATGTTGTCAATGCACTATAAATGTACAAAAATTGCAAAATGGAAAGAACAATTTATATTCTTGTCTAATGCTTTTTTTTTTTTTTTTAAAACCTACTGTTTTGGTGCTGTGTAAATGTTTAGACATGGTTGGTAACAATTCAATTCACATTTATTTGTATCACGCATTTAACAATACATATCTTTTCAAAGCAGCTTTACAGAAAATGCATGTCTGCATTACAATTTAAAGTGATCTGTAATGATGCAGTTTTTGATGTGACATTCTCAGCTGAGGCTTCGAAGCTTGTATCAAAAAAACGAAACATCTCAGAGTGAAGCACTGTACCGGAGCTTGATTCATTTTGCCATAACCACGTGATCAGTAATGTCCGAAGCTTCGTTTTCACCCGCAACCACGTGACTGCTTCATAATCTGATTCAAAAATAGCGCAAACCTCTTGCACAGGTAAATCGGTAGTGAACTATGGAGGACCAAATTACTCAAAATGAAATAAATAAATAATGAATTCAATAAGACAACAATTAAATGTACCAGTTTAATTCTGAAATAATTAATTATGTAAAAAAAAGATAATAAAATAATAATTAAAGGTGCAATATGTAAGATTTCTGTCTGCTAGAGGCCTATTCAAAACAAAGGCGTAGCTTGATGATGCCAAGTTTGAGCACGGAATCTTGGGACATGTGGTCTTCACCTCAACGGACGGTGCAAAAGAATAGGGATAGGGCTCGGGAAGAAATCATGTTCATGGATGTGATTATTAACATTATTGTAGTATGAAGCAGAGCAGGACCGAGTGTTGTGGGAGCTGACGAGCTGACGCAACACACGCCTCACGAGCAGCGGAACTTTTATTATGCCACAGTCACCGTTTCCAGTCATGAGTATGAGTGTCACAGACACGCCAGGCTCCAGCACCATCCAATCACAACGCACTCCCTCACCAGAGTACTGATCACACACACCTGCACCTCATCAGCACTCCAATCAACTGGCACATAAAAGACACTCACACACACACTCCATGCTTACCTCAAGGACTTCCAGTGTTATACTTACCTGTCTCCAGCGTTTCCAAGATACCTCCTGTGTTCACCGTGTGTGTGTGTGTGTGTGTGTGTGTGTCGTCATCCTCCAACGTCTCAACTCTACAACTGCTACTTGGATCTTCACTCTGCAAAACACAAAGGACAGTATCACTATTCATTCATTCATCATTCACCATTACAACTTATGTTTGACTCACCTGTGTTCACGATTCACTCTGCTTGTGTCAATAAACAACCTTACCTGTGATCTTCCGTCTCCGACCTGTCTGTATTGTAACAGAAGACCGGACCTAGACCGCTTGACACAAGTATGAGCCAGCCAGACCCATTCCAGGATCTCGTTGATGCGTTGCATTGAACACTCACCACCAATCCACCACCGCTACCACCAGCGAGCACTTCCGTCAATAACACCACCACTTCATCACCAATTCAAGCCAGTCCCATGGCCAAACCGGCGCCTTTCTCTGGTTCGGCGGAGGAATGCAGCGGATTTCTCCTGCAATGCTCGCTGGTCCTGGAGATGCAACCGCACTCATACCCCACCGAACAATCCAAGGTAGCGTTTATCATTTCACAGTTACAAGGTAAAGCGCTTCAGTGCGCTGATTCCATTTTCATGCGCTTCGCCACTCGTATGCAGTCATGTTTCGAAGAGTACCAGGGCCAGCCTCAGCACAACACCTCCCTCTGCCGACCAGAATCTGTCAGCCCTCCAGAACCAGTCTACGAACCCATGCAACTTGATTCAACTCGTCTGACAGTAACTGAACGGCAGAGAAGGCTGACCCAGAATCTGTGCCTGTATTGTGGATCTCCGGGGCATGTCATCTCCACATGCCCAATACGTCCTCCTCGTCCCATGGTGAGTGCCATCTTTCCTTCCATAAACAAGATGAAGCCACTCACCATTGTTGTAAAACTTACTGCTGCTGATGTTTCCATTCCAGTCAATGCACTCCTTGATTCTGGGTCAGCAGGCAACTTCATCTCTGGCGCCCTCTGCCGTCAGCTCAACCTCAAGACCACGGCAACGCCGTCTACCTACCAGATCCACTCAATAACTGGAAAGCCTCTCAGTAGGAGACAAGTTCGCCGTAGTGTTGGTCCACTTCAACTACAAACTGGTATACTTCACGTGGAGAAGATCCATCTGCTGGGTCTGGAGGAATCCACCACTGACGTGATCCTAGGGTGCCCGTGGTTGGAGCAGCACAATCCTGTCATCTCCTGGAGAACTGGCGAAATCCTGAAGTGGGGCGACACTTGTTTCATGGACTGTTTTTCCGAGTTTCCAGTTCCATCATCTCCGCGTCCTGAACACCTCTCTGTCTGTGCAACATCCATCGAGAGTCCGATTGAAAAACGTTTAGTGGATATACCATCGTGTTACGCCCCCTTCAGTGATGTCTTCTGCCCTAAAAGAGCCTCCAAGCTGCCTCCACACCGGCCATGGGACTGTGCCATCGATCTGTTTCCAGGTGAGTCAGTGCCAAGGGGAAAAATCTACCCCCTTTCCATCCCGGAGGAGAAGGCCATGGAAGAGTACATCGAGGAGGCTCTGGCTCAAGGCTACATCAATCCATCAACTTCCCCTGCTGCTTCTAGCTTCTTCTTTGTGACAAAAAAGGACGGAGGCTTGCGGCCATGTATAGACTACCGGTCTCTCAACAACATCACTGTCAAGTTCAGGTATCCCCTTTCTCTCATCCCAGCGGCCCTGGAACATCTCCGTGGTGCCACTGTCTTCACCAAGTTGGACCTCCGCAGCGCGTATAACCTCATCCGGATACGTGAGGGGGACGAGTGGAAGACCGCCTTCGTGACACCTACTGGACACTACGAGTACCTCGTGATGCCGTATGGCCTGGTCAACGCCCCCTCCGAATTCCAGGACTTCATACACGAGGTGCTCCGGGAGTTTCTCCACAAGTTCGTCTTGGTCTACATCGATGACATCCTGATTTACTCGCGGAGCATGGCTGAACATCTCCACCACGTTGCAGAGGTCCTGAAACGCCTGAGGGAGTTCCAGCTCTACCTGAAAGGGCACGCCAGGCTCCAGCACCATCCAATCACAATGCACTCCCTCACCAGAGTACTGCTCACACACACCTGCACCTCATCAGCACTCCAATCAACTGGCACATAAAAGACACTCACACACACAGAGTCACCGTCCGGTCTCGTTCGCATTAAGGACTTACCTCCATGCTTACCTCAAGGACTTCCAGTGTTATACTTACCTGTCTCCAGCGTCTCCAAGATACCTCCTGTGTTCTCCGTGTGTGTGTGTGTGTGTGTCGTCATCCTCCAACGTCTCAACTCTACAACTGCCACTTGGATCTTCACTCTGCAAAACACAAAAGAAAACAGCATCACTATTCCTTCATTCATCATTCACCATTACAACTTCTGTTTGACCCACCTGTGTTCACGATTCACTCTGCTTCTGTCAATAAACAACCTTACCTGTGATCTTTCGTCTCCGACCTGTCTGTATTGTAACAACGTGGACAAAATTGTTGGTACCCTTGATAAATATGATCAAAGATGACTGTAAAAATTAATCTGCATTGTTTATCCTTTTGATCTTTAATTCATAAAATTAGCAAAAATCTAACCTTTCATTGAAGGAAAAGAATTGAAAGTGGGGGGAAAATCACATTATGAAATAAATGTTTTTCTCCAATACACATTGGCCACAATTATTAGCACCCCTAGAATTTTTTATGTAAAATATCTCTGAAGTATATTCCCATTCATATTTACATTTTTTTAGCACACCAGGGTGACTAGGAGCATGAAATTGTCCAGCCGTGACTTCCTGTTCCACAGGGGTACAAATATGTGTAAACACAAAGGCCAAATTCCCTTAATCATTCATCACAATGAATATGCAAAAATGGATTTTACCAAGACTGAATTCAAGATTCCGATCCTGTAATAAAACAATAAAACTCTCTAATCTGAAGAAAGGATCTGCGAGAAAGAGCGCAGGACAACACCTGGCTCGACCTCCTCTCTTCCCCCCCATGCTGAGTTCCTGACTCCTCACACCCTGTCCTTCCCCTCAGGCCATGCAAGTCTCACAAATCTGTTATCTTATCTGTTTTAAGTGACCTCAATGTAAATACTTCTGGTGCGACTGGTAATATGGTTTCCCTCCCACATCAATAGAACAGACAAGAATAAAGAAAACAAAACCTGTTCTCCTGGTGTGGGAGATGCCCCAATAAAGATCTTTATTAACCATTTGTTTTGATCCCCAAAACCAGGCGTGTGACCCTTTGGGGCACGAGAAAAGGTCCAACAAAAGCTGCATAAATATTTGGGTGCTAAATGTTTACAGTCCTTTTGTTAAGACTTGGGGTATTTAAAGGGATTTGGCAAACCACTCAAGGAAGAATCTGCATTCAGAACTTCCTGCACAATTGCTGTGTGTATCTCTCTATTTGCCAGGTATGCTGACTCTTTGAAATTCTTTTTAATATTTTGTTTTGAATTGTACTTTGTATTTTATGCTGATCGGTTGTGTGATGTATTCTTTTTAATTCTTTCAATTGATGTTTTATCCTGCCTAGCAAAAACAATAAATGTTATTCTTGATTTATTCTGCATTATTCTTAATTCATTATTTCTAGTAGATTAAAGCGAAGGTATTACCACAAATCTGTGTTCAGGATAGATCATACAGAAGGTCTAATAGATGGAGCATAGGGCACATCAATTAAGTCCATTTCGATTTCTGACTATCGCTGCCTTAAATAAGTTGCCGTTTTCGTAAATATATAAAAACTATGCTTTTTCTTACGAGTAAGCAGAGCACGACTGACTTAAAGGTAGATATTTGCCCTGCATCCAATGTTTAAGGTCAGAACTGACGAGTTTGTGTCCGAGAAGAGCACTCAGTCGGCCGAAGTGACTTTTCTAAAGCGATATCAGGACCGCAGTGAACGAATAATTGAAAGCGTAAGATAATCAGAAAAATCTAAGATCCAAATTAAACCATAACAACTAATCTTATGATCAGCTGTTACATCGAAAAATTGTGAAACTAAGAGTCATTTATAACTGGAGTCAGATTAAATTATTCACGAAGTCAGAATTGAATTAGAAATCAAAGTTGTATTAAATTGAGATGATTTTTACAGACGTGCCAGAGGACGTACACGCGAAATACTTTCGACCAGACCACTAGATGCCATCGTTGGGCTAGTGGGTGGAACCTTACAAATAAAACCAAAGAATATAGTTCTGATGTGCAGCAAAAAGATTGTTGAGCTTCACAAAATAGAAAGTGGCTGTAAGAAAATAGCTGAAGCATTGAAAATCCCCATTTCCACTATCAGGGCAATAATTAAGAAGTTCCAATCAACTAAAGATGTTACAAATCTGCTTGGAAGAGGACGTGTGTCTAAATCGTCCTAATGCACGGTGAGGAGGAAAGTTTGAGTGGACAAAGACTCTCCAAAGATCACAGCTGGAGAATTGCAGAGATTAGTTGAGTCTTGGGTCTCAGAAAGCCTAAAAACTAATTATCAAACAGCACCTACATCCCCACAAGTTGTTTGGGAGGGTTTCAAGAAAAATCCTCTGCTCTCATCCAGAAACAATCTCCAGCATATTCAGCTGTCAGAAAAGACTGGAACTTCAAACGGGACCGGCTTCTATGGTCAGATGAAACTAAAAAAAGAGCTTTTTGGCAGCAAACCCACCAGATGGGTTTGGTGCACACATGGATAAAAAGTACCCCATGCCCACGGTTAAATATACTGCTGGATCTTTAATGTTGTGGGCCTATTTTTATGCTGGAGGTCCTGGACATCTTGTTCAGATACATGGCATCATGGATTCTATCAAATACCAACAGATAAAAAAATCAAAACCTGACCACTTCTGCTAGAAATCCAATAATGGGCCGTGGTTGGATCTTCCATCAGGACAATGATCCAAAACAAACATCAAAACCAACACAAAATGTGCCACTGAGCACAAAATTAAGCTTCTGCCATGGCCGACCCAGTCCCCTGACCTGAACCCTAAAGAAAATTAGTGGAGTGAACTGAAGAGAAGAAGCACCAGCATGGAGCTGGGAATCTGAAGAGATTCTGCATGAAGGAATGGTTTCTGATCTCTTGTCAGGTATTCTCCAAACTCATCAGGCATTATAGGAGAAGACTCAGAGCTGTTATCTTGGCAAAAGGAGTTTGCAAAAAATATTGAATAAAAGGGTGCCAATAATTGTGGCCAACGTGTTTTGGTCAGATGGCAGATGCTGGAAAAAACACCGCGAGCGTTACGCGTGCTTGAGGATGTGTAGTAAACATATTCGCAGGTCTGCGCCAGAGACACACAGAACATGCAGGATTCATATTCATTTTGTCTTCTTGCGGTTTAATATTAACAGACACTAGTCCATATCGCAATTTGATGTAAGTGTATCCCCCTACTTTTGATTTATTCATCCAAAATTTGACAAATTCCATGACATTCCGCATCATACAATAAAGTCCATTTTTATGAATGGATTCTGCGATTCCGTCCGTGTTTTCTGCATTGCGGAAATCATAGGGCCCTGAATATGGGTACAGATAGTTCGCTTTTATTTCTTTAGTTCAGACAGACGGCAAATCACAAATTAACTTAATGTCTTCTGACTTCTAAGGCACGGCCATTTCACAAATAGGCCTTTGTAGTGCCATGTTAATCTATATTCTAAGACTCTTGACACGCCTCGGTCTCTGTAGTGTTGTGATACGTCATATTCACGTAGCAGCAGTCACAGTGGTGATGAGAGAACGCACTTGGAAAATAGTTTAGAGAGAAGAAATCTATCTATATTCAAAAGTATTGTCACAAATTATTGGTCACTTCTAAATAATAAAAGTATAGCGCATCTACTACTAATAACTATATATTAATAAATTGGTTTTTACCGATGCAATTATGTTAGAACCAATGCATCGCGATACAAATGCCAATTTGTATCCGATGCACACTTTTTTAAATCGATGCATCGCATCGTTAATTTTTATACCAATGCGAATCGGTGAATCTTACCATCCCTATCGCCTGTGTCACGTACTCATCAACAAGAACTCTGTATGTTCCATATGCAGTCATCAATTTCTATCCTCTGACGCATTCCTTGCCACTAGCAGATCCTTTATGTCGTCTAATCCAGTCCTACAGCCATATTTGTTTCCAGTCTTTCCGTTCACCTCGCCAGACCCAGGTAATACCGGAGGCTACATTTTCAGGACCGCATTTCTAGGACCGCAGTCTGGAGATGACGGCAGGTGAACACACTCACACACATGGACACTGGAGACACGAAGACTGGGAAACACGCTGGAGTGGAAACAAGTAGGTAGTTCTAGAGGATGAGGAGATCGTCTAGAAGTGTCCTTCGTATGAACGAGATCAGACAACAGGCAGAAGGTGAGTGCTGGTTTTATGGTCCGTGGTGGTGAGGTGCAGATGGGGATCAGGTGTGTGTGATCAGTACTCGGGTGAGGGAGTGTGCAGTGATTGGCTGATGGGAGAGCCTAGCGTGTCTGTGACAGTACCCACGGCCCGCTCCAGAGGGCCGAGGACCCCGATATCATGATGGTTGTCCTCTTTCACGAGGAGCTGGTCGATCAGGCTGAGTGGCGTGGAAGGCGTTGAGCAGAGAAGGATCAAGGATGCCGTTTCTAGGTACCAATGAGCGCTCTTCGGGACCGTAGCCTTCCCAGTCCACTAGATATTCTAGAAGACCACCACGGCGCCAGGAGTCCAAGATTTCATTGACCTGGTAAGCCGCGCCATCCTCCAGAATGAAAGGAAGGGGCCAGGCCCTGTGGAAACAGAAACAGAGGGATAGTGAGGTTTGAGGAGTGACACATGAAATGTGGGGTGAATCTGGAGTTGGTAAGTGACCGGGTTGATCTGCTTGACGATGGAGAAGGGGCCAATGAACCTGGGACTGAGCTTATTGCAGGGCTGTGTCTGTCATCAAGGCTCTCTGTAGCTGATGGTGAGCTGCATCCCAGACCCTCTCGCTCTCTCGGAACCAGTAGTCGATGGCTGGCACATCCGATGGCTCCCCGGACCAAGGGAAGAGAGGGGGTTGGTAACCGAGTACGCACTGGAAGGGAGTGAGTCCAGTGGTCGGTTGACAAAGGGAGTTTTGGTCGTACTCGGCCCAACCCAGGAACTGGTTCCAAGAGTTCTGGTGGCCGTGGCAGAAGGTACGTAGGAAGCGACCGATCTCTTGGATCTTCCTCTCCGTCTGCCCGTTCGACTGTGGGTGGTATCCAGACGAGAGGCTTACGGTCACCCCTAGGAGGGAGAAGAAGGCTTTCCACAGTCTTGAGGTGAACTGGGGTCCACAGTCAGACACAATGTCTTCTGGAATTCCATAGTATCTGAATACGTGGTTGAACATGAGTTCTGCAGTTTCCATGGCGGTAGGCAGTCCCTTGAGGGGACTCAACCTACAAGATTTGGAGAATCAATTACCACCAGGATATTGTTGTCAGGTATATACAGGTATTGTTGTCAGAGGCAGGTAGGTCGGTGATGAAATCCACTGCTAGGTGTGACCAGGGTCTGTTGGGAACGGGCAGAGGAAGGAGCTTGCCAGACGGAAGGTGACGAGGGCTCTTGGAAATGGCGCATTCCTGACATCCCTGGACGTACCTTCTCACATCCCTGGCCATGTTGGGCCACCAGAAGCGTTCTTTAAGCAGCGAGAGGGTTTCATTGGCACCTGGGTGGCCAGTGCCCAGAGATGTGTGTGATGAGTGGATGAGTGGAGTGCACTGGGTTCTGGTGACGTATTGCAAACCAGGTGGGCAGCCCGGCGGAGCGTTGGTAGAGGCATTGGATGAGGGCACAGAGGTCTGAGACCACTGGATGGGGCTTATGATAATGTCCTTTGGGAGAACAGGTTCAGGTTCCTCGCTGGTTTCATCCAAGGGATAGAGATGGGACAGAGCGTCAGCTTTCACATTCTTTGAACCAGGACGATAGGAAATGTTGAAGTGGAAACGTGTGAAAAACACTTCCCAGCGAGCTTGACGGGGGTTTAGTCTCTTGGCTTCCCTGAAGTACTCTAAGTTCTTGTGGTCAATGAGTACAGTGAAAGGGTGGTTAGCGCCCTCTAACCAATGCCTCCGCTCCTCAAGCGCCAGCTTGATGGCCAGAAGTTCCCTGTTGCTGATATCATAGTTTTTCTCCGCCGGGCTGAGTTTGCGGGAGAAGGCGGCGCATGGATGGAGTCGGGCTTGATTCCCCTGCTGCTGAGATAACACCGCTCCTACCCCAGTGGTTGAGGTGTCGACTTCAACTATGAAGAGCTTCTCTGGGTCGGGGTGCACGAGGAGCGGCGCACAGGTGAAGGCTTCCTTGAGGGTGTTAAAGGCTTGGTTGGATGTTGGGAGACTTGGGCTTACCACGGAGGAGACTTGTCAGAGGGAGTGCAATGGAACTGTAATTCTGGATGAATCTTCTATAGAAATTTGCAAACCTGAGGAATCGCTGGAGCTCTTTCATTGTAGATAGAGTGGGCCAGTTCTTAATAGCTGTTACTTTTCCCTCATCCATTTGGATGCCGCTGCTGATGTTATATCCAAGGAACTGCACTGAGGGTTGATGGAAGGTACACTTCTCGGCTTTAAGGAATAGATGAAACTCTCTCAGACGTTGCAGGACCTCCGCAATGTGGTGGCGATGTTTGGCCATGCTCCAGGAGCAGATCAGGATGTCATCGATGTAGACCAGGACAAACTTATGGAGAAACTCCCGGAGCACCTCATGGATGAAATCCTGGAAGACGGAGGGGGCGTTGACCAGGCCATATGGCATCACGCAATACTCATAGTGGCCAGTAGGGGTCACAAAAGCTGTCTTCCATTCGTCCCCCTCGCGTATCCGAATGAGGTTATACGTGCTGTGGAGGTCCAACTTGGTGAAGACAGTGGCACCGCGTAGATGTTCCAAGGCCGCTGGGATGAGGGGAAGAGGATAACGGAACTTGACCATGATGCAATTCAGAGCTCGATAATCAATACAAGGCCACAAGCCTCTGTCCTTTTTTGCCACAAAGAAGAAACTCGAAGCAGCAGGAGAAGTGGAAGGTCTGATATAGCCCTGATGTAAAGCTTCCTTGATATACTCCTCCATGGCCTTCTGTTCTGGGATGGATAGCGGGTAGATTTTCCCGCGGGGCACTGACTCACCCGGAAGCAGATCAATAGCACAGTTCCATGGCCAATGTGTAGAGGCAGCTTCGAAGCTCTCTGAGGGCAGAAGTAATCACTGAAGGGGGCGTAGCAAGGTGGAATGTCCACAGACTGCTGCTCCAACCAGGGGTGCCCTAAAATCACATCAGCGGTGGAATCCTCCAGAACCAGGAAATGTTATTGTTCCACGTGCAGTAGTCCTACTTGGAGTTCGATGGGACCGGCACATAGATTGACTCGCCTGCGTTGCAGTGGTCTTGAGCTTGAGCTGGCGGCAGAGGGCACCGGAGATGAAGTTACCGGCTGACCCGGAGTCGAGGAGGGCACTGACTGGTATGGAGACATTGACGGCAGTAAGAATTACAACAGTAGTGAGTGGCTTCATTTTCTTCAAGGTAGGGAGGATGGCACTCACCATAGGTCGAGGCGGACGAATGGGGCATGCAGATATGACATGCCCAGCAGCACCGCAATATAGACACAAGTCCCGGGACAGCCACCTCTGCCGCTCAGCTTGAGTCAGACGATTATTCTGTAGATGCATGGGCTCGTGGCCTGGTTCTGGAGGACTGATGGACTCTGGCTGACGGAGAAATGGTGAGTATTGTGACTGGCCCTGGTGCTCATTGAGACACGACTGCATACGAGTGGCGACTCTGATGGAGAGTTGGATAAAGCGTTCGAGGCCGATGGTATCCTCGTATGCAGCGAGATGCACCCGTACCCTGGGTTCCAATCCTTGATGATAAGTGGTGAATAAGGATTGCTCATTCCATCCGCTGGCAGCCGCGAGGGTTTTAAACTTAAGAGCATAGTCATTAACAGACATGGATCCTTGCTTTAGATGATATAACTGCTCACCGGCTGATAAATCATTTGCAGGTCTGCCGAAAACCTCCTTGAAGTGGGTGATGAAGTTCTTCAATGACTGGGTTACTGGTCCGTCTTGTGACTAGATCGTTTCAGCCCACTGGAGTGCACGCCCGTTGAGTTGAGAGATAATAAAGGCTACCTTGGAGCGATCATCAGGGTACAGGAGTGGCTGCATCTCCAGGACCAGTGAACACTGCAGTAGGAAGCCATTGCAATCCTCCGCCGAGCCAGAGAAGGGCGCTGGTTTGGCCATGGGACTGGCGTATGCCGGAGGAGAAGGAGTGACGGCGGTGTTTATGGAAGTGATGGCTGGTGCGGCGGGAGGTGGATTGGTGTACTCAGCGAAGTTGGTCCACTAATTCCTGGAAGGAATCTGAGGAACTCATGCTGTGACTCGTCTGTGTTGGTCCGATCTTCTGTTACGGACAGATGGTGAGAGACACAGATAGCGAGTTGATGGTATGTTATTTAAAACACAGCAGTGGATGAACAACAGAGGAAGTAAGTAGATGGTGAATAGCAAGGAGATGAATGAAGTAACCAACTGATACTGTCCTTGTACTTGCAGGTCTGGATAGTGGAAGCGGAGCGGAAGTCTGGAGATGACGGCAGGTGAACACACTCACACACACGGACGCTGGAGACACGAAGACTGGGAAACACGCTGGAGTGGAAACAGGTAGGTAGTTCTAGAGAATGAGGAGATCGACTAGAATGGTCCGTGGTGATGAGGTGCAGATGGGGATCAGGTGTGTGTGATCAGTACTCGGGTGAGGGAGTGCGCAGTGATTGGCTGATGGGACAGCCTGGCGTGTCTGTGACAATATTTCTTCTTGTCAAATTTATTTCATGGTGTCTGCACACACATATTCAATAACAATACAAGTCATATTGTATCAAAGCATAAGAGTAATAATTACTAAAATATAAATGTTGTGGTGCAAACAAGCTATTAAATATAATAATGAACAGTAGCCTATAGGTCTCGACAATTACACACTTTAACCATTAGCCTTAAACAATTGGCAATTAAACTGTCAATATGACTACATTTCAACGATGTTGAAGGAGTAGCCAAGAGGCTTTAACTCCTCTTGTAATTTAATGATTTCTAGGTTTAATTTTATGTTTTCTAGTTCTAGCTTTTTCCGTTCACTTTTTATTTTCAAGATCTCCTCTTCTACTTTCGCACATTCAAGTTTGATAAGCTTACAGCGGCTATAGTTTATGTCTTCATCCTGCTCATTTGGACGTTTCCTTTTCTTTGTATTTTCAACTAGCGGTTCTTTGAATTGTGTGCTGTCTGGATGGTGTGTAATAATAATAATAATAATAAAAAATTTATAAATATAGCTGCAAGCAGCAATTACGGGGCCAAGTCAAGTCAAGTCAAGTCAAGTCACCTTTATTTATATAGCGCTTTTTACAATGTAGATTGTGTCAAAGCAGCTTTACATTGATAACTGGTACATTGTTTGACTGCACAGCAGCTCTTAAAGAATAGTGTCAATGCAGGCAGATCAAAAGCACTGTTGAATATCAAAATGTCAAGTCAAGTGTCCCCAACTAAGCAAGCCAGAGGCGACAGCGGCAAGGAACCCAAACTCCATCAGGTGACATCAGGTGGCAGACAAGTGGCAAATTGGTGTTAAAATGGAGAAAAAAACCTTGGGAGAAACCAGGCTTAGTCGGGGTGCCAGTTCTCCTCTGGCCAACAGTGCTTTGTTACAATTCAGGTTGCTATCATAAGTCCAATAGGATCGCAACATTAAAAGTATTTATTTCAGTTCCATCCAATTGAGGATCGTATTCATCACGCCGGTATGGACGGTTGTTGAGGAACTGTGTCGTGGCTGTCGTGTCGATGAGGCCTTCACAGGGGATGATCTAGTTGACTCAATCTCTGCTGATACTTCAGGGCTGCGTTGTGGTCGTGTCAAGGTGCAGGTCCTTGGTCTCACCTGGATACGGCCCGGATCCGGTTGACTACGGTGAACCTCGGGATAAACAGAAAGACTAATATTAGCGTAGATGCCATTCTTCTTCTGATGTAACGAGTACATCAGGTGTTATAGGAAGTGTTCCCGGTTCCGGCTGACCTAATTTATGCAGCCTAATAATCCTTTAACGGATTTGGAAATATAAATTGGTAATGTGTTATGTGTATGCCAGGTTAAAGAGATGCGTTTTTAGTCTAGATTTAAACTGACAGAGTGTGTCTGCTTCCCGAACAATGCTAGGAAGATTGTTCCAGAGTTTAGGTGCCAAATAGGAGAAGGATCTACCACCTGCAGTTGATTTTGATATTCTAGGTATTATCAGCTGGCCTGAATTCTGAGATCGCAATAGACGTGAAGGACTATAATGAATTAGGAGCTCGCTCAGGTACTGGGGAGCTAAACCATTTAGTGCTTTGTAAGTAATTAGCAAGATTTTAAAATCTATACGATGTTTAACAGGAAGCCAATGCAGTGTTGACAGAACTGGGCTAATATGGTCATACTTCCTGGTTCTAGTAAGAACTCTAGCTGCTGCATTTTGTACGAGCTGTAGTTTATTTATCAGGCGAGCAGAACAACCACCCAGTAGAGCGTTACAGTAATCTAGCCTTGAGGTCATGAACGCATGAACTAACTGTTCTGCATTTTTCATTGAGAGCATATGTCGTAGTTTAGATATATTTTTAAGATGGAAGAATGCGGTTTTACAGATGCTAGTAACATGGCCTTCAAATGAAAGATTGGTATCAAAGAGCACACCTAGGTTCCTAACTGACGACGAAGACTTAACAGAGCAGCCATCAAGTGTTAGACAATATTCTAGGTTATTACGTGAAGAAGTTTTTGGTCCAAAAATTAGAATCTCTGTTTTTTCTGAATTTAGTAGTAGGAAATTACTGGTCATCCAATTTTTTATATCAGCTATGCACTCCGTTAATTTTGTGAATTGGTAAGTTTCGTCAGGGCGCGAAGAAATATAGAGCTGAGTATCATCAGCGTAACAGTGAAAACTAACGCCATGCTTCCTAATGATATCTCCCAAGGGTAGCATGTACAGAGTGAACAGTAACGGTCCTAGTACTGAGCCTTGTGGTACTCCATATTGAACTTGTGATCGATATGACATGTCTTCGTTTTCTACTACAAACTGATAACGGTCAGATAAGTATGATTTGAACCATGACAATGCAATTCCACTAATGCCAACATAATTTTCGAGTCTATTTAAAAGAATATTGTGATCAATAGTGTCAAATGCTGCACTAAGATCCAGTAACACTAATAGAGAGATACAACCACGATCTGATGATAAGAGCAAATCATTAGTAACTCTAATGAGAGCAGTCTCAGTACTATGGTACGGTCTAAATCCTGACTGGAAATCCTCACAGATACCATTTCTTTCTAAAAAGGAACATAGCTGTGATGATACTGCCTTTTCTAGTATTTTTGACAGAAAAGTGAGATTTGAGATCGGCCTGTAATTGACTAATTCTCTAGGATCAAGTTGTGGTTTTTTAATAAGAGGTTTAATAATAGCCAGCTTAAAAGTTTTTGGTACGTATCCTAATGATAAAGATGAATTGACGATATTGAGAAGAGGGTCTATGACCTCTGGAAGCATTTCTTTCAATAGCTTAGTCGGTATAGGGTCTAACATACATGTTGTTGATTTTGATGATTTAACAAGTTTAGACAATTCTTCCTCTCCTAAAGCAGTAAATGAATTGAATTTTTCCTCAGGGACACTACAATGCACTATCTGACACGATACTGTAGTAGACGGTTGCATGGTTATTATTTTTTCTCTAATATTATCAATCTTGCAAGTAAAGAAGTTCATAAAGTCATTACTGCTGTGCTCTTTGGAAACATCAGAAGTTGAAGCTTTATTTCTTGTTAATTTAGCCACTGTATCAAATAAATACCTAGGGTTGTGTTTATTTTCTTCTAAGAGTTTTGAAAAATAGGCAGATCTAGCAGATTTTAAGGCCTTTCTGTACTCAATCATTCTCTCTCTCCACGAAATACGAAATGCTTCTAGTTTTGATTTCTTCCAGCTGCGCTCCATTTTTCTGGCTGCTAACTTTAGGGACCGAGTGTGGTCATTGTACCATGGCATTGGATTAATTTCCTTAATCTTTTTTAAACGCAAAGGAGCAACTGAGTCTAATGTGCTGGAAAAGACAGAGGCAATAGTTTCTGTTGCAACATCAAGGTCTTCTAAGCTGTCTGGTATGCTAAGGCGATGAAAATGATCAGGAAGATTATTTATAAAGCAATCTTTAGTGGTAGAAGTGATGGTTCTACCATATTTATGGCATGGAGGCAGTTTAGCCGCCTTGACTAAATGTAGTATACACGAGACTAGATAATGATCTGAGATGTCGTCACTCTGCTGCAGAATTTCAACAGCATCAATATCGATTCCATGTGACAATATTAGATCTAAAGTATGATTATGACAATGAGTGGGTCCTGACACATGTTGTCTAACACCAATAGAGTTTAGAATATCTGCAAATGCCAATCCTAATGCGTCTTTTTTATTATCTACATGAATATTAAAATCACCAACAACAAGGACTTTACCTGCAGCTAGTACTAACTCTGATAGAAAGTCAGCAAATTCTTTGATAAAGTCTGTATTGTGTCCTGGTGGCCTGTATACAGTAGCCAGCACAAATGTCAACTTACATAATGTTACGTAAAGTACCATAGTTTCGAAGGAATTATATTTGAAAGACTTCTGACTAATACTGTAAATATTACTATAGATTACAGCAACACCTCCCCCTTTGCCTTTCTGACGGGCATTGTGTCGATAATCATAACCTTGAGGACTAGACTCATTTAAAGTAATGTAATCGTCCGGTTTTAGCCAAGTTTCTGTCAAACACAGCACATCTAGATTATTATCTTTGATAATATCATTAACAATAAGTGATTTTGAAGAAAGGGATCTAATATTTAACAACCCGAGTTTTATCATTTGTTTAGCATTATTATCTCTATTTTTTATTTGTTGAACATCAATTAAATTTTTACCATTAAATGGGTTTGGAAGTTTTTTGTTTTTACTAATTCGGGGTACAGACACAGTCTCTATTTGAAAATATCTAGGTGTAAGAGTTTCTATGTGTTGAGAGTTATCTGAATTTTCTGACTTCTGTAACGTGAGGCAGCTAGCAGACGGTCGGTTTAGCCAGTTTGTCTGCTGCTTTCTGACCTGGGCCCCAGTTTGTCATGTTTCAGTTCTAAGACTATGTGCCATATTACTAGAGAGAAGAGCAGCACCATCCCGGGAGGGATGAATACCATCTCTTTTTAACAGGTCAGGTCTGCCCCAAAAACTTTTCCAATTATCTATGAAACCTATATTATTTTGCGGACACCACTTAGACAGCCAGCCATTGAGTGATGATAATCTGCTAACTATCTCATCACTCCGACGAACAGGAAGGGGGCCAGAGCAAATTACTTCTCCTGACATTGTACTTGCGAGTTCACACACCTCTTTAATGTTAATTTTAGTGATCTCCGACTGGCGAAGTCGAACATCATTAGTGCCGACGTGAATAATAATCTTAGAGTATTTACGATTAGCATTAGCCAGCACTTTTAAATTTGCTTTGATGTCAGGTGCTCTGGCTCCCGGCAAACATGTGACTATGGTGGCTGGTGTCTCTATTTTCACGTTCCGTGTAATAGAATCGCCAATAACTAGGGCACTTTCAACAGGATTCTCAGTGGGTGTATCACTGAGTGGGGAGAACCTGTTTGATGTTCTTATTGGAACGGAAGAGTGGTGTTTTTCGCGGCTAGGCCGCCTCACCGTTACCCAAGTGCCCTGCTGTGCGGGCTCTACAGCCGGAACCGAACAATGTACAGAGTTCACTAAGCTAGTCGCATCCAAAACAGTATCTGAAGCCCTTGCATTCTTACTATCCTCGATTAAAGTTTGGATGCGTGTCTCTAATTCTGAGATTCTCTCTGTCAGCCTGACTATTTCCCTACATTTATGACATGTAAATCCCTCATCACTGACAGAGAGAGCTATGCTAAACATGTGGCAAATGGAACAGGTAGCAATGCTGGGAGAGGATGACATAACTCACCGTGTTTGTAGACTGATCCGACTTACCACAGCTGTTTGAAGAACGCGTTGAAAAAGGAGCGCGCGAGCGACTGTTAACAAGTTAACAAGCTAGCGCTGCAAATGCAAATGCGTTGTAACAGCGATTTAGATTCAAATATTACAAGCTAGCGACGTCAGATTAGTGTGGTAGGCAATATTACATATACGGTAATAAAAAAATAAGCAACAATGAATAAAAGTAAGAGATTCAAAACAAAGCTATACGGAGTTACAGACGCAAACCAATCTGAGCAGCGAGGCAGACAGGAGCAATCGACAGGAGCAATCGAAAAACAAAAAGCGAAGCCAAGCACAAAAGCGGCACAACAAGCCAGCCAACATGGCTGGGAGCATCAGACCAACTGCAACAGTGAACAATTAAAGACTTATTAAGAAAAATGATATATACAGTTTATAATAAAGATTTACTGGTTTATCACTTTCGACCAATAGGTGGCGCTGTGACCAAATTAATGTGGTATGGTCAGAATGAGGTGACAATGACACTCGCTAAGGATATGACTCCAATGTAAGTCCAAATTGGGTGCTCTACGTTAAATTAATTAGCATGTTATTTGAGAATGGTTGAGTTTATCAGAAAGCTTTTGATAACTTTTTGTCAGCATGGACTGAAGATGATCTGATTTGATTTTCATGAAAATCAAATTAAGCGTCTAGGACGAGTTCGAAAAAGTAGGTTTTTCGCAAAATTCAACATGGCGGACGAACCATAAGTTGAAACCTAACATGTTTGATATCGTTGGACTCAGTAGGGATTCAAGAGTGTAAGGAGATGACTTGTGAAAATAAGTCAACCACACCCAAAGTTATAAGCATTTGAATATTTGATTTTACCACTATCTGGCGCTGGTCCGAAACTTCTCAGGCTCCTTCAGGGCATTGTGCTGATAACCCATACCGAGTTTTGTGACAATATGCTAATGCATTCATAAAATACAGCATTTTAACACAAAATTCAAAATGGCCGACGGCCAAAATGGCTGATAGGGGAAAATTGGATATCATTCGACTAAGCATGATATCCCGAATCTGACGAGACCACATTTATGATTTTTAAACAAACCCATCAGAAGTTATAAGCAAAATAGCCATTTTTCATATCTCTGGACTAGTAGGTGGCGCTACACCAAAACACTGCATGTTGCCTCTGGTCATGCTTATGATTACATGTACCCAGTTTGGTCTGAATACGATAAAGCGTTGTGGAGATATAGCCTCAAGTCTGATTTGGCGAGCTTTTCGTCAAATTCATTTGTGCAGTTTTCGAGAACGGATGGATCTATCGAAAAGCTTTTAATAACTTTTTGCAAGCATGGTCTGAAGATGATCTGGTTCAATTTTTGTGAAAATCGGAGTAACGCCCTAGGAGGAGTTCGAAAAAGTAGGTTTTTCAGAAAATTCAAAATGGCGGGAAAATTTTCATGATGCAAAATAACGTCATAGGGTGCAATCGAATCGTCTTGAGCCAAGGAATCAGAGGAATTTTGTCTCTAGTCCTTATGGTTAGAAAGTTATTAGCATAAACATGAGTGAAACTTTGGACAGGTGGTGGCGCTATAGGGATTGAGTTTGAGACTCCAAATTTGCTATGGACACAGTTGAGACTGGCCTCTATCAGTGTGCCAAATTTCACAACTTTTTAGCATGCGGTTCTATGGGCTGCCATAGACTTTGTAGCAAAATTGTACAGGCATTTAATTAATTTATGGGTGAAATATATGAATATAATAAATCATAAAGCTTTATGGTTAATTATATATACATATACCAATACGACCCAAGAGGGAATTATACATATATTATGAATTAATTACAACGAATTATAATCAATTACATATATGATTAGTTCTGGTTTAATAATTATATAGAGAAACTATTAGTTTGTCCAGCAAACCGTTAGCTCCTCATAGACTATTATAAAAAGGAAGGTTTTTCTCTGGCCACATCAATGCGTAAAGCAAGGATACTGGATCGAAACGTTAAAGTGACCTGGGTTTTGTTGAATGAGCAAAAAAAAAAACAATCAAGCATGAATAATGTGTTTAATATATGAAAACTACGAATACAGAGGTTATGCGTCTAAATATATATATTCAGAATATACACATATATACAAGAGCGGAAGTAAAGACAGGCAAAGAGAGAAGAGAGGTAATTAAAGATTGGCAAATTACAACAGTTAACCCTTTGAGAGCCAGCACAGAAATCAGTTTAAATGAATTTCAAAGAAATTGGTACTTGCATATAGGTTCAAGTCAGTGTGCAGTAGAGTTTCAGTGCGCGTGGCTTGGATCGATTGGTCCTTTCCGAGAGGGTTTCCTCTGGCAGGGTTTTCAAACGAGGTTTAACTGACGAGTAAAATAACCGAGAAGAGAGAGAGAGTCCAAGGAAATGGTCGTCCCGGAAGAAGCTGAGCGCGTGATGAGAGCGCTGTCGCCTGAGGCAGTTCAGGGGCAATCGGGAGACAATCGGGAGACAAAGGAAAAGTTGTGTGTTGGTGCTTTTATGGAAAACCAAGCTAACACACCTCCTTCTTTGAAAACAACCAATAGTCAGGGTGCAATGTTTGGCGGGCAAAGTTTTCTTTGTCTTGTCTCCTGGCTTGATTTGCATAATTTATGAGGTATCAGATAGGAGTGTATTTTCTTCACAGTACCATTAAAAATAGAACAGTGCATTTTGCAGTTATGTGACATACCTCAGTGAATGAGACGTGGAAAGAGCTTTAAAACGAGACCAAACTTGCTATAAGAAAAGCATATAAAAGAAGTTACAGTTTACAGTCAAATGTAATTGTTAGAAATGACACTAGTACCACTACAATCCTAGCTAAGCTTATACAGTGGGAATAACTATATGCAATTTGACAATACAACGGCGGTTACATTTATATATAATTATATCTTACACGTACAGTCTTCAATGCATGTTTGTGTGTCTGTGTGTGTGTGTCTGTGTGTGTGTGGTGTGTGTTGGAATGTGATCTGGCACTTATTCCACATGAGGGGCCCTTTGATGTCCCAAGAGCTAGGAAATGGGGTTCTCTGTTTAACCTCAGAGGGTCCATGAAAGTACCAAAGTGCTCGTCTTTCTCAGACCAGCCGGGGCTGATGTGAGATTTACAAACACAGTTCAGCAGGCTAAAAGCATTCTGAAAATTCCAAAGTTGGTTGGCTAAGACTGATTCTTGTACAGACGCTACAACTTCCAGAGCAGAAGAATAATAATACTAATTATTAATAATATTATATTTATTTATTAATACTAATAATAGAAAACTAACGATTTCAAGAGGTGCCTACGCACTTTCGGTGCTTGGCCCTTAAATATAGCTGCAAGCAGCATTTACGGGGCCAAGCACAAAAGCGGCACAACAAGCCAGCCAACACGGCCGTGAGCATCAGACCAACTGCAACAGTGTGCAATTAAAGACCCATTAAGATCATTTTAGGCAAAAGAGCTGAAATATCACAAATACAGTCAATAATATAGATTTACTGGTTTATCACTTTCCACCAATAGGTGGCGCTGTGACCAAATTCATGCGGTATGGTCAGAGTGAGGTGACAATGACAATTGCAAAGTTTGGTGTGAATATGTCAAAGCAATACAGAGATACAGCCTCAAGAGTCATTTTGGCATCAAGCCTCTAATTTTTCGCTGTGGTATATGAATACGGTTTCGTCTATAAACACGAAATCTATAACATTTATTCGACATAGTCTGAAGATGATACGATTCAATTTTGGTGAAAATTGGACGAAAGAGCAGTTTGAAAAAGTAGGTTTTAAAGAAAATCAAAATGGCAGACAGGAAGTTTGGCTGACTATTGTAAAATTGACATCAGTGTTCTCAGCATGACCCACAGAATCTATTAAGACAAGTCTCAATACAATAGGCCACATTTACATAAAGCTATTAGCATTTTTAATAAATGTTATTGCAACCATTTGAGAACCTTCAAAGCATGGTGCTGATGACACACACCGAGTTTCATAATGGTATACCAATGCATTCATATAATAGAATATTTTATATCATAATACTGTATTGCAGTTAATGGCAATTTCGTGTTTTGTTCAATTATAGTGCCACCAAGAAGCACAATCCCACCAATTTTTTTATGTGTCCTCAGGGTGACCCCATACATGTGTGTGTCAAATTTAGTGCAAATATCTAATTTCGAGTTATAGACATTTATATGTATGAGATCATAAAAAATGACCAATAAACGACTGTTTTGATTTTTTTGCCTCTTCCTATCAAAATTTTGACATTTGGGCTGTGACATTTAGTTAACCAGCTTAGGTTTCGTGTTTCCTACGGTGGTTTTGTCTCGATCAGACTAACGGTTTTGAAGATATTCGCAATCGTTTTTTAAGCGCTAAATCACCACGCCGCACAAACCATAAGTCGAAACCTAGCATGTTTGGTATCGTTGGACTCGGCAAGGATTCAGGAGTCTAAAGACGTGACTTCGTGTAAATGAGCCAACCAGATCAAAAGTTATAAGCATATGAATAAACATTGTCCACTAGGTGGCGCTGGTCCGAAATTTCTCAGGCTCCTTCAGGGCATTGTGCTGATGACCCATACCGAGTTTCGTAATGATACGCTAATACGTTGGTAAAATACAGGATTTTAGCACAAAATTCAAAATGGCCAACATAGGAAAATTGGATATTATTCAACTCTGCATGATGCCCGAATCCTAGGAGACCAAAGTTATGATTTTTAGACAAACCCATCAGAAGTTATGAGCAAAAATAGTCATTTTTCATATCTCCGCACCAGTAGGTGGCACTGTGCCGGAACGCTGCATGATGCCTCAAGTCATGCTTGTGATGACATGTACTAAGTTTGGTCTGAATATGATAAAGCATTTCGGAGATATAACCTTGAGTCCAATTTGGAGTGCACCACGTTGATTTTATTTGCGTGTTATTCAAGAACGGTTGGGTTAATCAAAAAGCTTTAAATAACTTTTTGTTGGCATGGTCTGAAGATTATCTGCTTCAATTTTCGTGAAAATCGGAGTAACGGCCTAGGAGGAGTTTGAAAAAGTAAGTCCAAACGATTCGTCTTGACACAAGGAATCAGAGGAAAAAATAATTTTGTTTCTAACCCTTACAGTTCAAAAGTTATTAACACAAATATGAGTGCAAATTTGGACAGCTGGTGGCACTAGAGGGATTGAGTTAGAGACTCCAAATTTGCAATGGACAAAGGTCAGACTGTCCTCTAACTGTGTGCCAAATTTCACAACTTTCCCGCAAGCGGTTCTATGGGCTGCCATAGACTACAAGAGCGGGATAATAATAATATTAATAATAATAATAAAAAGAACAGCAACGGATACAATAGGTGCCTACGCACCTTCGGTGTTTGGCCCCTAATAATAATGATTAAAAAAAAAAAAAGAACGCCAACAGATACAATAGGTGCCTAAGCACCTTCGGTGTTTGGCCCCTAATTAAAGCTGCAAGCAGCATTTATGGGACCAAGCACAAATAAGGCACAACAAGCCAGCCAACACGGCTCTGAGCATCAGACCAACTGCAGCAGTGAGCAATTAACCCTCTGGAGTCTGAGGATTTTATGCCTTATAGATTTTTTGGGTCGAAAAATAAAGTTTCTCCAATCTTCTTGAAACTCTGGATTCTGATAGAGGGCGCTGAGGCGTAGACAGGAGCGCAAGTTTGGTAGCGCTAGAGCCTTCCAGAGCTGCGATACAGAGATCCCACGTTCAGTTTATTCTATTGTACCAAATAATGGGTTCACAGAGAGTGAAATTTTGGGATGAAACTTGTTTCTGCCGACTCAGGGGGGCCTGCTGAGTGCAGGTAAATAGGTTTATCAGAATATTTCGACAGGAAAGGTTAAAAACACCATGTCTGTGAACCCATTATCTGGGCCCCATTAAATAACCTGGAATTGGGACCTTCCTGGATGACTTGGTGCAGAAAACACAAAAACATCCCAGATATCATTTATAACACCTCTACCTTACTTGGTGCACTCAGTCGAATGCATTCCACTAACTTTCAAGTCATTTGGGACCTTCTGGTACGAACGGGAGCCAAAAACACAAAGACATCCTACTTCCCATTTATTTAGTGGCTGCCAAATAACGGGTTGCCGGACACAGTGTTTATAGATGCTATTTCACATTTTATATCAATTTTTATGAATTAAAACACCTCTACTGTACTCGGCGCACTCAGCCGGACACGTTCCAATAATTTTCAAGTCATTTGAGTGCTTAATTTGCATAGAAAAGGCAGTGTCCGCGGACCCTTTATTTGGCGGCCACTACATAAATGGAAAGTGGGATGCTTTTTGTTTCAGCTTCCGTTCATACCAGAAGGCCCCAAATCACTTGAAATTTAGTGGAATGCATCCGACTGAGTACACCAAGCATGGTACAGGTTGTTTAATCCATAAAAAGTTATATAAAATGTGAAAAAGCATCCATAAACACTGTGTCCAGGAACCCGTTATTTGGTAGCCATTAAATACATGGGAACTGGGGCGTTATTCTGTTTCGGTCAATAAAAACCTTAAATTTGGGGATGGGACCTAGGGGCATCGAATGCTAGTATGTGGGGCCCTCGGTAACAATGTGTTAACTCGGCCCCTAGGGGGCGTACAACCTAGGGGTGTCGAATGCTAGTACGTGGGGCCCACGGTAACAATGTGTCAAAGAGCCGAATTCCTCAGATTTTGGGAAATGCCTTAAAAAAATCTGCAAAAATATTCAGTGAAAATTAAGAACATGTGTTTGTCCTTTTTCTTGACCTTTTGAACCCAGAACAAGGTCGTAGGGCCACCAAATTTTTCCGCCTGCCCCAGGGGCTCGTGATGAGAAGAAAAATGGCGCCCCCTAGTCGATCGGACCTTTAGAAGCAGCATCCGTGAAACCACGATCGCAAACCCATTCAAATAATGGGCGAGTGGGATTTTTCTGGAAAGGCCCAGAGGCCCGAAATCGCACACACCGTTGCGTCAGAGCCCCCCGAGCGACATACCGAAAGGGCGCGGGCCTATGTCCTAAAAAAGTATTTTTTAACACTTTTGATCCGTCTTTCTATGTCTGCCATTAAAGTCAATGGGAGAGACAGGCCCGATTTCAACGAGACACTCGGCCAGACTCAAAAGGCTTGGAAAGCGGCTAAGGCCCTCAAACTCGGGTGCCCGACTCGGGGGCTTTCGAAGCGGCCCTTTTGAAGCTATTTTTTTTCTGCACGTACCGCTTCCCCATTAAATAATCCTCTGGGGTCTGAGGATTTTTGGGGCCCTGGAGAAGTTTTGACATGCCCTGACATTTGTGCTTTTTTCAGTTGTTCATAAACATATTAATGACAAAAGTGTCATTACACTGTATTCAGCACAAACTAGGCTACAATAATATGTGAAGAACATGTATGTACATGTTTGTGTTTTTGAAGGAATAACGTTTATGCGTGGTTACTGAAAAAACAAAAAACTTAAGTCACTGAAATAAAGACAAAAAAAAAAATTAAATCTGTGTTCACACGACTTCTTGGTATTGGAGGTCGTAGACTAGAGTTTTTGCTTCAAAATGATTCAAAATTATCCTGCCTACTCGTTCATATAAAACAATAGAGAGATTTAAATTTTCCAAGACACTTTTTGTCAAGAAACACAGTATACGTGAAGGCGTGAATCATCATGAATAATGCTGCAATTCACACCTGAGAAGACAAAAGATCCGCATAGGGACCTGTAATGACCTGCATATTAATGAGCTCTTTCAGTCAGGTAGGCTGTGAAAAAACCCTCTGTGATCATGCTGATAACAGGATTAATGTCCACTCTTGACAAAAAAAAAAAAAAACATGATTTTTGTGATCTCATGCATGCACGTATTATTGCACATGATGTGAAAAAAATTTTGTATAGGCCTATGTTAAATTACATTACCAGTCAAAAGATTGGACACATTTTTTTTTTAAAAAAAGTCTTAAGTCTCTAACCAAATAATGGTTTTCTATTTTAATATACTTTAAAATATAATGTATTTCTGTGATGCAAAGCATCTGAACATTCCTACCTCTATGGCATTTCATATAGGCTACTATATTTGTTATATTATATAGCCTAAATGTTAATGTGCATTTGACAAACTATACATCATTAAAAAGATCTAAGACTCAAGCTTCACATTTTGACTCTTAAAATCTTATATTGACCGTAATTTCTTAATATGCTTAAAAGCATGCACATTTGGAGAAATATTGATGGATTCTCATATGTTTATATCAATTTTCTATACAGAGGACTAATATTCATTCAATATTTATTGTCATCACTGTGAACGCTGGATACTGTGTTTTCAATTCATACTTGCAGCCGGAGGGCGCTCTGTGCACCTTTAGTCCACAAATATCTCAGTAAAAGAAGAGGCATATCATGTGACATTCCAGGAACTAAAAGGCTTCCAGAGATCGCTTTAACATACAGATAAACACTTTTGAAGATAATAAATACATGATTGCGACGATGTATACATGTATTGCCTCAGAATTTGCGTCTGAATAGCGCTCGCTCCGTGGGTGTGGCCGCATTAGCAGATAATGAGCTGAATCACGAACTTCTGACATGTGTCTCTTTTCATACAGATTACATAAACACAGAATTTTTGTTTTCGATTTGACTTACAAGATTTAAAACCTGACATTTCAGCGTTTCTTTAGACATAAGTCTAATTTTTTTGTGATTAGTATTCACTAAGTTACAGTTCATTTTCTGAGAACTATCAGATTGGAGTTCGTTCAGAGGGAGACGAGAGATCACGCATCATGTTGGTTTTCTTTATTTTACAAAAAGCACAACATTTTGTTTTTACTCTGAGTGTACACAAATAAAAGAAGATATTCAACAGATTAAAATGGTGTATCACTCTTAACCCTCTGGGGTTTGAGGATTTTCGGGGCCCTGGAGAAGTTTTGACATGCCCTGACATTTGTGTTTTTTTCAGTTGTTCATAAACATATTAATGGAAAAAGTGTCATTACACTGTATTCAGCACAAACTAGGCTACAATAATATGAGGAACATGTATGTACATGTTTGTGTTTTTGAAGGAATAACGTTTATGCATGGTTATTGAAAAAACAAAAAACTTAAGTCACTGAAATAAAGCCAAAAAAAATATATTAAATCTGTGTTCACAAGACTTCTGGGTATTGGAGGTTGTAGACTAGAGTTTTTGCTTCAAAATGATGTAAAAATTATCCTGCATACTCGTTCATATAAAACAATATATTGATTTAGTTTTTGTAAGACACTTTTTGTCAAGAAACAGTATGCGTGGAGGCGTGAATCATCATGAATAATCCTGTGATTCACACCTGAGAAGACAAAAGATTTGCATAATGACCTCTAATGACCTGCATATCAATGAGCTCTTTCAGCCAGGTAGGCTGTGAAAAAACCCTCTGTGATCATATCTCAAGCTCATCATGGTGTATATCAAACATACAGAAAAAATAGCAATACTGTGAAATATTATTACAATTTAAACGAGACGAGAGATCACGCATCATGTTAGTTTTCTTTATTTTGCAAAAAGCACAACATTTTGTTTTTACTCTGAGTGTACACAAATAAAAGAAGATATTCCACAGATTAAAATGGTGTATAACTCTTAATTGTATGTGCAACATTGACAGAGTATTTTGAGTCTCTTTCACACTGGTAAGAAAAAAACCGAGGTGGTATCACCGGCGTGACCGCCGACCCGAGGGAGTTAATTGTATGTGCAACACTGACAGAGTATTTTGAGTCTCTTTCACACTGGTAGGAAAAAAACCGAGGTTGTATCGCTGGAGATACCTCACACTCCAGAGTGATAATGGGAGAGTGGGATTTTGCTGCAAAGGTCCCAGGGGCCCCAAATTTTGCATGGAGGCTCCTGGGGAGGCCGCAAGCGACATACCGAAAGTGCCTGGCTCTAGATCGAAGGCAAAACATTTTCATCCTCTAACCCAAATCTCTCCCTCAAGGCTCTTTCACTTATACACAGACAGACTCCTTTGAATGATTTCAAGGTGGGGGAGGGGCGCTTTTTTTTTAGGAAGGTCCTAGAGTTTCACGCTTAGGGGCCGTGAGTCGGGGGCCCCTAGAGAGTCGGGATCTAAAATCTCAAGGCCCCACGACCTTCCGTCTCTGTATGGGGGCTGTCCCACGCTACATTTAAAAGTGCTTTGGTTGACGCATGGTCCCTTTTTTGACCTTTTGACCCCTGAACGAAATTGTAGGGCCAGCAAACTTTTCTACTCGATCCAGGGGCCCGTGACGAGATGAAAAATGGCGCCCCCTAGTCGATCGGCCCTTTCAAAGCGGTGTCCGCGAAACCACTATGGCAAACCCATTCAAATAATGGGCGAATGGGATTTTCCCAGAAAGGTCCGAGGGGGTCCAAATTTGAATGGGGAGTTCAGGGAGTGCCCTGGAATGACATATTGAGAGCTCAAGTTGATCGGAGCAACTTTGCATCGGAGGTAAAAAAAAAAAAAAAAAACTGGACAGGGGCGCTAGCAGAGGTCAACGGGTCGAGTACTTCTATCCTGTGGTGATTTCATGTCAAAAAATGACAAAAACCAAAATGGAAGCTAGGGGGCGCAATGCACGCGTGTCGACATTGCACATCCCCATCAGACCACCGGGGGGTGCTTCCTGTAAATTTAGTAGGTTATTGGACAAATAATGGGTTTGTGGGATGGAGGCGTGGCCTACTGCAGCCCCCCGTGTTGGGCCAATGGAAAGACGGACGAATAATTGGCTTTTGGATGAATTTAGTAGGTAATTGGACAAATAGTGGGTTTGTGGGATGGAGGCGTGGGATATTTCGTTAATTTGGGATGACTTACCCATTTCACCACTGTAAACCATGAGAAGTGGACATTTAAAGGGTCCACGGATAAGGGAGGGGGAGGGGGTGTCCTCTGTAGCTCAAGGTCACCCCCCTTAGGTGTCCAAAACCCCCCTATATCGTGGTAAGCAAATTGGGGCGTCGCGGAGGGTGTGGTAAGCAGAAAAATCCCCATTCCCCTTTAAATAACAGGCTAAAGGGATCCAAATTCACCCTACTATTCATTGGGGACACTGTGTGGCCAATGGCAATTTATTTGAATGGTCTTTTTTCCACAAACCCATTAAATGTACTAACTGCTGCCAACAGGTGGCGCTGTGAGCATAACTGAATATTGCCATGTTGATGTCTTCAGGCCAGGACTATTATCGAACAGGTGAAGTTTGGAGCAGATCGGACATTGTATGCCTGAGTTACAACAACTTCTTGTTTCATGTCGTTAATCGCAAACATTAGCACTCAGCCAAGTTTTGCATGACTTAACGTGTTTCTAGTGTTTGGAACTTCTTGGCATATTAAAATGTGTTTCAGGGAGTGAATTAAAGTGTAAAGCATGCCATTTCCTGTTGTCAGCAGGTGGCGCTATGACTAACTGAATATTGCCATATAGATGTCTTTAGGCCAGGACTCTTATCACACATGTGAAGTTTGGGGCAGATCAGACACTGTATGCTTGAGTTACAATAACTTCCTGTTTCAGGATGATAATAACATGCTTTAGCAGTCAGCCAGGTGTTGCTAGCATGATTTAGAATGTTTCTAGCATGTTTAGTAGTCAATTGCATATTTTAGTATGTTGCTAATAGTGCATCATATTGTTAAAAACGTTAAAAACAAATTTTGTTTCTTTCCCTTACGGTTCAAAAGTTATTAACATAAACATGAGTGAAAATTTGGACAGCTGGTGGCGCTAGAGGGATTGAGTTAGAGACTCCAAATTTGCTATGGACACAGTTCAGACTGTCCTCTAACTGTGTGTAAAATTTCACAACTTTTTACCATACGGTTCTATGGGCTGCCATAGACTCAAGAGTGGAAGAAGAAGAAAAAGATGAAGAAGAAGAAGAAGAAGAAGAAGAAAACGGAGACAATAGGTGCCTACGCACCTTCGGTGCTTGGCCCCTAAATATAGCTGCAAGCAGCGATTACGGGGCCAAGCACAAAAACGGCACAATAAGCCAGCCAACATGGCTGTGAGCATCAGACCAACCGCAACAGTGAGAAATTAAAGACCTATTAAGGTCATTTTAGGCAAAAGAGCTGAAAAATGATCAAAAATGAGGATTTACTGGTTCATCACTTTCGACCAATAGGTGGCGCTGTGACCAAATTAATGTGGTATGGTCAGAGTGAGGTGACAATGACACTTGCAAAGTTTGGTGTCAATATTTCAAAGCATTGCAGAGATACAGATTCAACAGTGATTTTGGCATCATGCCTCTAATTCGTTGCTGCAGTAAAGGAAAAAGGTTATGTCTATCAACATGAAATCCATAAGTTTTTGCCGGCATGGTGTGAAGATGATACGATTCAATTTTGGTGAAAATTGGACCAATGGTCTAGGAGGAGTTTAAAAAAGTGTAATTTTAAAGAAAATCAAAGTAGTGGAGACTTAGTTATGCTGACTATGGCAAAATTGGCATCAATGTTCTCAGCATGACACACGGAATCTAATAAGACCAGTCTCATTGCAATAGGCCACATTTATATAAAGCTATCAGCATTTTTTAAATATTTCGTTATAAAATTTGACCACAAGGAGGCGCTGTCTCAAAACCTATTGTGTACCTTCAGAGCATGATGCCGATGCCACATCCTGAGTTTTGTAATGGTACAACAATGCATTCATATAATAAAGCATTTTTTATCATAATACTGTATTGTAGTTAATGTAAATTTCATGTTTTGTTCAATTATAGCGCCACCAAGAGGCACAATCCCACCATTTTTTTTGTGTGTCCTCACGGTGACCCCATACATGTGTGTATCAAATTTGGTGCAAATATCTCATTTCATTTTGGAGTTATAGACATTTATATGTATGAGATCATAAAAAATGACCAATGAATGACTTTGTTTTGATTTTTTTGCCTCTTCCTATCAAAATTTTGACATTTGGGCTGTGACATTTAGTTAACCAGCTTAGGTTCTGTGTTTCCTACGGTGGTTTCGTCTCGATCAGACTAACGGTTTCGAAGATATTCGCAATCGTTTTTTTAAGCGCTAAATTACCACGCCGCACAAACCATAGGTCGAAACCTAGCATGTTTGGTATTGTTGGACTCGGCAAGGATTCAGGAGTCTAAAGACGTGACTCCCGTGAAAATGAGCCAACCAGATCAAAAGTTATAAACATATGAAAAAAACAAATTCTCCACTAGGCGTCGCTGGTCCGAAATTTTCTTAGGCTCCTTCAGGGCATTGTGCTGATGACCCATACCGAGTTTCATAAGGATACGCTAATATGTTCATAAAATACAGGATTTTAGCACAAAATTCAAAATAGCCGATGGCCAATATGGAAAAAATGGATATCTTTCAACTCGGCATGATGCCCCGAATCCTAGGAAACCAAAGTTATGATTTTTGGACAAACCCATCAGAAGTTATGAGCAAAAATATCGGAGTAACGGCCTAGGAGGAGTTCGAAAAAGTAGGTTTTTTGGAAAAATCAAAATGGCGGGAAAAGTTTCATGACGGAAAATGACGTCATAGGGTGCATTCGGTTCGTCTTGACCCAAGCAATCAAAGGAAAAAGGAATTTTGTTTATAACCCTTACGGTTCAAAAGTTATTAACATAAACATGAGTGAAACTTTGGACAGCTGGTGGCGCTAGAGGGATTGAGTTAGAGACTCCAAATTTGCTATGGACATTTCAGACTGTCTTCTAACTGTGTGCCAAATTTCACAACTTTCCCGCATACGGTTCTATGGGCTGCCAGAGACTTCTATGGCGGAAACAGAAGAATAAGAAGAAGAAGAACGCCAGCGGATACAATAGGTGCCTAAGCACCTTCGGTGCTTGGCCCCTAATAATAATAATTAAAAAAAAGAATGCCAACGGATACAATAGGTGCCTACGCACCTTTGGTTTCCTGTTTCATGACGATAATAGCATGCTTTAGCAGTCAGCTAGGTGTTGCTAGCATGATTTAGAATGTTTCTAGCATGTTTAGTACTCAATTGCATATTTTAGTATGCTGCTAATAGTGCATCATATTGTTAAAAACATCACTTCCTGTTGCCAGTAGGTGGTCATCTAGATGTGTGCAGGGAAGGACTCTTATCAAATGTGTGAAGTCTGGGGTAGATTGGACATTGCATGCCTGAGTTACAGCAACTTCCTCTTTTACTGTATTAATAGCATGCTTTAACACTTAGCTAAGTGTTTTTCTAATATTCTTCTAGCATGTTGCTAGCCTGTTTAGAACTTGCTGGCACATTTTAATATGCTGTCAGGAGTCCATAACAGTGTTAAACATGTCACTTCCTGTTGCCAGCAGGTGGCGCTATGACTATAACTGAATATGGGCATGGACATGTGTTCAGGACAGGACTTTTATCAAGTGTGTGAAGTTTGGGGCAGATCGGACATTGTTTGCCTTAGTTACAGCAACTTCCTGTTTCATGGCGAAACATCAAAATTTGTCAGGCCGCCAGGGACACGCCCTTTTACGAAAACGCAAGATCTTCGCAATTTTGCGTTGCACAAGCCTTATGATTATACAAACCAAATTTGAAGATGATTGGATTAAACCTGTAGGAGGAGTTCGTTAAAATACGGGGCCTGAAAATGGCAAAAACTGCACAAAAATCGCACAGAAAATTCAAAATAGACTTCCTGTTGCGTTTAGGACTTAGCTCCAAGAGACTTTTTTTGTTGGTAATGGGACGGAACATGTATGTACCGAATTTCGTACATGTACGTCGAACGTAGCCCGAGGCGCACACCGTTGAAGTTTTATAGGTGGCGCTATCGAGCAATTTTGCCCCACCCATTTTTGAAACCTATATTAGATGTCAATTTTCGCCAGTCCTGAAGCGTGTGCAAAGTTTTGTGAGTTTCCGAGCATGTTTAGGCCCTCAAAAATGCAATAATGTTTGGAAAAGAATAATAATAATAATAATTAAAGCTGCAAGCAGCGATGAAAGGGCCCTCGCACCCGGGCTCACCGCTACCCGTTGGCCTCAGGAAAACAGTGAACAGTGGGCAACATGCATGTAAGCGAGTAAATAAAGGAGAATTATGGCAAAGTCATTTCAAAGTGCCAGACTTTCTGCTGCCAACAGATGGCGCTTTGAGCGTAACTGAATATTGCCACGTTGATGTCTTCAGGCCAGGACTATTATCGAACAGGTGAAGTTTGGAGCAGATCGGACATTGTATGCCTGAGTTACAACAACTTCCTGTTTTGTGTCGTTAATCGCAAACATTAGCACTCAGCCAAGTGTTGCATGACTTAACATGTTTCTAGTATGGCATATTAAAATGTGTCAGCTAGGTGTTGCTAGCATGATTTAGAATGTTTCTAACATGTTTAGTAGTCAATTGCATATTTTAGTATGTTGCTAATAGTGCATTATATTGTTAAAAAAATCACTTCCTGTTGCCAGCAGGTGGCGCTATGACTATAACTGAATATTGCCATGTAGATGTCTTCAGGCCAGGACTCTAATAAAACATGAGCAGTCTGGGGCAGATCGGACATTGTATGTCTGAGTTACAACAACTTCGTATTTCATCGAACTTTGTCAGGCCGCCACAAAGACACCCTTCAGCAAAAAGTCAAGATCTTCGCAATTTAACGTCGCAAAGGTCTTTAGATTAGACTGACCTAATATGACATTGATCTGATTAAAGCTCTAGGAGGAGTTTGTTAAAGTACAACGTGTGGAAATGGCAAAAAATGGCAAGTTAATTCAAAATATCTGACTTCCTGTTCGGTTTCAGATTTTGCTCCAAGAGACTTTTTTGTAGGTATTGGGCTGTTAAATGTGTGTACCGAATTTCAAAATCTATGTGAAATGTAGCGCGAGGGGCACTTCATTAGGTGGCGCTATCGAGCCATTTTGCCACGCCTAATTCTGCACCCCATAACAGACGTAAATTTTCACCACTTCTGACGCGTGTGCAAAGTTTCATGAGTTTTCGAGCATGTTTAGGCCTTCCAAAAAGCGATTCACTTTGGAGAAGAATAATAATAAATCGAGCAATTCCAATAGGGTCCTCACACCATCGGTGCTCAGGCCCTAATAAATATAGCTGCAAGCAGCAATGCCGGGCCAAAGCGCGGTGGCACCGCCATGCCGGGCCAAAGCGTGGTGGCACCGCCACCCCGGCGCCGTCAGGGCAACTGTGCACAGTGGACAATGGGCATTTAAAATGGTTAAACATAAAAGGTCTATGTCAAACCACATTTACTGCAGCAGCTGGTGCCTATGTGATCAAAAACCACAACAGCCACATCCATGAGATCATTTAAAATTAGATGAATTTCATGTCATAGGATGTCATAGGTCACTTTGAAATGAGTGCAAAGTTATCTTTTGCAGCTCAAAATTTTCTAAGTCTGAGTCCAGAGGTAATCTAAGTCCAGTATTTGTCTTAAGTTTTTTATATATATTTTTCTAAACCATTAATAGTGTCACTGACTCACCCCACACACACAAACACAAACACACACACACTTAACATGACATAACACAAACACACACACACACACAGAGAGAGAAAGAGAGGCAGAGTGAGATTTAAGAACCAGTTGAACATGACTCAATAACATATTAAACAATAAGAATAAAATCTATACTGTGACAGAAATTAGTCTCTTAATATATACATTCAAATGTTATACTAACTAAAGGCATTTATAGCAAAGTCATCATTAGCAGTTAAAAATGTTAGACTTCCAGAAGAATGTATCTTAAGGTCTTTTATGTTATTATTAACTAAATTATTAAACAAATTATATAAAACGATATAGTCAGTGCACTACAAATAAACTGGTTTTATGCCTTTATTTTGTCATACAAATTTATAGAAGATAAGGCCTAAGAGATTTCCTATCCTATAATGCAGTCAAAAGGACACAGCAATGAAAGGGTTAAACCTGCAACACTCTAAAACACACACACAGAGAGGGACACACATACACACACACAGGCAGAACAGTTGGAGCCTGACCAGTTAGTTGAGTCAGATGATTCAATAATATTTTAAACAATAAGAATAAAATATATACTGTAACAGAAATTAGTCTTTGATCATCTCTAAATATATACATTAAAATATAATACTAACTAAAGACTTTTATAACTAAAAGGTGTTCTTGTCTTCTCAACCCTGTTTAAAAAATAGATATTTGCTGCCCTATAGTGCTTATTCTATATATGACATTTAAATATTATTTTAATTATTTTAACCAAAGAGCAGTTATCTGCCTAATTTAAACTTACACATACGTCTTGTAATTAAAAAATGATTTAAAATGTGTTTATTTATAATATTTGTATTATTATATACTGAAATAAAGGGTGTATATTTATAAAATAAGGGTGTATATTCCCTTCTTTGTCCTTAATTTAATCACTTACCATGGCAACAATGTTTGAGATATCAATATCCAGATATCCAATGTATAAACCCTGTAAGAGTAGTAGTATAAAATTGATAGCCTGTTTCTTCAAAAAATCCAAATTCAAACCAAAATAGCTGACTTCCTGTTGGTCGGAGCTAATGAGTGTAAAATCGAAAATTGTCCGGCTTGATGAGAACAATACATGTACCGAGTTTGGTGACTGTAGGTGAAACTAACCCCCCCACTTTTGTCAAAAGGTGGCGCTATAGAGGCCCTTCTCCCTGCCCGTTTATACGGTTGTGCCCATGTCTACTGGACGACACCGCTGATGTGTGTGTTGAGTTTCATGCAATTTAAAACATGCTAAGAGTCTCAAAAGCATCCAAAATGAATATTAAATTTTGATGCGTTGCCAGGGCAAGTGTTTAAAATATCAAAAATCCTGTCACAGGTCTACATCTGCTGTGTATTGACATTACACTGATGAAGTTTGAAACAAAACGGGTAAAAAAAATAGGGTGATCTCAAAGCATTTTGACAGTGACACAATTCCTGCTGCCAATTGGTGGCGCTATAACTTTGACTCACAGTAGTCACATCCATGTGATCAGCATCCTATAACGAACACACAGGTGAAGTTTCATAAAAATCAATCAATGTATGCAGACATTATAACACATTTCGTGTTTCCCTTTTCTCGCCAAAAAATTAGTTGCCTTGCCACGGCCAAACCGTTCGAGATAACAAAAATCCGCTTGCAATTTAGCATCCTCAATGTCTTAACTCCATGCTGACCGAGTTTGGTGGTGATCGAATTAATCGTCTAGGAGGAGTATATCAAATTCCAGAGCATGCGTTTTCCAAACAACCCATAATAACTGACTTCCTGTTGAGCTGGCGTATAACTTAGAGCACAAAAGTTGTTAGGCCTGATGAGGTCTATATGTGTACTGATACAAATACGTGCAAGCGTGTTTGATATATGGACCAATTTTTTAGGCACCATTCAAGTGGGCGCTGTCGAGCCCCCCTGCCACGCCCGGGTACCAGCTTCTGCCCGGCCCTGATGGCTGACGATTCCGATGTGTGTGCAAAGTTTCAAGAGTTCTTGAGCATGTTAAGGGCCCCAAAAACTTAGAAAAACAATCATTTTCCAAAGGAAAACAATAGGGCCTTCAGCATTTGGCTTTGGCCCTAATAATAATAATCTTTAGAAAAACAATAGGGCCCTGCGCCTTAGTGGCTTGGGCCCTAATAATAATAATAATAATAATCCTTAGAAAAACAATAGGGCCCTGTGCCTTAGTGGCTTGGGCCCTAATAATCCTTAGGGGATCAAGAGGGCCCTGCGCCATTAGTGGCTTGGGCCCTAATAATAATAATAATAATAATAATAATAATAAATATAGCTGCAAGCAGTGATGACGGGCCAAAGCCCGGAGGCACCACCACCCCGGTGGCTTCAGGGCAACTGTGCACGGAAGCAATGGGCATTTAAAACAGTTAAACATAAAAGGACTATGTCAAATTCACACCACATTTACTGCAGCAGCTGATGCTCCTATGATCACAAACCACAACAGCCACACCCATGAGATCGTTTAAATTGAAATGACTTTCATGTCATAGAATGTCATAAGTCAATTTCAAATGAGTGCAGAATATCATCCTAATCTGCCATGTCTGTGTTTTTTTCTCAGACAACCTCTATAAAAATTCTACAGCAAATTATATACTATTTTTTGTGCAAACTCCACAGTGCTCTGCGAAATCTAATCTAGCCTTAATGCGAATGTCTATGATTGCTGATGTTGTATAATCCTAACACTTCTCTTCATGTGCTTTTTGACCTCCCTGAGCTGTTGTTTGTGCACCAATCTTATGCACCAAAAGCATGCTTTCATTTAATTTCAATATGTGTGGTATAAGATGAAAAAATAAAAGTAAAAAATTAATAAATAGAGCCAAATTACAGAACCTGCAAAGACAATTTTAATGTCAGTCTCAGGTAATAGTAAGATACAGGTCTAGATTTTTCTGCTCACTTATGCAAGTTTATTTTAAACAGCCACTTTTATAATCTTGTGAAATTTACTTAAAGAGGGTTTTATTTTAATAAATTTGAATTATATCAATAAATAATTAATTTAAAAATAATTTTAATCATAAAAATCATGATTGTAACTCGAACAACATTTAGAAAACTAGTCCTGTCCTAATAGTGATGTAGTGTCATGGTTCAATTTCAAATGATTGTGAAGTTATCATTTGCAATTCATTAATAAATGGGTAGTCAGTAAAAGGGTTAAAGACCACTAATCAAGATTGTAATACACACATACATATACACATACACATACACACTCACTCTCACTCACACGCGCACACAGACTGAAGGAGTGAGAGGAGGAGGGAGGGGGTAGGGGAGTTTGGACAGAGAGAGAGTCTATGTCTGTGTGTGTGTGTGTGTGTGTGTGTGTGTCTGTGTGTGTGTGTGTGTGTGTGTGTGAAAAATCTACATTCAAACCAAAATATCTGACTTCCTGTTGGTCAGAGCTAATGACTGTAAATTAGAAAGTTGTCCGGCTTAATGAGAACAATATGTGTACTGAATTTGGTGACTGTAGATATAAATTCGTTCCCTCGCCACGGCCAAACTGTTTGAGATATACAACTTCCGTTTGCAATTAAACAACTTCAATGTCTTAGCACTGTGGGATTACAAATTTAAGAATCTGTTTAAGATCTGCTGATCCTACATCCTGACATAACATCACATGAAATACTATGGTGAAGTACATTGTATTTAGTATTTTAAGATAGAAAGAATTACTTTCTAGCTCTGCCTTTGTCTCTATGATAATGTGAAGGTATGGGCTATACTGTCAGACTGATTGGATTAGCACCTATGCATTTGAATGACACTGTTATGTTGATTAGATCAGGGCTGGGGAAATGCCGGTAATGGGCTGATTCCTGCACTGCATTTGCATGCTTTGTTTAGATTGTCTCCACCTCTACTGTATGTATCCCTCCCCCTTGAATGTACATAAACTACAATGTACCCTGCCTTAGTTGGATTTGGATGACTACAGCGACCCACAGCACGTTTCTCAATAAAGAGTAACTTCTGCTTGAAAGATATCCCAACGTCTCCTGGTCTCTGCTTCGACGAGGAAAAAGTTTCCTACAGCACCAAGTTAAAAAAGTTTGGTGTAGATTGTATTAAACTCTGTAGGAGAAGTAATATAAAATTCATAGCCTGTTTTTTCCAAAAATCCACATTCAAACCAAAATAGCTGACATCCTGTTGGTCGGAGCTAATGAATGTATATTAGAAAATTGTCCGGCTTGATGAGAACAATATGTGTACCGAGTTTGGTGAGTGTAGGTAAAAAATAACCCCCCCACTTTTGTCAAAAGGTGGCGCTGAGCCCCTCCACCACGCCCATTTCTAAGGCTTTGTCCATGTCTACTGGTCGACAACATTGATGTGTGTGTCGAGTTTTATGCAATTTGAAGCATGTTAAGAGCCTCAAAAACACTAAAGAATATTACTAAAGTTTGAAAAAATAAAGAGGGTGATCTAAAAGCATTTTAAAAGTGACACACTTCCTGCTGCCAGTTGGTGGCGCTATAACTTTGACTCACAATAGTCACATCTATGTGATCGGACTCCTACAACGAACACACAGCTGAAATTTAATAAAAATCAATCAATGTATGCATAAGTTATAACCCACTTCCTTTTTCCCTTTTCTCGCCATAAATTTGTTGCCTTGCCACGGTCAAAGCGTTCGAGATATCAAAAATCTGCTGGCAATTTTACATCCTCAGTGTCTTGACTTCATGCTGACCGAGTTTGGTGGTGATCGGATTAATCGCCTAGGAGTAGTATATCAAATTCCAGAGCATGCGTTTTTCAAACAACCCGTAATAGTCGACTTTCTGTTGGGGTGGCGTATAACTTAGAGCATGAAAGTTGTTAGGCCCGATGAGGTCTATATGTGTACCAAGTTTCATACTAATACGTGCAAGCGTGTTTGATATATGGACCAAGTTTTCAGACTCCGTTCAAGGGGGCGCTGTCGAGCCCCCCTGCCACGCCCGGGTACCAGCCTCTGCGGTGTCCTAATGGCCGCAGATTCCAAAGTGTGTGCCAATTTTCAAGAGTTTTTAAGCATGTTAAGGCCCTCAAAAAGCCCCGGATGACAAAAAAAAAAAATAAAAAAATAAAAAAATAAATATAGCTGCAAGCAGCGATGATGGGCCCAAGCCCGGTGGCACCGCCACCCCAGTGGCTTCAGGGCAACTGTGCACGGTGGCCAGTGGGCATTTAAAACGGTTAAACATAAAAGGTCTATGTCAAATTCAGACCACATTTACTGCAGCAGCTGGTGCCTCTATGATCACAAACCACCATCCTAATCTGTCATGTTTGTGCTTTTCTCAGACAACCACTATAAAAATTCCAGAGCAAACTACCTACTGTCATTTGCGCAAACTCCACAGTACTCTAAGAAATCTAATCCAGTGTAATGTGAATTTCTGTGATTGCTGATGTTATATTACCCTAACACTTCTCCATGTGTTTTTTGACCTCCCTGAGCTGTTGTTTGCGCACCAATCTTATGCACCAAAATCATGCTTTCATTTAATTTCAGTATGGGTGGTATTTGATGTAAAAATAAAAATATTATAAAATTAATAAATAGAGCCAAATCACAGAACTTGCAAAGATGATTTTAATATCTGTCTCAGGTAAGAGTAAGGTACATGTCTAGATTTTTCTGCTCACTTACAAGTTAGTTATAAACAGCCACTTTTATAAAATCATGTGAAATTTATGTAAATATGGGTTTTGAATAAATTAGAATTATATCAATAAATAATTAATTTAAAAACATATGCGTCGTACGTAATGCTCGCAAACACAGCACATGAACTTCTGTAACACCCATGTCTACAAAACACACACTCTCCTTTATAAAAAAAAAAAAAAAAAAAATTCTAGTCTTGTCTGAATCAATACATGAAATCACAGTTGTCGGGTAATAAGAATTGTAACTCGTGTCATTTAGAAAATTAGTCCTGTCCAAATAGTGATATAGTGTTATAGTTCAATTTTAAATGAGTGTTAAGTTATCATTTGCAGTGTGTTTTTATATTTTAATTAACCTAATTATCAAACTAATAATATAATACTATATTGTCAGTGGCCTACAAATAAACTGGCTTGATTAGCTGCTTCAGGTGTGTTTGATTAGGGTTGGCACTAAACTCTGAAGGACAGTGAGTCTGCAAGAAAAGGGTTAAAGAACTGATCAAGGGTGTAAAACTGACAGACACACACACACACACACACACACACAGATAATGAGTGAGACTGAGGGAGCAAGGGGAAGGGGGAGGGGGAGGACAGAGAGAGAGACAGAGACAGACTGAGAAGATCATTTAAAAAACAAACAAAAAAAAAAAACATCTAAATTGTGACATAATGTAGTCTTTGATAAATGTGTAAATATACCTGCACATACAGTATAAAATAAAAAAGAAATCATTGTTCCATGTATCTAAACTATTGCTCTATTGCTTGATTTATCCAACCCTGTTTAAAAATAGGTATATGCTACCCTCTAGTTGTTACTCTATGTATGACATTTATCCATTTTTCAATCAGATATAATTAATCTGCCTATTTTTAACTCACACATACTTTTTGAATTGAAAAAAAAGAATAAAATGTGTTCATTTCATTTGTATTATTCTATATATAAATTAATTGTGTATGGAGTTTTTTTTATAGAAAATATGAGTCATTCCATTTCCCTTTTTTGACATTACTTCAATCTATCACCATGGCAACACCGTTCGAGATATCCATTATCCATTCTCAATTTAACATCTTCAATGTCTTAGCACCATGGTAAAAAATGTTTGGTCTGAATCGAATAAACCCCCTAGAAGTAGTAGTTTAAAATTCAGAGCCCGTTTATTCAAAAAATCCACATTCAAACCAAAATATCTGACTTCCTGTTGGTCGGAGCTAATGACTTTAAATTAGAAAGTTGTCCGGCTTAATGAGACCAATATGTGTACCGAGTTTGGTGACTGTAGGTTAAACCCCCCCACTTTTGTCAAAAGGCTCCCCACCTGTTTCTACGGTTTTGCCCATGTCTACTGGTTGACATCTCTGATGTGTGTATTGAGTTTCATGCAATTTGAAGCATGTTAAGAGTCTCAAAAGCTTCCAAAACGAATATTAAAGTTTGATGCATTGCCATGGTAACGGTGTTTGAGATATCACAATTCTTTTCAAAGGTCTGTATCTGCTGTGTATTGACATTACACTGATGAAGTTTGAAACAAAACGGGTAAAAATAGGGTGATCTCAAAGCATTTTGAATGTGACACTTCCTGCTGCCAATTGGTGGCGCTATAACTTTGACTCACAGTAGTCAGATCCATGTGATCAGCATCCTATAATGAACACATAGGTGAAGTTTCATAAAAATCAATCAATGTATGCAGACGTTATAACACATTTCGTGATTCACTTTTCTCGCTATAAATTCGTTGCCTTGCCACGGCCAAACCGTTCGAGATAACAAAAATCTGCTCGCAATTTAGCATCCTCAATGTCTTAACTCCATGCTGACCAAGTTTGGTGGTGATCGGATTAATCGTCTAGGAGTATATCAAATTCCAGAGCATGCGTTTTCCAAACAACCCATAATAACTGACTTCCTGTTGAGCTGGCGTATAACTTATAGCATGAAAGTTGTTAGGCCCAATGAGGTCTATATGTGTACCGAGTTTCATACAAATATGTGCAAGCGTGTTTGATAGATGGACCAATTTTTTAGGCACCATTCAAGGGGGCGCTGTCGAGTCCCCCCGGGTACCAGCTTCTGCCCGGCCCTGATGGCCGACGATTCCGATGTGTGTGCAAAGTTTCAAGAGTTTTTGAGCATGGTAAGGGCCCCAAAAACTTAGAAAAAAAAAAAATAATTTTCCTAAGGAAAACAATAGGGCCTTCAACCTTTGGCTTTGGCCCTAATAATAATAATAATAATCCTTAGAAAAACAATAAGGCCCTGCGCCTTAGTGGATTGGGCCCTAATAATAATAATAATCCTTAGGGGATCAAGAGGGCCCTGCGCCATTAGTGACTTGGGCCCTAAATATAGCTGCAAGCAGCGATGGCGGGCCCAAGCCCGGTGGCACCGCCACCCCGGTGGCTTCACGGCGGGCAATAGGCATTTAAAACGGTTAAACATAAAAGGACTATTTCAATTTACTGCAGTTGGTGCCCATATGATCGCACACACACAAACACACACACACACACACACACAGACAGAGACCCACACACACAGAGAGAGAGAGAAAGAGTGAGACTGAGGGGGGAGGGGGGTAGGACAGAGAGAGAGAGAGTGTGAAAAATCCACATTCAAACCAAAATATCTGACTTCCTGTTGGTTGGAGCTAATGACTGTAAATTAGAAAGCTGTCCGGCTTAATGAGTACAATATGTGTACCGAGTTTGGTGACTGTGTGTAAAACTACTGGTCGACAATATTGATGTGTGTGTCGAGTTTCATGCAATTTGAAGCATGTTAAGAGCCTCAAAAACACTAAAGAATATTATTAAAGTTTGACACGTTGCCATGGCAACAATATTTAAGATATCACAAATACATTCATAGATCTACATCTGCCATGTTTTGACATTATTGTGATAAAGTTTGAAGCAAATCAGGTAAAAAAAAAGACGGTGATCTCAAAGCATTTTGAAAAGTGACACACTTCCTGCTGCCAGTTGGTGGCGCTATAACTTTGACTCACAATAGTCACATCCATGTGATCGGACTCCTACAACGAACACACAGCTGAAGTTTCACAAAAATCAATTAATGTATGCATAAGTTATAACACACTTCCTTTTTCCCTTTTCTCGCAATAAATTCGTTGCCTCGCCACGGCCAAACCGTTCAAGATATCAAAAATCCACTGGCAATTTTTCATCATCAATGTCTTGACTTAATGCTGACCGAGTTTGGTGGTGATCAGATTAATCACCTAGGAGGAGTATATGTGACCCCCTGCTTGCATAATATCATTGCGCCTGCTGCACCCATGGTACGGCAGCAAAGTTCCTTGATCATTACGCCGGAATGACAGTATAGTTCCTAGTCATATCGGCCTAGAAAATCGCAACTTTTAATTTTCTGTCGGTCTTAGTACACAATGTAACTACAGAAGAGTCAAGTTTTAAATAGGAAAAATATTGAAACTCTTTGGTCATTTTTTAACGAGATGCTAACGGTCTAATCAGATTCAATGAACTATGCTAAGCTATGCTAAAAGTGGTACCGCCAGACCCAGAGTTCGGCTGAATGGATTCGAAAACGGTAAAACTCAACTGTTTAACTCTAGGGGAGTTGGAAAATGAGCCTATTTTCAAAAAATATGGAGTGTTCCTTTAATGCGAATATCTGTGATTGCTGATGTTGTATAATCCTAACACTTCTCTTCATGTGTTTTTTAACCTCCCTGAGCTGTTGTTTGTGCACCAATCTTATGCACCAAAAGCGTGCTTTCATTTAATTTTAATATGTGTGGTATAAGAGGAAAAATAAAATGAAAAAATTAATAAATAGAGCCAAATCACAGAACCTGCAAAGACAATTTTAATGTCAGTCTCAGGTAATAGTAAGGTACATGTCTAGATTTTTCTGCTCACTTATGCAAGTTTATTTTAAACAGCCACTTTTATAATCATGTGAAACAGGGGTTTTTAAAAATGTAATTATATCAATAAATAATTAATTTAAAAATTCTAACCGTAATTGTAAAAAATAATAATTGTAACTCAAACAACATTTAGAAAACTAGTCCTGTCTGAATAGTGATATAGTGTTATGGTTCAGTTTCAAATGAGTGTGAAGTTCTCATTTGCAGTTCAAAATTTTTATAAGTTCACCAATAAATAAGTAAGCAGTAAAAGGGTTAAAGACCACTAATCAAGAATGTAATACACACACAAACAGGGGAGGGGAGAGAGAGAGAGATATACACAGACAGTGACACAAACAGAGACCCACACACAGACACCCCCCACCCCCACAACACACACACCCACACACACCCACCCAAGTGAACCTGAGGTAGTATGGGGGAGGGGGAGAGAGAGAGAGAGAGACTGAGAAGATCATTTTAAACCAAAAAGAAACCATCTAAATTGTGACAAAGTAGTCTTTGATAAATGTTTAAATATGCCTGCACAAACAGTGTCAAGTAAAAACTAAATCATTCTTCTGTCTATAAAAACTATTGATCTAGTGCTTGATTTATCCAACCCTGTTTAAAAATAGGTATATGCTGCCCTCTAGTTGTTACTCTATGTATGCTATTTATTTCATTATATGCCTACCGATGTTGAAGTTAGGCCCCTCTGATGTCACAATGAATTACTTCTCCTATAGAAAGTTATTTATAATAAAATCTATATTCACTTACAATATAAATAACGTATAATAAATAGTCAAGAACAAACTCTTTTTGAAATAATAAACTCTTGAAATAAGTAACAAAATATAAAGAATTTAATTAGAGCAGAAATGGAGTGTCAAAAACAGCCCAAAATGACTGAATTTGAGAAAGTGATGTATTCACACAATCACAGTGACTGTAAATCTGACCAAATTACCACCAAAGAGGCAATATCACAGGTGACAGGAGTACAGAAATGGTCTCTGTATCAAAACACTCACAATTAATTGAACAAGTGAACTCACTTGGAATGAAATGTACAAAATTATTCACTCTGGATGTCAGAAATATCACTTTGAATATTCACAGTTGTTAAGCGCGCTGAATAACACAATGTAAAAGAAGATTAAACACTGTGGGCCCACATACACACACATACACACACACCGTTGCAAGCCTGGGTCGTAGCTCGTGTTTGTGGTGGCCGGGAAACTGAAAAATGGCCCCTTCACTCTCCTGAGCACAAACAAATCCTCAATTTTCATGTGCGAATAAAACAGCGATCCTGGACTCCTGTATTAGGCCTCCCGCAGCTCCTCGGTCTACTCTCTCTCTCCTGCCGACGAAACGCACCTCCCACGTAGCCAGAGGAACCCCAAATATCGCGAGTATTTGGGGCGCTATCTAGTCCTCAATGTCTCCCTCGTTGTGCAGGAAACAACGTTTACACTCATTAACTTCTTCTGTTTAACTGTTCCGCTAACTTATAGTTCAGTTCAGACGAGTATATTATAGGAGTTGATAAACCATCTGTAGTCAGGCTTGACTCGCAGATTAACGACACCGGGATGTTGTAAACACTCACAGCGAACTCAAAATAAACAAGATAAGGCTCCTGTGATTCACACGCGATCTGTATTACAGTTCGAGATTTTAAACTTGTAAACTTCTAAATCATTCAACACACTATTACCGCATACAACGCGTCTCTCTCATTGCTTGCATATCGCATTGCCGCCTTCAATCACAGCTCTCAAACAACCACTCAAAATACATAACACATAGGTGAGGGCGTGACTTAACTCTCATGAACCAATTAAATAAAGAAAGACCTAACTTGTAGGTTAAAACCACGTTTTTCACATGTGTATAATCTAACTTAATATATGCTCGCGTTCTTAAAGGCATACATACACAGTTTATACAGCAATATATAGAGCGGTATACTCATTCATATTTTAGCTCTGAGCAAGAACAAAATAAAACAAAATGAAATAGAATGAAAACTCATTACCTGTAGAATTTTATTCTACTGGGTTGCATGGATATTTAAAATCAATGATAGGTAAGAAAATGCTTATTCCAGGTTTCCCCTTTAAAAATCATTTTCAGGTCTCAATGTAATTGTAATGTTATATTATTGCAAAAACATACGTCAAATGAACAAATGAAGTAATAAACCTTGACAAAATGTGATTTGTAATGATATTATAAGGATTTATATCTAGTTTAAAAGGGATTTTCAATAACAAAACCTTGAAAAACCTTGAAACCTTGAACTGTGTTAGTGGCCTTCTGCTGCCATCTGGTGGCAAATGACAATTTCAGGAAATTGACATTACAAACATAAGAACATTGTCATTCAACATCTTTTTAACTGTTAGAGGTAGCTGTCCTGATCTCCATGAAATTGCTTGTTTAGAGTCATGTTATTTTCAGAAAGACCTGAGCATTCCTTGAAGAGATATAGACTTTCAGGGACACTTGGTCAAGGCCACATTTTGAAATGACCCTTTTATATTTGCTAATACAAAAGTTCAACTTTTTTTTGATAATTATTAATCTACACAGTCCAGAGAATTGTACTGCATTGGTTTTATTCAGATTGAGCAAAAAACCTAGGACTAGTATGCAAAAGTAGGTTTTTAAAATATTCTTGAATGAACGATTTGATTGACAAAGTAAATGATGGGTAATGAAATGTTTACTGCAAGTCTCCTTAAAGTTTCACATTACATATGTGGCACAATTGTGAATTTTGACAAAATGTGATTGTAAACGTCATAATAGTGATTTTATCAAGTCTAAATATGCAATATAGAACAATATTAATGAGTAGTATGACAAAATGACTACTTTACCCAGCAGGTGGCAGCAAAGGACCAGTCATTCGCTCATCGAATCTAGTCGTTGAAAGGTCCTTTCCAACGAGCCCTTCCCCAAGGTCCTCGGAGGTTGGGCTCGGGAGTTACGGCCGTTTAAATTCGGGGGTCCCGCGAACTAGCGATCCGCGAGGGGGCGCCCCCGAGGCTCGTGACTGATGTGGCCGCTCAAGGGCGCGGAGGGGACCTTGCCATCCGAGTTTGAGCTCGCGGAGACTTTCGGTTCCTGAGTTAGAAGCAAAAATGTACCGGGTTGTGACGTCATTGGCGGCCGCCATTTTCGCGCCCGGTAGTTTTTGGCTAATATCTCGGCGAAAATTCAACGAAAATGCCTGAAATTCATAATGTGGACAGAGTTAATTTAGACGGTTCGGTGCTGCCTAGATTGGTGGAGATTTCATTTATAATCATAGGAACATTTTCATTTTTCATCATTTTAACTGTTATAACTTCTATAACTGTTGCCCAATCTCCAAGAAATTTTTCATGCTTGTTTACAATCATATGTGGCATATGCTCACCTATTTTCGTTAAGTTCTGAGTTTGCGTTTAGGATTTATAGGCTTTTGAGTATATTTTGCCACAGCCATTTTCTAAATGACCCTGTTATAGCGACCCAAATGGTAAAGTTCAATTTTTTTTGATAATTATTGATCCAGAGAGTCCAGAGAATTGTCCTGCACTGGTTTTGTTCCGATTGGGTGAAAAACCTAGGACTAGTTTGCAAAAGTAGGTTTTTCACATAATCATGAATATTTAATGAACAATTTGATTGACAGCATTGGTTCTTGAAGCAAAGTTGTTTAGAATGAGGAGATCTATTAAATGATATGCATGTTGTGTGGATGTGTGAAACACCACGTGATTACAGAGGCAAAAAAACTCGTTAGCGCCAACTAGGGGCCGATTTCTTTCAAAATTCTTACAGACCTCTAGGCCCATGAGTCGAACATGCCAACCGAGTTTCGTTCCGATCAGCCTCCGTTAACCTTGTCTAATAGGTGCTCAAACTTCACTAGGACTAGTGCTTAAACCCCTTCGTGCTTGAACCCCTAATAATAATCCTAAAGAAAACAATAGGGCCTTCAGTCTTTGGCCCTAATAATAATAATAATCCTTAGGGGATCAAGAGGGCCCTGCACCACCAGTGGCTTGGGCCCTAAATATAGCTGCAAGCAGCGATGGCGGGCCCAAGCCCGGTGGCACTGCCACCCCGGTGGCTTCACGGCAACTGTGCACGGCGGGCAATATGCATTTAAAACGGTTAAACATAAAAGGACTATTTCAAATCCATTTGAATACACCACATTTACTGCAGCAGTTGGTGCCCATATGTCAAGTCAAGTCAAGTCACCTTTATTTATATAGCGCTTTTTACAATGAAGATTGTGTCAAAGCAGCTTTACAGTGATAAATGGTATATAATTTTGGCTGTACAGCAGCTCTTAAAGAAAATGCTGTCAATGTAGGCAGATGCAAAGCACTGTTGAATATCAAATGTCAAATGTCAAGTGTCCCCAACTAAGCAAGCCAAAGGCGACAGTGGCAAGGAACCCAAACTCCAACAGGTGACATCAGGTGGCAGACAGACATCAGGTGGCAGCTATGCATTCCGTTAAGTTTGTGAATTGGTAAGTTTCGTCAGGGTGCGAAGAAATATAGAGCTGAGTATCATCAGCGTAACAGTGAAAACTAATGCCATGCTTACTAATGATATCTCCCAAGGGTAGAATGTACAGAGTGAACAGCAACGGTCCTAGTACTGAGCCTTGCGGTACTCCATATTGAACTTGTGATCGATATGACATCTCTTCGTTTACTACTACAAACTGATAACGGTCAGATAAGTATGATTTAAACCATGACAGTGCAATTCCACTAATGCCAACATAATTTTCGAGTCTATTTAAAAGAATATTGTGATCAATAGTGTCAAATGCAGCACTAAGATCCAGTAACACTAATAGAGAGATACAACCACGATCTGATGATAAGAGCAAATCATTAGTAACTCTATTGAAAGCAGTCTCAGTACTATGGTACGGTCTAAATCCTGACTGGAAATCCTCACAGATACTATTTCTTTCTAAAAAGGAACATAGTTGTGATGACACTGCCTTTTCTAGTATTTTTGACAGAAAAGTGAGATTTGAGATCGGCCTAATTGACTAATTCTCTAGGATCAAGTTGTGGTTTTTTAATAAGAGGTTTAATAATAGCCTGCTTAAAAGTTTTCGGTACATATCCTAGTGATAAAGATGAATTAACGACATTAAGAAGAGGATCTATGACCTCTGGAAGCATCTATTTCAATAGCTTAGTCAGTATAGGGTCTAACATACATGTTGTTGATTTTGATGATTTAACAAATTTAGACAATTCTTCCTCTCCTAAAGCAGTAAATGAATTGAATTTTTCCTCAGGGACACTACAATGCACTGTCTGATGCGATACTGTAGTAGATGGTTGCATGGTTATAATTTTCTTTCTAATATTGTCAATCTTGCAAGTAAAGAAGTTCATAAAGTCATTACTGCTGTGCTCTTTGGAAACATCAGAAGTTGAAGCTTTATTTCTTGTTAATTTAGCCACTGTATCAAATAAATACCTAGGGTTGTGCTTATTTTCTTCTAAAAGTTTTGAAAAATAGGCAGATCTAGCAGTTTTTAAGGCCTTTCTGTACTCAATCATTCTCTCTCTCCACGAAATGCAAAAAAAAAAAAAAGTTTTGTTTTCTTCCAGCTGCGCTTCTTCCAGCTCTCTCTCCACGAAATGCGAAAAACTTCTAGTTTTGTTTTCTTCCAGCTGCGCTCCATTTTTCTGGCTGCTACCTTTAGGGCCTGAGTGTGCTCATTGTACCACGGCATTGGATTAATTTCCTTAATATTTTTTAAACGCAAAGGAGTAACTGAGTCTAGAGTTGTCAACTCACACTTTGTTTGGCTGGTCTCGATTGCTCCTGTCTGCCTCGCTGCTCGCTGCTCAGATTGGTTTGCGTCTGTAACTCCGTATAGCTTTGTTTTGAATCTCTTACTTTTATTCATTGTTGCTTATTTTTTTATTACCTTATATGTAATATTGCCTACCACACTAATCTGACGTCGCTAGCTTGTAATCTTTGAATCTAAATCGCTGTTACAACGCATTTGCATTTGCAGCGCTAGCTTGTTAACTTGTTAACAGTCTCTCGCGCGTTCCTTTTTCAACGCGTTCTTCAAACAGCTGTGGTAAGTCGGATCAGTCTACAAACACGGTGAGTCATGTCATCTTCTCCCAGCATTGCTACCTGTTCCATTTGCCACATGTTTACCATAGCTCTCTCTGTCAGCGACGAGGGATTTACATGTCATAAATGTAGGGAAATAGTCAGGCTGACAGAAAGAATCTCAGAATTAGAGACACGCATCCAAACTTTAATCGAGGATAGTAAGAATGCAAGGGCTTCAGATACTGTTTTGGATGCGACTAGCTTAGTGAACTCTGTACATTGTTCGGTTCCGGCTGTAGAGCCCGCACAGCAGGGCACTTGGGTAACGGTGAGGCGGCCTAGCCGCGGAAAACACCACTCTTCCGTTCCAATAAGAACATCAAACAGATTCTCCCCACTCAGTGATACACCCACTGAGAATCCTGCTGAAAGTGCCCTAGTTATTGGCGATTCTATTACACGGAACGTGAAAATAGAGACACCAGCCACCATAGTCACGTGTTTGCCAGGAGCCAGAGCACCTGACATCAAAGCAAATTTAAATATGATGGCTAATGCTAATCGTAAATACTCTAAGATTATTATTCACGTCGGCACTAATGATGTTCGACTTCGCCAGTCGGAGATCACTAAAATTAACATTAAAGAGGTGTGTGAACTCTCAAGTACAATGTCAGGAGAAGTAATTTGCTCTGGCCCCCTTCCTGTTCGTCGGAGTGATGAGATAGTTAGCAGATTATCATCACTCAATGGCTGGCTGTCTAAGTGGTGTCCGCAAAATAATATAGGTTTCATAGACAATTGGAAAAGTTTTTGGGGCAGACCTGACCTGTTAAAAAGAGATGGTATTCATCCCTCCCGGGATGGTGCTGCTCTTCTCTCTAGTAATATGGCACATAGTCTTAGAGCTGAAACATGACAAACTGGGGCCCAGGTCAGAAAGCAGACAGACTGGCTAAACCGACCGTCTGCTAGCTGCCTCACGTTACAGAAGTCAGAAAATTCAGATAACTCCCAACACATAGAAACTCTTACACCTAGATATTTTCAAATAGAGACTGTGTCTGTACCCCAAATTAGTAAAAACAAAAAACTTCCAAACCCATTTAATGGTAAAAATTTAATTGATGTTTAACAAATAAAAAATAGAGATAATAATGCTAAACAAATGATAAAACTCGGGTTGTTAAATATTATATCCCTTTCTTCAAAATCACTTATTGTTAATGATATTATCAAAGATAATAATCTAGATGTGCTGTGTTTGACAGAAACTTGGCTAAAATCGGACGATTACATTACTTTAAATGAGTCTAGTCCTCAAGGTTATGATTATCGACACAATGCCCGTCAGAAAGGCAAAGGGTATTACAGTATTAGTCAGAAGTCTTTCAAATATAATTCCTTCGAAACTATGGTACTTTATGTAACATTATGTAAGTTGACATTTGTGCTGGCTACTGTATACAGGCCACCAGGACACAATACAGACTTTATCAAAGTATTTGCTGACTTTCTATCAGAGTTAGTACTAGCTGCAGATAAAGTCCTTGTTGTTGGTGATTTTAATATCCATGTAGATAATAAAAAAGACGCATTAGGATTGGCATTTGCAGATCTTCTAAACTCTATTGGTGTTAGACAACATGTGTCAGGACCCACTCATTGTCGTAATCATACTTTAGATCTAAAATTGTCACATGGAATCGATATCGATGCTGTTGAAATTCTGCAGCAGAGTGACGACATCTCAGATCATTATCTAGTCTCGTGTATACTACATTTAGTCAAGGCAGCTAAACTGCCTCCATGCCATAAATATGGTAGAACCATCACTTCTACCACTAAAGATTTATAAATAAGCTTTATAAATAATCTTCCTGATCATTTTCATCGCCTTAGCATACCAGACAGCTTAAAAGACCTCGATGTTGCAACAGAAACTATTGCCTCTGTCTTTTCCAGCACATTAGACTCAGTTGCTCCTTTGCGTTTAAAAAAGATTAAGGAAATTAATCCAATGCCATGGTACGATGAGCACACTCGGGCCCTAAAGTTAGCAGCCAGAAAAATGGAGCGCAGCTGGAAGAAATCAAAACTAGAAGTATTTCGTATTTCGTGGAGAGAGAGAATGATTGAGTACAGAAAGGCCTTAAAATCTGCTAGATCTGCCTATTTTTCAAAACTCTTAGAAGAAAATAAACACAACCCTAGGTACTTATTTGATACAGTGGCTAAATTAACAAGAAATAAAGCTTCAGCTTCTGATGTTTCCAAAGAGCACAGCAGTAATGACTTTATGAACTTCTTTACTTCCAAGATTGATAATATTAGAGAAAAAATAATAATCATGCAATCGTCTACTACAGTATCGTGTCAGATAGTGCATTGTAGTGTCCCTGAGGAAAAATTCAATTCATTTACTGCTTTAGGAGAGGAAGAATTGTCTAAACTTGTTAAATCATCAAAATCAACAACATGTATGTTAGACCCTATACCGACTAAGCTATTGAAAGAAATGCTTCCAGAGGTTATAGATCCTCTTCTTAATATCGTCAATTCATCTTTATCATTAGGATACGTACCGAAAACTTTTAAGCTGGCTATTATTAAACCTCTTATTAAAAAAAACACAACTTGATCCTAGAGAATTAGTCAATTACAGGCCGATCTCAAATCTCACTTTTCTGTCAAAAATACTAGAAAAGGCAGTATCATCACAACTATGTTCCTTTTTAGAAAGAAATGGTATCTGTGAGGATTTCCAGTCAGGATTTAGACCGTACCATAGTACTGAGACTGCTCTCATTAGAGTTACTAATGATTTGCTCTTATCATCAGATCGTGGTTGTATCTCTCTATTAGTGTTACTGGATCTTAGAGCTGCATTTGACACTATTGATCACAATATTCTTTTAAATAGACTCGAAAATTATGTTGGCATTAGTGGAATTGCATTGTCATGGTTCAAATCATACTTATCTGACCGTTATCAGTTTGTAGTAGTAAACGAAGACATGTCATATCGATCACAAGTTCAATATGGAGTACCACAAGGCTCAGTACTAGGACCGTTGCTGTTCACTCTGTACATGCTACCCTTGGGAGATATCATTAGGAAGCATGGCGTTAGTTTTCACTGTTACGCTGATGATACTCAGCTCTATATTTCTTCGCGCCCTGACGAAACTTACCAATTCACAAAATTAACGGAATGCATAGCTGATATAAAAAATTGGATGATCAGTAATTTCCTACTACTAAATTCAGAAAAAACAGAGATTCTAATTTTTGGACCAAAAACTTCTTCACGTAATAACCTAGAATATTGTCTAACACTTGATGGCTGCTCTGTTAAGTCTTCGTCGTCAGTTAGGAACCTGGGTGTGCTCTTTGATACCAATCTTTCATTTGAAGGCCGTGTTACTAGCATCTGTAAAACCGTATTCTTCCATCTTAAAAATATATCTAAACTACGACATATGCTCTCAATGAAAAATGCAGAACAGTTAGTTCATGCGTTCATGACCTCAAGGCTAGATTACTGTAATGCTCTACTGGGTGGTTGTTCTGCTTGCCTGATAAATAAACTACAGCTCGTACAAAATGCAGCAGCTAGAGTTCTTACTAGAACCAGGAAGTATGACCATATTAGCCCAGTTCTGTCAACACTGCATTGGCTTCCTGTTAAACATCGTATAGATTTTAAAATCTTGCTAATTACTTACAAAGCACTAAATGGTTTAGCTCCCCAGTACCTGAGCGAGCTCCTAATTCATTATAGTCCTTCACGTCTATTGCGATCTCAGAATTCAGGCCAGCTGATAATACCTAGAATATCAAAATCAACTGCAGGCGGTAGATCCTTCTCCTATTTGGCACCTAAACTCTGGAACAATCTTCCTAGCATTGTTCGGGAAGCAGACACACTCTGTCATATTTTCAAATCCGTTAAAGGATTATTAGGCTGCATAAATTAGGTCAGCCGGAACCGGGAACACTTCCTATAACACCTGATGTACTCGTTACATCAGAAGAAGAATGGCATCTACGCTAATATTAGTCTTTCTGTTTATCCCGAGGTTCATCGTAGTCAACCGGATCCGGGCCGTATCCAGGTGAGACCAAGGACCTGCACCTTGACACGACCACAACGCAGCCCTGACGTATCAGCAGAGATTGAGTCAACTAGATCATCCACTGTGAGGGCCTCATCGACACGACAGCCACGACACAGTTCCTCAACAACCGTCCATACCGGCGTGATCCTCAATTGGATGGAACTGAAATAAATACTTTTAATGTTGCAATCCTATTGGACTTATGATAGCAACCTGAATTGTAACAAAGCACTGTTGGCCAGAGGAGAACTGGCACCCCGACTAAGCCTGGTTTCTCCCAAGGTTTTTTTCTCCATTTTTAACACCAATTTGCCACTTGTCTGCCACCTAATGTCACCTGATGGAGTTTGGGTTCCTTGCCGCTGTCGCCTCTGGCTTGCTTAGTTGGGGACACTTGACATTTGACTTGACATTTGATATTCAACAGTGCTTTGATCTGCCTGCATTGACACTATTCTTTAAGAGCTGCTGTGCAGCCAAACAATGTACCAGTTATCAATGTAAAGCTGCTCTGACACAATCTACATTGTAAAAAGCGCTATATAAATAAAGGTGACTTGACTTGACTTGACTTAATGTGCTGGAAAAGACAGAGGCAATAGTTTCTGTTGCAACATCGAGGTCTTCTAAGCTATCTGGTATGCTAAGGCGATGAAACTGATCAGGAAGATTATTTATAAAGCGATCTTTAGTGGTAGAAGTGATGGTTCTACCATATTTATGGCAGGGAGGCAGTTTAGCAGCCTTGACTAAATGTAGTATACACGAGACTAGATAATGATCTGAGATGTCTTCGCTCTGCTGCAGAATTTCAACGGCATCAATATCAATTCTATGTGACAATATTAGATCTAAAGTATGATTACGACAATGCGTGGGTCCTGACACGTGTTGTCTAACTCCAATAGAATTTAGAATGTCTGTAAATGCCAATCCTAATGCGTCTTTTTCATTATCTACATGGATATTAAAGTAATGTAATCGTCTGATTTTAGCCAAGTTTCTGTCAAACACAGCAAATCCAGATTATTGTCTGTGATAATATCATTTACAATAAGTGCTTTTTAAGAAAGGGATCTAATATTTAACAACCCAAGCTTTATCATTTGTTTATCAGTATTATCTCTATTTTGTATTTGTTGAACATCAATAAAATTTTTACCATTAAATGGGTTTGGAAGTTTTTTGTTTTTACTAATTTGGGGTACAGACACAGTCTCTATGTGGTAATATCTAGGTGTAAGAGTTTCTATGTGTTGGGAATTATCTGACTTCTGTAACATGAGGCAGCTAGCAGACGGTCGGTTTAGCCAGTATGTCTGCTTCCTGACCTGGACCCCAGTTTGTCATGTTTCAGCTCTAAGACTATGTGCCATATTACTAGAGAGAAGAGCAGCACCATCCCGGGAGGGATGAATACCATCTCTTTTCAACAGGTCAGGTCTGCCCCAAAAACTTTTCCAATTGTCTATGAAACCTATATTATTCTGCGGACACCACTTAGACAGCCAGCCATTGAGTGATGATAATCTGCTAACGATCTCATCACTCCGACGAACAGGAAGGGGACCAGAGCAGATTACTTTTCCTGACATTGTACTTGAGAGTTCACACACCTCTTTAATGTTAATTTTAGTGATCTCCGACTGGCGAAGTCGAACATCATTAGTGCCGACGTGAATAATGATTTTAGAGTATTTACGATTAGCATTAGCCATCACTTTTAAATTTGCTTTGATGTCAGGTGCTCTGGCTCCTGGCAAACACGTGACTATGGTGGCTGGTGTCTCTATTTTCACGTTCCGTGTAATAGAATCGCCAATAACTAGGGCACTTTCAACAGGATTCTCAGTGGGTATTTCACTGAGTGGGGAGAACCTGTTTGATGTTCTTATTGGAACGGAAAAGTGGTGTTTACCGCGGCTAGGCCGCCTCATCGTTACCCAAGTGCCCTGCTGCGCGGGCTCTACAGCCGGAACCGAACAATGTACAGAGTTCACTAAGCTAGTCGCATCCAAAACAGTATCTGAAGTCTTTACATTCCTACTATCCTCAGTTAAAGTCTGGATGCGTGTCTCTAATTCTGAGATTTTCTCTGTCAGCCTGACTATTTCCCTACATTTATGACATGTAAATCGCTCGTCGCTGACAGAGAAAGCTATACTGAACATGTGGCAAACAGAACACGATATAACACTAGGAGAGGATAACATGACTCACCGTGTTTGTAGACTGATCCGACTTACCATAGCTGTTTGATGAACGCGTTGAAAAGAAAATGAGCGCGTGAGAGACTGATGACAAGTTAACAAGCTAGCGAGATGCAAACGCGTTGTAATAGCGATTTAGATTCAAAGATTAAAAGGTAGCGACGTTAGATTAATGTGGTAGGCGATATTATATATAAGGTAATGATAATATAAGCAACAATGAATGAAAGTAAGAGATTCAAAACAAAGCTATACGGAGTTACAGACGCAAACCACTCTGAGCAGCGAGGCAGACAGGAGCAATCGATCAACCAAGTCCAAGTCCAATATGATCACACATACACACACACACACACACAGAGAGAGAGAGAGAGAGAAAGAAAGAGTGAGACTGAGGGGGGAGGGGGGTAGGACAGAGAGAGAGAGAGAGAGAGAGAGAGTGAAAAATCCACATTCAAACCAAAATATCTGACTTCCTGTTGGTCGGAGCTAATGACTGTAAATTAGAAAGTTGTCCGGCTTAATGAGATCAATATGTGTACCGAGTTTGGTGACTGTAGGTAAAAATAACCCCCCACTTTTGTCAAAAGGTGGCGCTACTGAGCCCCTCCACCACGCCCGTTTCTAAGGCTTTGTCCATGTCTACTGGTCGACAACATTGAGGTGTGTGTCGAGTTTCATGCAATTTAAAGCATGTTAAGAGCCTCAAAAACACTAAAGAATATTATTAAAGTTTGACATGTTGCCATGGCAACAATATTTAAGATATCACAAATACATTCACAGGTCTACATCTGCCATGTTTTGACATTATTGTGATGAAGTTTGAAGCAAATCGGGTAAAAATAAGAGGGTGATCTCAAAGCATTTTGAAAGTGATACACTTCCTGCTGCCAGTTGGTGGCGCTATAACTTTGACTCACAATAGTCACATCCATGTGATCGGGCTCCTACAATGAACACACAGCTGAAGTTTCATAGAAATCAATCAATGTATGCAGAAGTTATAACACACTTCCTGATTTCCTTTTCTCACCATAAATTTGTTGCCTCGCCACGGCCAAACCGTTTGAGATATCAAAAATCCGCTAGCAATTTTTCATCATCAATGTCTTGACTTCATTCTGACCGAGTTTGGTGGTGATCGGATTAATCACCTAGGAGGAGTATATCAAATTCCAGAGCATGCGTTTTTCAAACAACCCATAATGTCTGACTTCCTGTTGAACTGGCGTATAACTTAGAGCACAAAAGTTGTTCGGCCCAATGAGGTCTTTATGTGCACTGAGTTTCAACATGCAAGCGTGTTTGATATATGGCCAAGTTTTTGGATCCCATTCAAGGGGGCGCTGTCGAGCCCCTGTGCCACGCCCGGGTCCAAGCCTCTGCGGCATCCTAATGGTCGCAGATTCCAATGTGTGTGCCAATTTTCAAGAGTTTTTGAGCACGTTAAGGCCCCCAAAAAGCCCTGGGAAAAAAAAAAAAAAATAATAATAATAATAATAATCCTTAGGAGAACAATAGGCCCCTGCGCCTTAGTGGCTTGGGCCCTAATAAATATAGCTGCAAGCAGCGATGATGGGCCCAAGCCCGGTGGCACCACCACCCCGGTGGCTTCAGGGCAACTGTGCACAGCGGGCAATAGGCATTTAATATGTTTAAACAAAAGACTATGTCAAATTCACTCCACATTTACTGCACTATAAGGTGGTGCTATAGAGCCCCTCCTCCCCGCCCGTTTCTAACGCTTTGCCCATGTCTACTGGATAACAGTCCTGACGTGTGTGTCGAGTTTAATGCAATTTGAAGCATGTTAAGAGCCTCAAAAATACCCAAGAATCTTATTAAAGTTTGACGTGTTACCATGGCAAAAATATTTAAGATATCACAAATACATTCACAGGTCTACATCTGCCATGTTTTGACATTATTGTGATGAAGTTTGTAGAAAACAATAGGGCCTTCGCCTTTTGGGCTTGGGCCCTAATAATAATAATCCTAAAGAAAACAATAGGGCCTTCGCCCTTTACAGGGTTTGGGCCCTAATAATAATAACAATAACAATAATCCTAAATAAAACAATAGGGCCTTCTCCCTTTGGGCTTGGGCCCTAATAATAATAATCTTTAGGGGATCAATAGGGCCTTAGTGCGCATTAGTGGCTTGGGCCCTAAATAAATTAAATCTTAAGATGCCAGAATTTACATTTTTAGGTTTACTTATTTAGCATTCCTCATACAGTGTCACTTAATTATGTTTAGACGTCAAAACCTTCTTAAAATAACTAATAAATAATACATCCATCTGACACTCCTGAAATCACAGTGCAATTTTTATCAATATTTGTTTACCATGAAAGATCAAAACATGTTTGAAATAGTTTCAGTCCATTTTCACGCTCCATGTAAGTGACATCACCGATTAACAGTCAGGATTTTATTTTATCTCCTTGAGAATTTCCCATTGTTTAGCTAATTCATAAATAAGTTGCGTTATGGACAAAGAGTCGTCCAAGTTTCCCTCCGCATCTTGATTTTCATCTTGAGAAAAGGCAGCCACCATGCTCGCTAGTTTGCTAGCTACACTAGCCTTTTTCAACTGCAACGCAGCACTTTTATTTTTAGGATTACTCATTGCGCACAGATTAGTTTGTAACCTCTTCCTTAGTTGTTTAATCGGTTTTAAAATGTCTTTTAAAGTGTGATTCACTGCAAAATGTGTATATGAAAAGGAAAAAATCGGGAGACTGTTCGTTCTGCTGTGCTCTCCTACATCGCCACACCAGAAGTCCTTGTAAGATGTTGTTTAAAGTAAAAACAATGTCCTTGTTTCCTTGTTTCAGTCCATTTCAATATAAAAGTCTTTGCGACGGACTGACTCACTCATAAAGACAGTCTTTGCCACCATCTAATGGCATATTAATGTAACTTTCACTGAAGTCGAAATCACTAACAGACTCTCTCATAACCAAAAAATACAGCATGCTATTTATATAAAATATTATTTATTGAACAATAATATTTAAATTAACAACAATAGCCATTATATAACAGTACAAGAAGTAAAATAGGAAATACACACAAGCAAACAGTTCAATCGTACAAAAGCAGCGTTGTAGTTAGTAATGTACAGGATTTAATTTCAATGTAAATATAAAGTTATGAAACTTAATATAGCCCTTAAGCCAAATCTATTAGCTTTGGAACAAGTAATAGATTAATAAGAACAAAGATTGCCCGTTTGATATACCCAAAACGAATTATACCTCATGTTTAAATACTATCTACATAAGAGCCAGCAGTAAATTCCCGAAGGACTGGCCAAGAAGAAGCTGTTCTCTGCTGGTACATGAGCGCTGAATGGTCACTGACGGCCTGGAGCTCGCATCTCTGAAAGTGTCTAAAAAATTTTCAAATCGACGCTATATTTACATATAAATCGCATATCTGAGGTCTAAACAACTACATTCTTGCCTAAAAAAATTCTTAAAACTACATTCCGTTACAAAACAACAGTAGTATCTATAAAAATATGGTGGGTTTGCTCATCTGCAATGACACTCGCTGTGAGAATGCTGACAGCGGAGTGATTCAAATGGTGGAAAGACCTCTCAGCCAATCAGATTCAAGAACCAGAATGAACTGTTGTATATATGTGTATATACATGCATGTGTGTATTTATATATACATAATTATACACAGCACAGCACACGCACATATATTATGTAAACGCAACTTTTATTTTGGACACGATAATCGTGATTAATTGTTTGCCCAGCACTTATATATACATACAGTGATGGTCAGAATTATTGGCACCCTTGGTAAATATGATCAAAGATGACTATAAAAATAAATCTGCATTGTTTATCCTTTTGATCTTTAATTCATAAAATTAGCAAAAATCTAACCTTTCATTGAAGGAAAAGAATTGAAAGTGGGGGGGGGGGATCACATTATCGAATAAATGTTTTTCTCCAAAACATGTTGACCACAATTATTGGCACCCCTAGAATTTTTATGAGTAAATATCTCTGAAGTATATTCCCATTCATATTTACATTTTTTTTAGCACACCAGGGTGATCATGAATATGAAATTGTCCAGCCATGACTTCCTGTTCCACAGGAGTAAAAACATGAGGAAACACAAAAGCCAAATTCCCTTAATCATTCATCACAATAAGTAAAACCAAAGAATGTAGTTCTGATGTGCAGCAAAAGATTGTTGAGCTTCACAAAATAGAAAGTGGCTGTAAGAAAATAGCTAAAGCATTGAAAATCCCCATTTCCACCATCAGGGCAATAATTAAGAATTTCCAATCAACTAAAGATGTTACAAATCTGCGTGGAAGAGGACCTGTGTCTAAATCGTCCTAATGCACGGTGAGGAGGAAAGTTTGAGTGGCCAAAGACTCTCCAAGGATCACAGCTGGAGAATTGCAGAGATTAGTTGAGTCTTGGGTCTCAGAAAGCCTAAAAAAATTATCAAACAGCACCTACATCCCCACAAGTTGTTCGGGAGGGTTTCAAGAAAAATCTTCTGCTCTCATCCAGAAACAATCTCCAGCATATTCTGTTGTCAGACATGACTGGAACTTCAAACGGGACCGGCTTCTATGGTCAGATGAAACAAAAAAAAAGAGCTTTTTGGCAGCAAACCCACCAGATGGGTTTGGTGCACACATGGATAAAAAGTACCCCATGCCCACGGTTAAATATACTGCTGGATCTTTAATGGTGTGGGCCTATTTTTCTGCTGGAGGTCCTGGACATCTTGTTCAGACACATGGTATCATGGATTCTATCAAATACCAACAGATAAAAAAACTAAACCTGACCGCTTCTGCTAGAAATCTTATAATGGGCTGTGGTTGGATCTTCCATCATGACAATGATCCAAAACAAACACCAAAACCAACACAAAAATGTGTCACTGAGCACAAAATAAAGCTTCTGCCATGGCTGTCTCAATCCCCTGACCTGAACCCTAGAGAAAATTAGTGGAGTGAACTGAAGAGAAGAAGCACCAACATGGAGCTGGGAATCAGAAGGATCTGTAGAGATTCATGAAGGAATGGTCTCTGATCTCTTGTCAGGTGTTCTCCAAACTCATCAGGCATTATAAGTGAAGACTCAGAGCTGTTATCTTGGCAAAAGGAGGTTGCAAAAAGTATTGAATAAAAGGGTGCCAATAATTGTGGCCAATGTGTTTTGGAGAAAAACATTTATTTCATAATGTGATTTTCCCCCCCACTTTCAATTCTTTTCCTTCAATGAAAGGTTAGCTTTTTGCTAATTTTATGAATTAAAGATCAAAAGGATAAACAATGCAGATTTATTTTTATAGTCATCTTTGATCATATTTACCAAGGATGCCAATAATTCTGACCACCACTGTATATACTATATAATATGAGAAAATATCACACAAATAGCTGGCTGTGATTCATTGTATTGCATTAATAGAAAGCCAGATAATATAAAGATTTGTAATACAAAGTATTTTTCCAAAATTAAGTTTTATTAGTATTTTCGTGCCGTGACGGTGGGGGCGGGAACATGTGTGACATAACCATGTGCACTTATACTACTAGACCGTCTCATTCTAGCATTTAATGCTGAGGGGGATTCAAGCCTACAAGCATCTGAAGGACTGAACTAGGAAGGATGCAGCCTCGGTAGGATGCAGCCTTCTATTTGAGAAGCACCCCATGAGTGAGTCAGAACAATGAAGTTGTTTTAGCGCTGTGGGAAATGTTGTTCTTATTTATTTACACGCTTCTAATTACAGCGTGCTGATATACAGCCATATCGCACCGCGAGTGTGATATTGCGTTTGTACAACAGTTCGATGGTTCGATTAAGTGTGTAAATAAATAAGAACAACAACGGAGTGTCTTTAAAAACCCTCTTTTGTGCAGAACTACTTCCTTCTGCCATGGATTCAGATCTCAAGTCGACAGTTTAACAGTTGAGCCCAAGCCTCTGTTACTAATTCTAAAACGTCACTTTAGAACTAGTAATGAAGGAACGTTGAGTCACTTCATTGAAGCTTATTGTGTTATGTAGATGTATTATGGTATTATGAGAGAGAGATCGACTAAACGAGTGTATTACCTTCATCTGATATAGCAGTCATTCTTCAGGTCGATGTCCATAATATATCCATTATAAAAAATCAGTTTGAATGTCCGCTGAGGAAAGCGCCTTTGTCCTTTTAAAAGGTAAAGGGATTTTCCACAGCGCTAAAACAACTTCATTGTTCTGTCTCATTAAAATGCTTCTCAAATAGAAGGCTACAATCTACCGAGACTGCGCCCTTCCTAGTCTCAGCCTCAGACGTCACGCCCACAGACTCTTGGCTGAACATCTGATGCATATGGCACACTTAACTGGAAACACTTTTTTCAGAAGTCGTCATCTGGTTGTTTGAATTCTACAGGATGTCCAGGAGACGTGTGTGTCGTGTTTTTTAATGGTCCACTGGGAAACAAATGCTGTGACGTCAAACACACTCGTGGGAGCAAAACGCCATCATGTTTGCAACTGTGAGAATGAACGCTTACCAGGATCAATTAAAGCGGGATTTTCAAAAGTATGTGATGTTCGCGGCTCCATTGTTGCAGTAAATGAATAATGTATTCGATGCACACCGGTCTGTTATTGTAAGGACATCGACTTTACATTTCACGCCCCTAAACATGACATGGAATAAAACGAACTGTGACTGGTTGTGTTACATGTCAGTCAAACGTCCTCTCGGGCAGTCCTTGGCTAATGAAAGCTGTGATAGATTCCAGACCTTCTGCCGTCAGTCTGAAAGTCTGGCTATGTGAGACTACATCCTTTCTAGGCCCTGTCCCAAATGGCACACTTCATGCGCACTTTCGGTCTTGTGGACTTACAATGTCCACTGCGTGCACGTGTCCATTAAATCCACAAGACCGTAGAGTGTCCCATTCGTCATTTAAGCTTAAAGAAGGGTGCTCGTGAGCTTTGCGGCTGCTATGCGCCCTCAATGTGCACTTCAGCTGAGCCCGCAAGACTGTGAGCTACGCAGAGGACTTTACCCGGCAGTCAAAGCGGCATTACATTGTGAAAGTGCAGAGTCAGAGGAAGACCGTGAGGGTTTAGGGTGCCATTTGGGACAGGGCCTTAGTTCAGTCCTTCAGATACTTGTAGGCTCAAGTCCTCCGCAGCATTAAATGCTAGAATGAGACGGTCTAATAAGTGCGCATGGCTATGTCACACATGTTCCTGCCCCCACCTTCACGGCACGAAAATACTAATAAAACTTAATTTTGGAAAAATACTTTGTATTACAAATCTTTATATTATCTGGCTCTGCAGTCTTCCAGTGCACAAATTAGGCTAATTAACAAGACACAGCTGGGACCAAGTAACTAAATCAGGGTACCCAAGGGAACAAACTAGTGGCGGGAAAACTGAGAACAATGAACATGTGACACAGGAAAACAAACACAGAACCCTGACAAATACCTACTCATTTTCCATCAGTTTATTTTTGTGAATTGGAATGTGTACAAAGGATTGTGGGTGATTGAATGTCGTGAAGGATACATCCTTCAAATTCAGCTGAATGAAGGACACAAAATGAAGGCTGCCTTTCAAGGATCCTTCTGATTAAGATGGCCTTCAGCAACATTTGATGACGTGGCAGCTGAGATATGCAGCCTTCATAGGTTGCAGCCTTCTGTTTGAGAAGCACCCATAGAGAGAGTCTTTGCCGCAATCTAACAGCATAATAAAGTAACTTCCACTTATACTATTGATGGACCCTTTTTCAATACCAAATTATTTTTATAAATGATACTTACTGAACAACAATATTTAAATTAACAACAATAGCCATTATAAAAGACAAACACAAGCAAACAATAAACACAAATGAATAAAAAAACACAAGCAAACAATTTAGTCAAACATACAAAAGTAGTGCTCCAATACAGGATTAAAGTTAAATATAGCCTAAATATAGTTATGAAATGTAATTTTCCCCTTAACCTAAATCATTTTGCTCTGGAACAAGTAACAGATTAATAAGACCAAAGATTGCCCTTTTGACATTATTAATTATATTTAACCACTATCTAGCCTGGAGCTCGCATCTGCGAAAGCATTAAAACATAGTAAAACAGGCGCTATGATTAAATATGAGTCACATATTTCAGGTCTAAACAACTACATTCTCACCTAAAAAACTCATAAAACTACATTTGTGGTACAACAAGTGTAGTATTTGTAAAAAATACGGTGGATTTGCTGGGCCACCATGACAGTCGCTTCAAGCGCAGTGATACAAACGGTGAAAAGCTAGGAGTGCCATTACCTCTAAAATATCGTACGGCTCTCAGCCAATCAAATTCGGGAACCAGAAAGAACTGTTGTGTATCTTGATTTCCTTTTTCAAACACAACCATTGTTTCTGTTCAACTACACATGGTTGATGTACTTCTTTTCTTTCGTACTGTGTAATACTGTATTCACAACCACAAATGCTTACAGCAAAAAAAAAAAAAAAACCCTTCCCTATTCAACTTATGGAACGAACACGGTGCCAGTTCTGTTTTTTAGGTTTAAGTTTAATAGGGAAGGTGTAGGACATTCTGCGTAAGCTTTTTGAAGAATACAGAATTGCGGTCTGGTGGAAGCACTTGTTATGCGATCATTTGTGTCTATATAAAGCATATACATTTTCATTTTTTTAAGAAAATGAACAATGGACTCTCTAGATAAGACCCTTAGTCCTCGTCTGGTATCATTTAAAGCCCTTTGAAGCTGCACTGAAACTGTAATTTTGACCTTCAACCGTTTGGAGAACACTGAAGTCCACTATAAGGAGAATAACCCTGGAATGTTTTCATCAAAAACCTTAATTTCTTTTTGACTGAAGAAAGAAGGACATGGACATCTTGGATGACATAGGGGTGAGTAAATTATCAGGAAATTATCATTTTCATTCAGAAGTGAACTAATCCTTTAAGGTCTCGTGGTCTTGCTGTTTTTTGTTTTTTTTGAACAATTAAATTTTGGGCTAAAAGTGTGTTGTAACGCAAGCGTTACTGAACATGTACCGAGTAAAATATTACTGAAAATTGATTGGTAATGCCTTACACTACTGCGTTACAGCAAAAAGTAATACGTTTCTGTAATGCATTACTTTTGTAATGCATTACTCCGAACACTGGTTGTGATACCACTAACAGTTGACCGTAGAATATTTAGTAGTAAGGAAATTTCACAAATGGACTTATTGCACAGTTGGCAACCTAACACGGTACAACGCTTGCATTCACTGAGCTCCTGAGAGTGACACATTCTTTCACAAATGTTTGTAGAAGCAGTCTGCATGCCTAGGTGCTTGATTTTATACACCTGTGGCCATGTAATTGATCAGAACACCTGAATTCAATGATTTGGAGGGGTGTCCCAATACTTTTGGCAATATAGTGTGTGTGTATATATATATATATATATATATATATATATATATATATATATTATACAGACAAACCAAATAAACAACATCGATTGCCATTTAATAATCTGCAATTATTGTTCAGTTTTGCAGAGCAAATCCAAATAAACAGTTTCCCCAAACACAGCTGACAGGTGGCCTGTTGCATGAAGCTAGTTGAACAAACTCTGATTTTCAGAGTAGGTTTGGAGTTGACAAATCCAGATAAATCCAACCTGGTTTAGATCAGGATCAACTGTTGCACAACGCTCGGTATAAACTTTCTCTGTCAACTCAGGTTTAATCCAGAGTTTGCAAAGCGCGTGCACCTAAAAGTGTGACATGTGTGGCAAACAGCCAATCACACGGAACAAGGAGAACGTCAGTTTGATTCACTTCTTGCGAGAGAGCTACGCAATTCATGTCTCTTCTGAAGATTAAGAGATCGTTATGAAAAATATGAAATTAAACGCATTTACAAAGCAGGAATAAACACTGATGCAGTGAAATTTTGAGAAGGCAGCTGAAAGAAAATATCTGACTATATCAATGCATGTGAATCAAACAAATAGACCAAATAATTAATATAGTTTCACAAAGAGCTCAAAAGAACACATGTAAACTTAATTTGTTTAAAAGCTTTATATATTATGCATGTATTATATTTATTTTAATTTAAAAGCAAAGTTTAATATTGTCAATTAATAAAATAGGCCTAATTATATGAATATGTCATGAATTATTCATAATTTTAATTTATTTAATATAAATATAATGAATAATTAACTGCAAATGTTGAGCAATTTTGTCTCTAAAATGTTTTCACTATAAACTGATTTAATTTGGAGCGAGAGAAACAGGGGGAGTGGCTTTATTGCATCAGATACGTGTCACTTTACTCACAGCTGATTGGTCGAGTTTGGGTTTGTGATCTAACTCGGAATAAAACCTGCTCTGGAGCAGGTTAGCCGTGAAGCATAAGTTACCATAGCAATGAACCCCGCTAAAAACCAGTCCCACCTTCATAATCCCGAAAAACCAGAGTTTGCTCAAACTAATCTTGAACTGACCTGGGTAGCAACTGAAACTGGCTTTGTGCAACAGGCCAAGGGAGTAACAGATAGCATCTGTTTGTTTGGGAGGATTCATTTTTATTTTCATAGAAAATGAGGGGATGAGATAAACTGCATTGTGCCCATCAAGCTCTAGATGTGATTTATTTTATCAAAAAAATATAAGACTGTGTTTTGTTTTGTTTTTCTCATTCCCATGAAATACTCTGAATCTGAAACACTACTTACTGCATTCACTGGATAAATAAGAGTCTTGTTTGGTTTAAATTCTTCTTGGCAAGGGAGAAGTGACATATCCAAAATAAAAAGTTTGCTAGTCATGACACAAGTCATTCCGACTACACAAATAGGTATCTAGAAAGCAGAAACTTGAGAGTATACTCTTCAATACTTTAAAGTAGTCAGACTGTGTTAGATGTTAATATATTAGATCAAACACATTGCAAAGCATACAAGTATTGTATGTATATATTTTTTAATGTTTAAATAAAAAATTATGTGGCCACACTAAACAAGCCTAGAAACATAATGGAGCTGAAGCCACAAGTCTGGTCATGCTCTATTTCAGATCTGAGGATGTTCTCTAAAATGGTTTCTTATGTAAGCGTGGTTCCCTGAGTAGGGAACGATAGTTTAATGAAACCTTTTCTAAGACCATTTTTGTTGTTGTTTTGTTTTTTCCTTATTTTTTATTTATTTATTTATTTATTTATTTATTTTAAGAGAAGACTCTACAAAAGGATAATAAAAATACACTGACAGTCGTATTTAAATAGCTTCTTAAAATGAGAAAAATAAAATTAAATAATGACTTGTATTGTTGTTTCTAATGTGTCTACATACAGTATTACATACTCTATTCTGTCAAAGGAAAAAAGAAAAAATAGTAAGCTTTTACCAGTGGATGGTGCCATTGTAGTTCAAAACCTGATGGTTACTGCAAGACCACCTGACCTAATAGAAACCATCTGACCTAACAGAGAGAATCATCTGCTAACTTTAAATCAAATCAAAAACAATAGGTTAGAGCAAAGTTTATTTTGATTCTTCTGAAATTTACAACAATAAACATATTCACAACAACTTTTCTGTTATTTGATCAAGAACTAAATCAAGCGGTCAACTACATATTTGTTCCCTCATATGTCTATTTTTATCCCTCTAAGTATAAAAAAAAAATAAAAAAATAATTAAAAAAAAGCTGTGAAATGAATGGATACTTACCAACAGTAAATGCAAATGTAGTCTGCTGTGGTGGTTCACCTGGTTGCTATCTTTGGACATGCAAACATCATCACACTGCAGTCAGGCCCTGCTGCTCAAGCGTACAGGGAGATTTGAACTTTTTTTAGTTTGTTTCTTTTTGATACAATATGTCTTGCACAGCAAAGCATCAGTTTTCATTAAGTTAATCTGTAACACTGTTCAGGGTCATACTGAATATATGAAAGGCTCTCTGGAAAGTTTCATCAAAAAGTATGTACTATGAGAACCAAGCAATGTGACATAGCTGACTGTAAGGGTTCTTCCATAAAATTTTCAGGAGGCATTCATAGAAGCTTCAAAATTTTCTTTTTAATGACTGCAACACTCATGTATTGGTCACACAAGTGCAGAAAGAAAGGAGAGGAAAACAAAAGAAAAGTATATATAAAAATATATAATAAATTAACCATCAGCACACTGAGTTCTGGGCCTCAGATGATTCTCCAGGGATCCCTCACCAGAACTAACTCAGCCACAGAAAATTCAACCCTTTTAACAACATAGATCAAACCATTACAGGGGGTCTCAATTCAATAGGCTACATTACACCTCAAAGAAAAAGAAATGTATAATAAAGACAAATAAACTCCATAAACATATGAAATTACATTCACCATAAAGCAATGATGAAAATAAACAAACTGAATGAAAAAAAAAAAAAAAAACATTTAAATGAACAATGCTAACCTATATGGTACCCAAAAACTAAATTTCCCATAATTCCTAACAAAGGATATTGTTATGGACAGAATGGCAGGAGACACAGATAGCAAGCAGATGGAGGTTTTATTGGAGAACAGCACGGTAAACACAGTAATGCAGGTAAGTAGATGGTAAATGGAGACCTGATGGAGTGATAACTGAACACAGATACAGTCCTTGTCTTACAGGTTTGCAGATCGTGGTTGGGGTGATGGCCGGTGACAGGATGAACACATGATGAAGGTGGGTACACTCACACACAGAAGAAGAGGCACAGAGACTGGGAAAACACGCTGGAGTAGAATAGGTAAGTAATCCAGAAGTCTTGGAGATCAACATGAAGAGTCCTTCGTTAGAACGAGACCAGACAACTGACTGAGGTGAGTGGTGTGCTTATGAGTCTGTGGTGATGAGGTGCTGATGGGGAACAGGTGTGTGTGTTCAGTACTCTGGTGAGGGAGTGCGCTGTGAATGGCTGATGGTGGAGCCTGGCATGTCTGTGACAGATATAAAGGACCTCAGGAAATGCCACGCTCTTTTAATAACAGGCCTTTGTTCCATGCTGCAGTCACGGATCCAGGTGGAACCACGGGTAAGATACGCAGTTATTCAAACAATTAAATAAAGAAACAAAGAAATAAAGAATGTTAAACCCATATCTGTCTAGTTGTGGTTTATTCAGTCACTAGCGTGCACTCTAGTAATGAAATGTCGTCCCTCTATTTGATCTTCAATGCGCGCATAAAGACAACATGCACCTCTAAAACAATATTTTGGGTAAATTGTTAAAAAAAAAAATGCATAGAAATATATAAACAAGCAGAAAACAATGAATCTCTCAAACAAATGGAAATCAATTTCTCATAAAGAAATAAAATAAGGAGAAAACTAGAACAATTAAAATAGAGTAGCCTATTTATTAGGCAAGTGTGGCCGGTAACGCTTTAGATTACAGCCCGGAAAGTACTGCGTAATTACAACGAATTTACGGCGTAACTTCCGATAATTATAGTGTACCTATAAAGTAAGTATGTGTAAGTATAGGGGAACAATCTGTAAAGTCTTGGGAATAAAGGGGTAACAACCAGGAAAATAACAAATTATTTATACTGTAAGTATTTTAGAACTAGGGGGTACTTATAATATTATGATAGACAACAATCTTACGTTTGGGAGCAATTTAGCGAGAAAGTGCACTGATTAAGTTGTTTCAAGGCAAGTAGATTGCAATCTTTTTTAATACATAGGGAAATATGCTTTTGTTTCAGGGTAAGTATGAGATTGCGGGCCGTAAATTAAAGTGGTGTTTGTTACACTCTTATTTCATGTAGTTACAGGGTAAGTATGACATTGCGGGCCGTAAATTAAAGTGGTGCTTGTTACACTCTTGTTTCATGTAGTTACAGGGTAACGTAGACTAACCATGTTCCGTACACAACAATGTTCCGTACAGATGACCTTTTACCGCCAATCGCTGAATAAATACTTCCTGGTCATACATAAAACTATATATCCGTGTTATCTTCATTTCTCCCTCTTTCATCCCAAATCACGACAGAGAGCACCCTGCCATTTGCTTCAGTCAGATTTAAGTAGGTTTGCTAGGTGCGCCCACTACGCTTGAAAATGGATGGTGGGCAAGCTGCACGTCAGACTGCAGCTTGGGTGGGGAGACAACTAGAGCAGCGAAAATGTACATTTCGATTTAAATTATGCTTCTCACAGTATTACAGTATTTATGAAATGAATATTATGTTATCACACATTTTAAAATATGTTACCTTTTGTTGAATATATGCTTTGAAATGGGAATATTTAAACGTCAATTGCGGGCAATTACCACTTGGCGCCACTCTCCGTCTGAAAATCATTCTGCGTGCAGTGATGGTGTTTATTCATAAAGGGTCAATTAAGTTAATGCTGTTAATGTTACGTTAATTAAATATTTAAACGTTAAATTTTCTTTAACAAATTAAGTTAAACATGAACTATAACTCAAATGATTGTGATGTTATTTCATAGCCAACTTTTCATAAAGTAACATTACGTTATTTAATGTTAACTTAAACACAATGATAGGATATTCACACATATTTAATAATATTTCATATACACTTTTAAAAAGATTTTACACAACAAATGATTTTGTAATTACATGATTAAATTAACATTTAATGTTGATGTTTCAAAGGAAAGTCAGTACGTTAAGTCAAAAGATGTCAGGAAAGAAAAAGCAATACACAAGGGAGAAGCTAGAAAAGGCAGTTGAGGAAGTGAAGGCAGGAGCAAGCTTGAGGGCAACAGCAAAGAAATACAACATACCACACACAACACTACAAGACTACAAAAAAAATATATATATATATATATATATTCCCACAACCCTCATCCTAATTTGGCCCTGACACCTGCAGAGGAAGAGGCCCTCATTTCTTTTATTTTCTGGATGGTGGACCATGGCTTTCCATTGGCAAGATCTCTGATCAAAGTTCTTGCTATTGGGATAATTAAAGAGGGTGGCAGATCCCAGAGCACCACTGTTAACATGGAGAAAGGGCCAAGTGATGTCTGGTGGGCCAGGTTTAAGGCCCGCCATCCAGAACTGACCTCAAGGACGGCAGATTCTCTGGACAGAGCCAGGGTCCATGGTGCTACACCGGAGGCCATTGAAGGCTTCTTCAAGTTGTATGAGGCCCTCTATGTCAAACATAGTTTGGAGGACAAGCCACACCTCATTTACAACTGCGACGAGACTGGCTTTGGTGACAAGCCCCGATCCAGGGAAAAGGTCCTGTGCCAGATGGGGAGAAAACACGTGTACCAGCAGCAGCAGACGACCAGGGAGCACATCACAGTGCACTGCTGTGTGAACGCAGCCGGGGACAGCATTCCACCTATCATCATTTACCCCGGCTGCCTCCCAAGTAGTGCCTATAGGCTGGATGGGCCCCCCAACGCCCTATATGGCATCCAGGACAAGGGTTACATGGACTCGGAGCTCTTCCTGAAATGGCTCCGACATTTCATCAAATATGCTCCTGAGGAGAGACCATTAACTCTAATCATGGAACAACATGAGACACATGTCTCAAAAGACGTAATCATGTACTGCAGAGAAAACACAATTGAAATTCTCTGCCTGCCTGCCCACACCACACACATCCTTCAACCCCTGGATATTGCCGTCTTCAATCCACTGAAGACTGCTTTCTCCACCATGGCTTCCAGGATGGGTCTGGTTCGAGGGGATCTTGTTGTGGGGAAGAAGCAGTTTTCACCTCTCCTCAAAAACGTTTACCCCACTGCTGTCACAGCCCAAAACATCAAGGCTGGGTTCCGCAAGGCTGCCATCTTTCCTTTGTCCAGGGGTGCTGTGGACACAACCCAGGTAATTTTAACATTAATACAATGATAATTCATCCTCTAAGCTACTTGTATTTCTTTTCAAGTGTGCTAATGAGTTTCACATATATTTTACTTTCTTAGGTGGTGAGAGTGCTCCCATCTGCAGATGGAAGTGACGCCACTCCATCCATCACTCCCGTCACTCCTTCTGCCACACCATCCAGTGCTCCTGTCACTCCTTCAGCCACACCATCCAGTGCTCCCATCACTCCTTCAGCCACACCATCCAGTGCTCCCATCACTCCTTCAGCCACACCATCCAGCACTCACGCCACTCTCACTCACACATCCAGCACTCAACCTACTGACACATCAGCCACTCCCTCCACCACTCAAACACCTTGCTCCTCCTGTAATAGAGTGGCTCCCAAAAATTACCTGGTGGCAGCAGGTATTATCCCCGAGAGTCTGGCTAATGTTCTCATGAGTCCAGCCCTTGAGAGGAAGGAGAAGGTGAGGCGTCGCATTCCGTTGCCAGCCCGTGTCATCACCAGTGACCAGTATTTCAACCTGCTGGTAGAAAAGGAAGCTGAGGAGAAAGAGAAGGAAGAAAAGAAGAAAAAGCGCAAGGAAGAGATGGCAAAGAAGAATGAAGAAAAAAGACAAGCCCAGGAGGCCAAAAGGCAAAAAAAAAGCAGGCAGCTCCTCCAACTGAAGATGATGGAGAACACTGCGCTCTCTGCCGTAGAGTGGTCCCACCTGGATCAGGAGACGAGGCCATAGATGAATGGGTCCAGTGTGATCTGTGCCATTTGTGGTTTCACTTGCGGTGCACAGGGGTGGAGGAAGTGCCAGACACTGCCTGGCTTTGCCATAAATGTTGTCTGTCCACATAAAAACCCATGTTACACACACACTCACACAAACAATGTAAATAGTGTAAAATAATTTCTTGTTAAGGTATTTTTTAATCAGTTTATGAATGTAAATAGTTGTAAATACACTCACACACATAATGTAAATAGTCCACACAGAAAATGAACTTTCATTTCTAGTCATGGTATTTTTTAATCAGTTTAGTGTTAAATGTAAATAGTTGTAAACACACACACGCACCTTTACTTAAGTTTGGAAGTTTTCACATTGGTTAATGTTAATCATTAATTTTTTTAAATCAATGCAAATTGTTTGCCCTTCTTTTTTGTCTTCAGAAATATATGGTAACGTTATTCACTCATGTTTCACATGGTTAATGCTTAACTTACATGCAGTAATTAATATCACGACACAATCATGCCTAACTCGCATTGTCCTCTATCTTATTAAAGCAATTAAATTAACAATTTAACCAAATAAATAGGTACTCACTTTCCTTATTTATTTAAATTATGTTTTCTTCTGTTAAAATAAATAAACAGCTCACAATTGATCAGGTAAATGTCCATTTTCGCCGTTGAAATCAAGTTATCCGCTCTGTATGGAACATCATTTTAAGGCTGTACGGAACACCGTTAACGCAAATCATCTTCCGTACACAGGCGGAGGAGGTACTTTTTCCCACTTTTCTAAAAAATTGGTCCAAAATTATTGGTCTAAAAGACATCAATCAAAGTGTGGCCTGTACAAAAGGTATTGCCCCAGAGAATGATCACACAAACTTGCTTGTCTGGCTCTCAACAATGGAGGAGTGGTCACAGACGTGGGGTGAAGGGCGAAAGGTGTACGGAACATGTTTAGTCTACGTTAAGTAATTAAAAAAAAAAACGCAAACAATCTGTTATCACTCGGAAATCTTTATTTGAAAAACAACTTATTTCAAAACAGATTTAAAGTTACGAAATGTCTTATTCGTTTCTCTACCTCCTCCTCTTGTTCCTTTTCTTCTTTTTCTTTCTTTCCACCGATGAATCTTAAGAGGGAATCCCATGTCATTTGCTATTCTGTATTAAAAGAAAATACAGTACACCCGGAAATGTGCTCACCGTTTACTCATCTTTTACCCTCATGCCATCTGAGATGTATACGGCTTTCCTTCTTAAGATGAACACAAACAAAGGTTTTTAGAAAAATCATATCTGGGAACACTTTATAATGCAAGCTCATGTGTTCCTAAAAGTCGAAGCATCAAACAGCACATACAGCAATAACAACAGTAATCCATACGATCCCAATGGATGAATCAATGTCTTCTGAAGTGAAACGATACGTATTTGTAAGAAAAATACCAAATATTTTAAAATTTTAAACTTTCGACCAACTGTCACCTGCGCGTGCATAAAAGGGTTGAGAGTTCATGCTTGACGTAACTTGAAGCGTGACATAAGCCTGCCGAGAAACTCACGCAAAAAGTCACGTGGATGTCGGATGCCGTCAGTTTATTTATTTATTTATTTATTTATTTTTTATTAATGCTCACAACAAAATACACAGAATAACAGATAATGAGAATGACAAACAAACAAGACAGAATAATGGAGACAGCAGTTCTCGCGCGAGTTTCACATGAATCTCCCGCCAACGTCATGAAAGCTTCACGTTGCTCATTACAATTCGGTTTTTAAGTCTGACGTCACGCAGCAGCGCTTCCGAGTCCAAACGCTCTATCTCATACCACAAGAAAACAACAAACGGTGCTAATATACACACACGATACTACCAAAAAATTATAATCATAACCTTTATCTCCATACCAAAATCCCAGATGGCCAGACAGTGATTCATCTTTTATAAATCGTTAAAATATTAATATCTGTAACACTGTGAGTATGGAGACTGTTGTGTAGACTGTAAGTATTTTAAATGTTTAACTTTAAAATGTTAAATATTTATTATGAATAAATAGCGCTCATAAACGGCCGTCGAGATGGCATTCTCAAGTGAAACTAGCCGAGTCTTGGACCCGGAAACGGCGTTCCTTACGTCACGACTTAACAAGCGGATATGCTTTGTCGAACACAAAGTCGACACCAGGCGCTGGTGACAGTTGTTCGGAAGCGAAAAGATGAATAGCCTAAACCATGAGAAAATTTCTGGGTGTACTGTATTTTCTTTTAATACAGAATATCAGTGGGATTCCTTCTTAAGATTCATCAGTTGAGAAACAAGAGGAGGGGGAAGCCAAGCAAGAGAAACAACAACAAAAAAGGACAAAACGTGTTACTTTCTGTCAGGACTTTAGAATTTGAAATGAAAAGTTGATTTAAAAAAAAAGGTGTAATAAGTGTTGTAGACTTGTTTTTAATTAAGTTGTTTTTCAAATAAATGTTTCGGAGTCATTGACATCAGATTGTTTGCTTTTTTTTTTTTTTTTTTTTTTTTTTTTTTTTTTATTACTTACCCTGTAACTACATGAAACAAGAGTGTAACAAGCACCACTTTAATTTACGGCCCGCAATGTCATACTTACCCTGTAACTACATTCTTGAAACAAAAGTGTATTTCCCCATGTATTAAAAAAGATTGCAATAGTTCTTTCTAATTGCCTTGAAACAACTTAATCAGTGCACTTTCTCGCTAAATTGCTCCCAAACGTAAAATTATTGTCTATCATAATAGTATATGTACCCCCTTAGTTCTGAAATACTTACAGTATAAATAATTAGTTATTTTCCTAGTTGTTACCCCTTTATTCCCAAGACTTTACATATTGTTCCCCTATACTTACACGTACTTACTTTATAGGTACACTATCATTATCGAAAGTTACGCTGTAAATTCGTTGTAATTACGCAGTACTTTAATCTAAAGCGTTACCATGTGGCCTTAGCCATCACACTGACACACAACTCTGCTCCTGCAAAGATTAGCATGGCAGCAATGGTCAATTAATTTTTGTTTCGATTTTGGCTTTCAACGATTACGAAAACACGATAATTGAGATAAAACAATTATTCTGCTCCATTGATCCATTCCTTAAATTTAAAGTGGTGCACTTTTGCTCCTCCTTAAAAGTCCAAATTTAACGTCCAAATCAGTCAAATCATGTAGGCTAAAGTAAAATGTAGTCTACTACAGGTCGACATGGTTAATATTAACAATGGCTGTGTCCCAATTCAGGGGCTGCACCCTTTGAAGCCTGCATACATCATCGAGGCAGTCTCATTTAAAGAAAAATAACCATTAGATTGCACAGTAAGAAAGAAATTACAGTATTTTACACCTCACAATGAATATCAGTCAATTTTATTACGGTTACTTTTCTTAAACATGACATCCTTGATGACGTATGCAGCCTTCAAATGCGACCTCCAGAGAACGCAGCCTCCGAGATGAGACGCAGCTCCTGTCACCAAAGGAGCGTTAAGGGAACAGTGGATAAAGGTTGTTTTTCCACGGCAGCAACAGTGTTGTGCACGTATGTTTATTTGTTCCCGGGATTTTGGTGATGAATGCTTCATAAACAAGTCCCAGTTCGGCGCTGGATTTGCAGATCGCGGGTGGTGAGTAAAACTGCATAAAATGTAAACAACACAAACGCTTCTGTTCCCTTTTTATTTATAATGTCACAGCTTGCAGACGATCTCTACGCAAAAGCTGCATGCGCTTGTGACTCTTTAGCTCTGCCCACGACACTGATGGCAGGCACGCCTCCAAGAGCTCGGCTTTTTTCAGAAAGACTTCATATCTATCTTTTATAAATATGATAAAACTAAACACTTTTCGGAGATATGAATGATGCAATATTACTCTCTATGTACTCAAGATTAACATGAGATTGACAGAAACTGTGTGTGATAACCCCCCTTTAACTGACAACTCCTAAATGTTTTATAATAATTGGCTATAATAATAAATATAATTTTAATGTTTTATAACCACTTGAATTACATGTAATCATGAATTACAGTAGGAATACATGTTAATAAAGCATTTATTAACAAACTGAGTAACTAATACTATATGTGTATGAAAGTTGTTAAGGTGCGGTTCTTAAACTAGGCGATAACCGCTACAGATTGTCCAGGCAGAACAATAAATCACTTGATCCATGTCCACAAAAAAAAAGATCCTTTACTGTTGTCTTTGATTCATACATCAGTATGGGTGTGATTCTATAAATGAACAATAATAACAATAATGAATATATATACACACAATCATGAAGCAGAAACAGTAATAACTGAACAATATAAAAGTAATAAATATGTCCAAATCTGTATGTTATTGTATTAAGTCCAGCAGGTCTATATTTCCTCAGGTTTATTCACTTTAAATCAACTATCAAATAAAGCAGAATTAAATATTTCCACATAATATTTAAACAGCTGCATTCAAAGATTTATGCTGAAATGAATGCGCGGTTGAGGTTACATGCGCACTGACAACTTCAAAAGAATTAGTGACCATTTAGTTTTGCAATATAACAAAAGTAATTAAATCTAACAACAGATACATGAAAGAGTATTTAACTACTTACTTTTAAGATGTACGCACACAGTATGAACAGAAATCAGCGAGAAATTGGACCAGATCAGCACGATGATCAATACAAACTGACGCAACTTTGATACACATCTGGACACGAACAGTCTTTGATTGACATTAAGTTCTGCTGATTTAAACCAATGAAATTACAGAAATAATAGTCATGTGATTCAGAAATAATATGTATATCCTTAAGTGCAATATAATAAATATCCAGCGGAGGGCGCCAGCATCATTATTAAAGCTTGGCCTTTTGTACAGCACAGGCCTTGTGTAACTTTTGTCTTTGACATTCACTACAGCTGTACGAACTCACCCATCTCGTCCAGGAATGACTCTGGCTACAGTACCTATTTGCAATAGGGCTCTTGGTGCTTGTTGTTCCACACGACTTCACCAGTTTGAAGGTTTTCAGATTCTCTTTGCCACTTTTGTCATTGTTCCAGGTCTGGAAGGTAATGCTGTATGAAACATTTCCAGAAGTTTTCAATTAGAATCTGTCTGTGACACCATCTCAACTTGTGGTAATGCAGAAGTTGGACGTCCCATGAGGAGGGAATTAGGTGTCTCCGGGTCTATATCTGCTATGTCTGAGGAAACATATCCTAATGACCTGGAGTTTAATATGCCCTCCACTTCCGCAAGCCCCGTGATCAGTACTTCCTCTGGCACGGATTGAGAACCAAGAGAGGTGCACAGTGCAGTCTTGATAGAACTAACCTCTCTCTCCCATGATCCTCCAAAATGCGGTGCATTTGGTGGGTTTAGATGGAAATGAATCTGTTAAGGAAGCCAGATGCTCTTCTAAGGTTGAGTGAAGTGTACTGAAGGCATTCTGAAGCTGTTACCTCCCTTAAAGTTTGTGCCGTGATCAGAAAGCACTTCATATGGTTTCCCTCTGCGAGCTATGAACCTTCTTAACGACATAAGAAAGGAGTCTGTTTCAATGCTCGATAGAAGTTCGATATGAACAGCTTTAGTGGTAAGGCACTTGTACAGCATTCCCCAGAGTTTTTCACATCTGTGTCCAAACTTACCCTGGAAGGGGCCAAAACAATCAATGCCTGTTGAATAGAAAGCTTCCCTCGCCATTTCTTACATTCAAAGCAGCTGCGCTGGTGTTTTTTTTTCACTGCCTCTCTGCCTCTTATGATCCAATATTTCCATCTCAGTTCTGCAAACACACGCTCAGGTCCTGGATGTAACAGGAGGTTGTCGTAATGTTGAATCAGAAGCTTTATGAGAGGGTGAGCAGAAACTAAGACAATGGGGAGGACTGTGTTTGAGTCCAAGTGGTTACATCTGCGGAGGCATCCACCTACTCTGACTAATTTGGCTTTGTGATCATACTCTGTGGCAAGAGTTAGAAGATAATTAGAGTGAGATACAGGTTTACTAACAGACTAACAGACTGCATAGTCTCAAACATTGCTAATCAATTAATCAATCAATCAGTCAATCATTTTTTACTCATAATTTGGCCTTTGTGGCTGTATTAGCCTATAGTTTATTTTTTTATTACAAATGTGATAAACGTTTGCGCAAGTAGTATGTGTTGGGGAATTTAAAATTAAACATTTCAATTATATTCTGCTGAAATGAACAAAATGATTTGAATAAAGATTTGTTCATTTTGCTGAACGAAATTCAAAGATCTGAGTCAGTAAAATGATACAAACTTCCCGCTACGAACGTCAGTCACAAGTCATGTGCAGTTGCGCATAAGAAAATCACCAATCATTGGACGTGTCAACCAAACTGTCATAGACACGCCAGGCTCCAACACCCACCAATCACAGCGCACTCCATCACCGGAATACTGATCACACGCACCTGCACCTCATCAGCACGCTCATCATCTCCACTACTAAAGACACTCACACACACTCAGTCACTGTCCGGTCTCGTTCGCATGTAGGTATGCCTTCACCTCCACCAGCGATCACGTCCGTCAACACAGCCACCACTCCTTCACCGCCCATGCACGCCAGTCCCATGGCCAAACCAGCGCCCTGGATCAGCGGATTCTTCCTGCAATGCGCGCTGGTCCTGGAGATGCAACCGCACTATTACCCCACGGACACTTCCAAGGTAGCGTTTATAATTTCACAGTTAAAAGACAAAGCATTGCAATGGGCTGATTCCATTTGGTCCCAGAATAATCCTATCACTCGATCTTACTCTGGTTTCATCGCCCATTTCTGGGAGGTCTTCGGAAAGCCTGCCACTGACTCCTCTATTGGTGAGAAATTGTATAATTTAAAACAAGGATCAATGTCTGTGAATGATTATGCTTTGCAATTCAGAACGCTAGCTGCTTCAAGTGGCTGGAACGAGCAGGCTCTGATAACCACCTACCATCAAGGTCTGGACCCTTGAGTGCGGTTGCATCTCGCTGCATACAAGGATTCCATCGGGCTCAAACGGTTTATCCAACTCTCCATCCGCTTCGCCACTCATATGCAGTCATGTCTCGAAGAACACCAGGGCCAGTCGCTATTCAACATCGCTCCCCGCCGACCAGAGTCCGTCAGCCCTCCAGAACCAGCCCACGAACCCATGCTTTTGGAAAATACCCGGCTCACTGCTACAGAACGGCAGAGGCGGCTGACCCAGAATCTATGTATTTACTGTGCTTCTCCTGGGCATGTAATCTCCACATGCCCAATTCGTCCTCCTCGACCAATGGTGAGTGCCATCATTCCCTCAATAAGTAAGATGAAACCACTCACCACTGTTGTAAACCTTACTGCTGCTGACATTTCCCTTCCAGTGGTCGCACTCCTCGATTCTGGGTCAGCAGACAACTTCATCTCCGGCGCCCTCTGCCGTCAACTCAAGCTCAAGACCACGGCCATGCTGTCTACCTACCAGATCCACTCTCAGCAGAAAGTCTGTTCGTTGGTGCATCGGGCCCATCCAGTTGCAAGTGGGTATCCTCCACATGGAGCAATTACGTCTGCTGGTTCTGGAGGAATCCACCGCTGACTTGATACTAGGGTGTCCCTGGTTGGAGCAGCACAATCCAGTCATCTCCTGGAAGACCAGCGAGATCCTGAAGTGGGGCGACACCTGTTTCACCAGCTGTTTCTCGGCGCTCCCAGTTCCTCCGTCTCCTTGTCCTGAACACCTCTCTGTCTATGCCACGTCCATTGAGAGCCCCATCGAGAAACGCTCTGTGGATGTACCTCCGTGTTACGCCCCCTTCAGCGACGTCTTCTGCCCTCAGCGAGCTTCCAAGCTGCCTCCACACCGGCCATGGGACTGCGCCATCGACCTGCTTCCGGGTGAGTCAGTGCCCAGGGGAAAAATCTATCCCCTGTCCATCCCGGAGAAGAAGGCCATGGAGGAATAAATCAAAGAGGCCCTGGCACAAGGTTACATCTGCCTATCTACTTCCCCTGCTGCTTCGAGTTTCTTCTTCGTGGCAAAAAAGGACGGAGGCTTGCGGCCTTGCATCGATTACAGAGCCCTCAATAACATCACCGTAAAGTTCCATTACCTCCTTCCTCTCGTCCCAGCTGCCCTGGAACATCTCCGTGGTGCCACTGTGTTCACCAAGTTGGACCTCCGCAGCGCCTACAACCTCATCTGGATACGTGAGGGGGACAAGTGGAAGACCGCCTTCGTGACACCCACCGGCCACTACGAGTACCTCGTTATGCCGTATGGCCTGGTCAACGCCCCCCCGTATTCCAGGACTTCATCCACGAGGTGCTCCGGGAGTTCCTCCACAAGTTCGTCTTGGTGTACATCGATGATATCCTCATCTACTCCCGGAGCTTGGCCGAACATCGCCACCACGTTGGAAAGGTCCTGAAACGCCTGAGGGAGTTCCACCTCTTCCTTAAAGCTGAAAAGTGCTCCTTCCACCAGCCCTCAGTGCAGTTCCTTGGCTACAACATCGACAGCAGTGGCATCCGGATGGACGAGAGGAAGGTGGATGCCATCCGGAACTGGCCTACCCCATCAACCATCAAAGAACTCCAACGATTCCTCGGCTTCGCCAATTTCTACCGCCGTTTCATCGAAAACTTCAGCTCCATCACTGGTCCACTCACCAACCTACTCCGCCACAAGCCCAAGTCTCTGTTCTGGACTCCAGCTGCCACCACCGCGTTTAACACCTTAAAGGAAGCCTTCACCACCGCTCCACTCATCGTGCACCCTGATCCTGACCTGCCTTTCGTTGTGGAAGGAGTTGGAGCAGTGCTATCTCAGCAGCAAGGGACACCAAGTAGACTCCATCCATGCGCCGCCTTCTCCCACAAGCTCAACCCGGCGGAGGTCAACTACAACATCGGCAACAGGGAGCTACTCGCCATCAAGCTGGCCCTAGAAGAGTGGAGCCAAACACCCCTTCCTCGTACTTACCGACCATAAAAACCTTGAGTACCTTCGAGCTGCAAAGAGACTAAACCCCAGGCAAGCACGCTGGGCGTTGTTCTTCACCCGCTTTAATTTGACCATCTCCTACCGTCCCGGCGCCAAGAACATCAAAGCCGATGCCCTGTCACGTTTGCACGCTCCAGAGGAAAGACCCGAGGAACCAGAATCCATCCTTCCTGAAACCCTCATCGTCAGCCCTATCTCCTGGTCTGAGGAGACCTTGCCCTCCTCCAATGCCTCCGCCAACACTCCGTCGGGTTCTCCACCGGGCTTGCAATACACCACCAGAGCACGGCGCACTCCACTCATCCACACTGCCCACACGTCACTAGGCCCTGGCCACTCGTTGCTGAAGGAACGCTTCTGGTGGCCGAACATGGCATCTGACGTCAGAAGGTACGTGCAGGGATGCAAGGAATGCGCCATCTCGAAGAGCCCTCGTCACCTTCCAGCCGGCAAGCTTCTTCCTCTGCCCGTTCCAAACTGACCCTGGTCACACCTAGGAGTCGACTTTATCACAGATCTCCCAGCCTTCAATAACTATACCTGCATCCTTGTCATAGTGGACAGATTCTCCAAGTCTGTGCTTCTGATCCCCCTAACTGGACTACCCACTGCTATGCAAACTGCTGAACTCATGTTTAACCACGTATTCAGATACTACGGTATCCCTGAAGACACTGTCTCTGATAGAGGACCTCAATTCGTTTACCATGTAGGGAGGGCATTCTTCTCGCTCCTAGGTGTGACCGTCAGTCTGACATCCGGCTACCATCCCCAGGTGAACGGGCAGACGGAAAGGAAGATCCAGGAGATCGGTCGCTTCCTCCGCACCTTCTGTCACGGCCACCAGGACTCTTGGAACCAGTACCTGGGTTGGGCAGAGTACGCACCAAACTCCCTGCGCCAACCATCTACTGGACTCACCCCGTTCCAGTGCGTGCTTGGTTACCAACCCCCACTGTTCCCCTGGTCAGGGGAACCATCGGACGTTCCATCGGTCGACTACTGGTTCCGAGAGAGCGAGAGGGTCTGGGACTCAGCACATCATCAGCTTCAACGGGCCCTGCGCAGATGCAGGATGGCAGCCGACCTTCACCGTTCCAACGCCCCTGCCTACCAACCTGGACAGAAGGTCTGGCTGTCAACCAGGGACATCAGGCTGTGTCTGCCCTGCCGGAAGCGGAGTCCCAGGTTCATTGGCCCATTCACCATCACCAAGCAGGTCAACCCGGTGATGTACCAGCTCCAGCTTCCACCTCAATACCGCATTCACCCCACATTCCACGTGTCTCTCCTGAAACCTCACCACCCTTCTGTTCCTCTCTCCACACAGAGCCTGGCGTAGCAGCAGCCGAACCCCCCCTTCCACTCATCCTGGATGACAGTGCAGCCTACGAGGTGCGTGAGATCTTGGACTCCCGGCACCGTGGTGGTCAACTAGAATACCTAGTGGACTGGGAAGGCTACGGCCCAGAGGAGCACTCTTGGGTTCCCAGAAACGACATACTCGATCCCAACCTGCTTCACACCTTCCATGCAGCCCATCCCGACAGACCTGCCCCACGTGGAAGAGGACGGCCACCACGACGCCTGGGTCCTCGGCCCTCAGGAGCGGGCCGTGGAGGGGGGGTACTGTCACAGACACGCCAGGCTCCAACACCCACCAATCACAGCACACTCCATCTCCGGAATACTGATCACACGCACCTGCACCTCATCAGCATGCTCATCACCTCCACTACTAAAGACACTCACACACACTCAGTCACTGTCCGGTCTCGTTCGCATCTAGACATACCTACATGCTTACCTCAAGGACTCCCAGCGATCTACTTACCTGTCTCCAGCGTCTCCAAGTCTCTCCTTGTGTTCCCAGTCTGTGTGTGAGCGTCTCCAGTCTGTGTGTGAGTGTCTCCAGTCATCTGCGTTGTTCATCCTCCACCGTCTTCCTGGATCTCCATCTATTCAACACAAAAGGACAGTATCATTCATCCTCATCTCACCATTCACCTGCCAAGTCACTTGATACTCACCTGCACGTCTGTTTACTCTGCTGTTGTCTCAATAAACTACCATCTCTGCCATCTACAGTCTCTGTCCCTTCTGTACTGTAACACAAACATCAATTTACAGAAATAATAACAAATTAACAAAATAATAAATAATAAAAAATAAATAATAATAATTTTGGCTCTTGTTGTGAATGGAATTAAGAAGCCTAATGGGTCATATTGCCTTGCAAGGGTTTTGTAAATGTTTCTCAATGTTGGTACAGAATTTTCTTGTCGTTTGTATCTGTAACCAAGAACATCTGAAGAGCACTGCCAGCGTAGGCCCAGAGTCACTTCTTGTGGGTCTGCTCCACTTTGAGTGAACCAAAGGTGACTGTTTGCAGATTTTAGCTCATCCGGGAAATGAGCGATTACTGATGGAGTGTTAGTGGCCCACTGCCTCAATTCAAAGCCACCCCCTGAAAGGAGTTTCTGCATCTTGATAAGAGTCTGCGCTTCATCAGCTGATGGAAAACTTTGCAGCCAGCTGTCAACATAAAAGTTGTGCTCTACTGAGGCATGCACATCCTCTTCTGGTTTGCTGTGGTCATACACGTGTTTCTTGTGCAACAGGAGCTGCAGACTGTTCCAAAAGGCAATACCTGCCACTCATAAACAGTTGGGGCTCTTCCCTGGTCCAAGTTTCTCCAAAGGAAATGGAGAAAGTCTTTGTCTTCCTGCAGCAGACCCACCTGGTGGAACATTCCTTTTATATCGCTGCTAATAGCGACTGCATTTTCTCTGAAGCACAGAAGTACTTCTAAGAGGGTTGGTCCAAGTGTAGGGCCAGGGAGGAGATGGTCATTTAGGCTTGTTCCTTTGTGCTTAAATGAGCAGTTGAAGACAATTCTGTGCTTTTCATTGTGTTGAACAATGTGGTGTGGTTCGTACCATGCGAAATGTCTTTTCTGTCTCCTCTGGTGTCAGCTTCGAGATGTAACCAGCATTTTCAAGTTTCTGCACTTCATTAATGTACACTGATGCAAGATCTGTGTTTTGCAAAAGGTGCTTTTCTGTGCTTCTTAAATGAGCTGTTACTGCTTCTTTAGCTGATTGCAAAGGTGGAAGATTTCTTTTCCAGCGGAGCGGTGTTGCATACCTTTGAATGTCTCCGACTGCCACCCTGATTGTTTTCTCCTCAAGAATTTGCATTGCTTCTGTGTCTTGCCTTGATCTTGTGATCAGTTTTTCACTCCGATATGGAAATGTATCCATTTGCCACAATTTCTGTACATTGTTGAACAGTTCTGCTTCTGTTGACAAAGTGGAAGTTAATAGACACTGCTGCGGTGCGAGCTGACTGGCAAGGAACTTCAAGGGGCCCTGCAGAGTCCACCCAAGTCTGGTTTTCACAGAAGCAGGACCACCAGGAGATCCAAGACGTACTGGCTCTGTGGCTGTGATTAAATGCGGGTAGTCTGAGCCAATAAGTAAGAGTGGTTGAGCCTGGTGCAGTTCGGGAATAGGCAGACCTTGCAGGTGTCTGTATTTCTTCTGCAGCAACTTAACAGTGTAAATGCGTTTTGCGAGGCTCAGTTCTTTGGCTGTGAAAGCTCTTTCAATGGTGAAGGGTTTGTTCAGCCGAGATACAGAAGCTATTGAGAATGAAACAGCCGCCGCATGAACAACCCACATGTCTTGTCTCACAGTACGGAGGGCTATATCTTTAGGTAGTCCTTGAAAATCAAGTTGCTGTGTTGCTTTATGCAGTAACATTGTTCTCTCTGAACCGTCATCCAGTATGGCTTATGTGTCAAGTTCCTTCTCACCATTTCTCAAGATCACTCGGCTGACTTTCAGACCCAGGTGAAAAAAAAAAGTACATTTCTATAATGTACTTAAAGTGCTCTATTTTCGTGCACTAATTTTGTACTCAATATACTAAAAAGTCTTCTTTAGTACTTCTTAAGATAATCTTAAGAACATCTAAGTGTACTCAACTGTGCTATTTTGAGACACCATGAAATATGAACTAAAATGTGCTTTTAATATATTATCTCTGTATTTAAAAAATGTATTTAGTTACCACTTATAGTACATGTACTACAAGTTGTAACTAAATATATTTTTTAAATACAGAGATAGTATGTTAAAAGCACATTTTAGTTCATATTTCATGGTGTCTCAAAATAGCACAGTTGAGTACACTTAGATGTTCTTAAGATTATCTTAAGAAGTACTAAAGCACAATTTTTAATATATTAAGTACAAAATTAGTGCGTGAAAATAGAGCACTTTAAGTACATTGTAGAATTGTACTTTTTTTTTTTTTCACCATGCTGCACAGTGTTGCAAAAGGGGCAGTACCTCTTTGGCTTCTCCTTCTTGATTGTTGTAGCACTTGCCGGTTTACCCTGTTCACCACCATATAAGACGGTAGCAAATTGTTGAACTGGCTTTAAGTTCCTTTGCTGGTCTCTCTGTGGCTGAGAGTAGGCTTTGCTTGAATGACTAGCGTACTGTGACTCGTCCTCTTGTATTCTGAGCTCATATTCAAGCAAGTTCGAGTTCTAGCAGTGTTGGAACTGGTATTTGAATGGGGTTAACAAACCTTTTGAAGGTTGCTTTAAGGTCATGAGGCAGTTTGGCAAGACGACGTGAAATGTGTGACCTCCAGTTGGTCCAAGTCAGTCCTGAGCTCCTGATCTCCAAGTTGGTCCAGCATTCCAACTAATGCACGTACTTTGAGGGAAAACAGTCTAAAAGATTTAATGTCACCACTCTTGATCTTTGGGCCATCCATCAATTCTGCAATTCTTTGTAGTGCAAGTTGATGTGGTTGACCATAGAGTGCAGTTAGGGACCTCAGTGTTGGTGTATGGGTACCTGCTGTTGACATACAAGTCTGCAATGAGCAAGGCATTCTCTTCACTGTAAAAAATGAAAAGTTGACTTAACTTAAAATTTCAAGGCTGCACAGCTTTTTTGAGTTTACTCAACTTTGGACCAAGTTGTTCACTCAACCCAAAAATCACTGAATCTTGAAAGTTGAAAGAAATACAAACAAGGTCAAATAATAGCCATACTTCCTAACAGAAAAAAAAAATGACAGGTCAATAAAATAAAAATACTGGAAAAATGTCCAAATCAATAAAACAAATTGAAGATAAATGAAGAGTCACTTTTAACATGTAAAGGCTTTGGCTTTTTTTTTTTTTTTTTTAAATATACACACTTTTATATTATATATATATATATATATATATATATATATATAAATAAATAAAAAAAAATCTGAAAAGATGAAAATAAAAAAAATAAACAACAACAAAAAATAAAAATGACATTGTAAGACATTATATTCACATTTCAACAACTAAGTTTAACAATCCCTTTGATTAATAAACATTTTAACATTAAGATGCTAATATTTGTTTAATTCCAAAGATGATCACACCAAAATTTCAACATTCCCAGCAAGAGTTTAGTTTTCAGGGACTGTACCCTTGCAGAGCAGAAAGTGCCCATTTCCATAAAAAAAAAAAAAAAAAAAACTAAAAAAAACTAAAAGTATTAATGACATGAAACAGTCATGAAATATCTGTTTAACTTCAAAGATGCTCACACATGATTTCAACGTTCACAGCAAGAGTTTCGTTTCCAGGGACTGTACTCTTTCAGAGCAGTGAGTGCCCATTTCCACAAACACCTTCTCAAATGCCTCAAAAGTATATTTGAGTTCTTTTGGATATTCAAAATCCAAGGCGAAGATAAGGCCAAACAGGTAAGAAACAGCAGATTGTAGGTCTGAAATGTCTTTCAGAACAATTGCCTCCTCCAAAAGAACAGCAAAGTTTGTAAAAGTAGGCAGTGCGCTAGGGTCAACATCATCCTCAGTTATAGCAAGAATTCCCATTTTCATCCCTCTGGCTGCTGGAGATGTGTCCTAATGAAACAACAAATACATCATCAGCTGATCTCAGTTTTGTATCTTTTTTCTGAAAAACAACTAATTATATGAAACAACCAAATATAATAGTTTTAGTGTGGATGGTTTATGAAGTTTTTACACAATTTCATGGTAAACATTTTGCTTATACTGCATGTGGATAAGATGTGGATGCAAATGCAGTGTACATACTCAACTGTCCTTTTGTATGTTAAAAGGATTACTGTAGTTCACTTTCAAATGAAAATTACCCCAAGCTTTACTCACCCTCAAGCAATCCTGTATGACTTTGTTTCTGATGAACATAATCACAGAAATAATAAATATCCTGACGCATCCGAGCTTAATGACAGTGAACAGTTGAGTATGAGCTGAAGAAAGTGTCTCAATCCACATCCATCCATCATAAACGTATTCCACACAGCTCCAGAATATAATAATAAAGGCCTATAGAATATAATAATAAAGGTTAATAAAGGCCTTCTGAAGCTAAGCAATGCGTCTGTTTAAAAAAAAAAAAAAAAAATCCACATTTAACAAGTTATGAAGTAAAATATCTAGCTTCTGCACAAGCCGCCTTGCGTATTCAACATACAAAGAAAGTGTAAAACTCTAGCAGTTCACAAAGCTTACGTTACATCCTACGCCTTCCCCTGTTCAACTTACCGAATAAGTGTAAATGACGCAATTCCAATTTACACTTTCAAAATAAACTTGAATATGGAAGGCAGCTCATGCGGAAGCTGCATATTTTACTTCATAACTTGTTAAATATGGATATTTTTCTAACACAAACGCATTGTTTCGCTTCGTAAAGCTTGAATGCGTCAGGATATTTATTAATATTTCTGCAATTATGTTCATTAGAAAGAAGAAAGTCATATACACCTAGGATGGCTTGAGGGTGAGTAAAGCTTGGGAGTAGTAAATATACTGGGACATATGACAAAAAAAATGATTAATTACTTTGACCTTTGACATATGACCTTGGCCCCTCCCCCACAGGACCACCCAAATATTACCCCATCCCCCCATAGTTGACCGCTGTATGAACTCCATGACCTTGGGGTTATGGAATTTAAATGGGTCATTTGTAGGGTGGAACAAATGGATGATTTTTGAACTTTGACACCATATTTGAAGTCCTGATGGTGATTTATGAACTTTCGGGGTCACGCATGAGCAGATGTGTGACGGCATCCGCATTCCGGCACATGCTCTAATCTTCCTGTGTAAACAACAAAAATAAGATTTTAATGAAGAAACAGCCGGATCAAAATGACAAAATAAACATGGTATATTTTATAAAATAGAATACACAAACGCACACACACACACACACACACACACACACACATTTCAAAAAGTGAAAAACCATTCACATCTCCAAAAGATTGTAACATGCTGAATAATAAAAAACGGTTACTAAATTTAATGATTATTATAGTTAAAAAAATATAAAAACATGGAAAAAGTTTTCCTCCAGCAATGATATCTGAATGGGTTAACAATTGCTTTTAGTTTGAAATATAAATTTTTAAAAATGTGTTCATATAAGTGAAAGAATATTTATTTTAACAATGTCAATGCAAAAAGGGAATTTGGACATGTTCAGACATGTTCCATGTGAAACATGCATAAGACATGGTTGTTTTTATACTGGATATTCTCTCCCCTAAACACATGTATCGTAGTAAACGTTTTCATTTTTATATTTTCAAAAATATCATTTAGTATAATTTAAAAAGGTGTTTTGCAAATGGGGGATACGTTTTGGTAGTTAAATAATATATATAATGTTTTTTGTTTTTTTTTATTATATATATATATAAAAACATTTTGCTTTTAGTTTATACTGAAATCTGAAAAATCTCTCAATGACTATCTCTATCTATCTCTCTCTCTCTCTCTCTCTCTCTCACTCACACACACACACACACTTCAAAAGTGAAAAACATTCTGTTCTTTGAATGAAGATGGTAATAAATAAAAGTATAACAATGTTAATAATAACAAACAGTTACTAAGCCAAAATTATATACAAGTTATCAATGTAAAGCTGCTTTGACACAATCTGCATTGTAAAAAGCGCTATATAAATAAAGGTGACTTGACTTGACTAAATTTACTTTTAAATACTAAATTTAGTTTTAGTTAAATGAAAATATAAAATTTCTTACTTGTTGATGTCCTTAACATGAAATGGCTTACAAACTATCTCATTGTCTCTCCAAGTGACTTGCAACAGTGCATGATAGTCACAGAGACAGAAGGGGAGAACGGTGGTCAGCGGGGGTGGATAAAACAATATTTTGTTCAAGCTAACTTTTATTTTCAAAGCATAAATGTAAAAGTTTAAATTACATCTTTTAAAATTAAACATTTGTTCAAATTAAATCTTTAAATAAATCAAATCTTTGACAATTTATCAGTGTATGTGTAAAAATGTATGGGTCTCACAAGCCATCTCTCACATTGTGTAACATTTTCAATAATTCAATATGAAAATCACCAAGCATTTTCAGAGAGAAACAATGATTTCATTCAGACCATGTGATGCCTCAGGTTAGTTCTATAAAAAGGAACTTATCTCTATTTTAAATTAAAATGATTCTAAATATAAATAATATAAAATGTTACTAAAAAAAATATATATATTTAAACAATTTAAATATAGGCTAAAAATATATTTTAAAAATAAATATATTTAAAAAAAAAAAAAACCTTACATTTTCAGAGAGCCAAAGTAGGTCATTTTGCAATGATAATAAATAAGTAAAAATAAAACAAAAAGCATTAATAAAATAAAATCATTCATAAAACACCCCCAGATCCTCCCAGGAACAAACTCCAGTGTGAATGAGAGATGGGAGGGTGGAGTCAGACAGATGAGCCTCTGTCACAGTGTATGTTAAGACCGCTAACTCCATTCAAGAGTGAATGTTTTTGTACTAAATTTATTTCAAAGCACAATCTTAAAAGTTTAAAATAGTCTTTTAAAATTAAAATATTGTTTAAATCTTTAAAATCTTTTCATCTGATGCCAATGGTAGAAATTATATTGCTTAAATTTAACCTAAAATATACTTTTTATTTAACGACATCTGTTCAAAAACCTGTACATAGTCATCTTAGATCTTATTTCTCAAAGATTCAAGCAGAAGGGTTAGGGTTAAGTTCTTGAGAAAACAGCATGTTAAAAACAGCATGTTAACTAGAAATATTTAATTTTGAATTGATTTAAAAAAATTTTTAAAAAAAAATCCAAACATGAAGGTATCTGTGTGTTTGACTACTCAAACACACAGTCCCCGTAAAAACGAGTACTCAACTTTGCTCTTATTTAGCTTAAGATGCATCTTTAAGAAAATCACTAAGCATTTTCAGAGAGGGATCCTCAACAATCATTAATGATGGCCTCAGGATATAGGTTGATGAGGTGATTTACAGATCAGTCACTTCTCTGTGCTGAGTCTGTCTGTTGCCACTTGAGCATCCTTTGGGGAGAGATGACACTAGCAGGACACATGCCCCTTGACCCCCAACAATTTTGCATGGGTGTTAAACACCCTACAAGTAGTCATTTATTTCAACTGTGTTAATTTCAAAACAGCATTTTTCAATAGAGTGAATCTACACATCTGAGGTCTTTCAGAGACATGACTTCAGGATCAGTGGGTCTCTTGAGAATATTTAATTGTGCTTAAAAACCAAAGATCAGGCCAAATCCCCTACATGACAATGTCCACATCAGACTCTGTACTTGAATATATCTTTGCTGTTAAATATGTTTAAAAAAAAAACTCACATGTAAACTTACATTTTTTTAAGGTGACGCATGTCTCATAGATCTATAGGATTTACTTTTCTTTTTTCTATAGTTTCAATTCCTAATAAATATAAAGTAAACCAAAAGAATAATGCTGACAAATGTTCACTGCGATGTTTTTAACAAATAGATTACCTTATTCCAAACAGTTCCTCACACAATGAAACCATTAAGGACAGCCAAAGGCTCATGACAATCGGTGAAAACACAATACTATGTAAGATATGTAAGATAGTTTTACCAAAAAAAAAAAAAAAAAAAAGATAATATTGTTTTAAAGTTTAAATAAAATGTTAAAAGCAAGCGTATCTTCATACCTGTAATGACGGGTCGACAGAATGAGGATCCATTTGCAGCTTTTATTAAGATAATCACCAAGGCAGACAGGGGCAAGGCAGAGACACAAACAGGGACAGGCAATGGTCGAGGCAGGCGGCAGACAAACAGAGTTGAGTCACAGGCAGAGATCGGGGCAGGCGGCAAGCAAACACAGTCCAGTAAACAGGCACAGATCAGGGCAGGCGGCAGAGAATCACAGTGAGTAAACAGTCCAACGGCAACAGAAATACAGTCCACAAGAAAACGCTCAGTAATGATCACCGGGGCAAATCAAGACTTCGCAATGAGTGTGTGTGTGTGTGTGTCTTAAATAGTGTGAGTGTAATGAGGTGCAGGTGTGTGTCCCAGTCCCAGGAATGAGGGCCTATGGGAAACGTAGTCCGAATGTAAACCAGTCAATACTCAGGTGACGGCTCCCTCCGGTGGTGCAGAGGAGGAGGCACGAGAGCCACATTCGTGACAGAGCCCCCCCCCCCGCGAGCGGCTCCAGACGCGAGGAAGCGGGCGCCGGGGTCTACCGCATGGTCAAGGGGCCGGTCTCTCCGGATGCGTCCGATGGAATTCCACTATGAGTGATGGGTCCAGGATATCATCCGAATTGACCCAGGATCGCTCCTCCGGGCCGTACCCCTCCCAGTCAACTAGGTACTGTAGTCTCCTACTCCGGCGCCTGGAATCGAGCAGTTCTCGAACCTGATAGGCCTCCTCGCCTTCGATCGTCAAGGGTGGGGTGTTGCGGGCATCGGCTCCCTCCGACTCTCCTCTCGGACCACCAGAGGGTTTCAGCAACGACACATGGAAAGTGGAAGAAACACGGTAATTAGCAGGTAGATTCAAACGAAATGACACAGGTGTAATTTGCTTGATAATTTGAAAAGGCCCTACAAACCTGGGACTGAGCTTTTTGCATGGAAGTCTTAGACGCAGGTCCCTGGTTGACAGCCAGACCCACTGCCCCACGGTGTAATCAGGATTGGGACGACGATGTCGGTTGGCCTGTAGCTCTTGCCGTCTTACAGCGCGTTGGAGGTGATGATGGGCCAGATCCCAGGTCTCCTCGCTGCGTTGCATCCACTCGGTTACTGAGGGCAGGTTGGATGGTTCCCCGGACCAGGGGAAGAGTGGAGGTTGAAAACCCAGGACGCATTGGAAGGGCGTGATGCCAGTGGCAGGTTTTTGTAGAGAATTTTGGGCATATTCGGCCCACAGCAGATAGCGGCTCCACTCCGACTGGTTCTGATGACAGTACGTGCGTAAGAACCTGGTGAGTTCTTGGTTCAGGCGTTCGGTTTGTCCATTGGACTCGGGGTGGTACACGGAGGTGAGGCTGATGTTGACGTTTAAGGGTTTGAAGAAAGCTGTCCATACCCGGGATGTAAACTGTGGGCCCCTGTCAGACACAATGTCTTCCGGAAGACCATAGAAGCGAAACACATAGTTGCATAAGATCTCTGCTGTTTCAAATGCGGTGGATAGCTTGGGAAGTGGTATGAGACGGCATGCCTTGGAGAACCGGTCAATTACAGTGAAGATAGTGGTGTGACCATGGGATTCAGGGAGGTCAGTGACAAAGTCCACGGCTATATGGGACCACGGACGTTGAGGAATGGGCAACGGTTGTAATAGATCCGCTGGGGCTTGGTGTGATGCTTTAGAGGTTTGACAGGCTGAACACTGGTTGATGAATTGAGTGGTGTCTGGTACCATGATGTCCCACCAAAACCGGTTTTGTAATGTGGCTGTGATGCCAGGGTGGCCAGAGCTGGGGAAATCGTGAACTTGGTGTAACAGTTTGTCGCGGTGGTGTGCAGGTACGAAAGTGCGATCCGGTGGGCAGTCCGGTGGTGGTGCTGTTAGTTCGTTCGCTTGGGTGATTTCGGTCATGACGTCCCACTGAACCGGAGCGAGCAGCAGTTTGACTGGAATAATATTTTCTTCGTTCTCCGACCGTTCCACCTCCTCTGTCTGACGAGATAGAGCGTTGATATTTGATATTTTTTGACCCGGGTCTGTAGGTTACCGTGAATTGGAAACGGGTGAAGAACATGGCCCACCTAGCTTGTCGGGGGTTCAGGCGTTTAGCAGACCGGAGGTATTCCAGGTTCTTGTGGTCGGTAAGTATGGTGAACGGGTGTCGTGCTCCCTCCAGCCAGTGGCGCCACTCCTCCAACGCCGCCTTCATAGCCAAGAGCTCCCGATTGCCTACATCGTAATTGCGCTCAGCCGCCGACAACTTCCTGGAGTAGAATGCACAAAGGAACATCTTTGCTGGATTACCTTGACGCTGTGAGAGTATGGCCCCGATGCCTGTGCTGGAGGCGTCGACCTCGACTATGAAGGGGAGTTCTGGGTTTGGGTGGCGGAGAATGGGTGCTGTGGTGAATCGTGCCTTCAGTTCTTGAAAGGCGTGCACCGCCTCGTGGGACCAGGAGAGGTGTGTGGATTGTCGTGTAGTCATGGAGGTTAACGGGGCAGCGATGCCACTGAAGTTCCGTATGAACCGCCTGTAGAAGTTGGCGAACCCCAGAAACCGCTGTAGTTCCTTTAGCGTGCGTGGTTGAGGCCACTCAAGCACCACCCTCACCTTATTGTCGTCCATTGCCACTCCCTCTTGACTGACGACGTAGCCCAGGAATGAGGTGGAGGTGCGATGAAATTCACATTTCTCGGCTTTGGCATACAATTTGTGTTGAATGAGCCGCTGCAATACGGACCGGACATGTTGGACATGTTCCTCGAGGGTTTTGGAGTAGATGAGGATGTCATCAATGTAGACGATGACCCAGCGATTGAGCATGTCCCGAAAGACGTCGTTAATGAAGAATTGAAAGACGGAGGGACTGTTGGCCAGCCCGAACGGCATAACGGGGGTTTCATAGTGGCCGGTGGTGGTGGAGAATGCCGTCTTCCACTCATCCCCCTCTCGGATGCGAATCAAATTGTATGCACACCGGAGATCCAGCTTTGTAAAGTACCTGGCTTGTCTTAACTGCTCTAGGGCTGCGGGGACCAATGGCAGAGGGTAGCGGAACTTTACTGTAATGTCATTCAGACCACGATAGTCGATGCAGGGCCGAAGACTGCCGTCCTTTTTCTTGACGAAGAAGAAACCGGATGCCGCTGGGGAGGTAGATGGTCGAATAAATCCTTTGGCCAGCTCCTCCTCGATGAATGCTTTCATAGCGGCTGACTCAGGTTGTGACAGGGGAAATATTCTGCCCTTGGGGGGTGTGGTACCAGGTAGGAGATCTATAGCACAGTCACTGGAGTGGTGAGGTGGTAAATCTGTGGACCTGCTCTTGCTAAAAGCGATTGCTAGATCAGCATACTCAGCAGGTATGTCGGGCTCATTGTTGTTGGACTCGTGGACGGTGACGGTCTGCACTGGTATGGGAGTGATCCGTTTCAGACATCGAAGCGGCGTCCCACTGAACGATTTGACCCTCCTTCCAGGAAATTTGCGGGTTGTGGGTTCTGAGCCACGGGAGACCAAGGATGACCGGGTTGCTGAGTGAGTGGATGACGTAGAATTGAATGAGTTCGTGATGAAGGGCTCCTACCTGTAGAGTCAGTTCAACGGTGATGTGCGCCACTCTTCCACCACCGACGGGTCTCCCATCTAGCGCCTCCACTGTCAATGGAGAGTTACAGTCCGTTAATGTGATATTGTGTTCGTTGATGAATGTATCAGACATGAAGTTGCCCGCTGCCCCAGAGTCCAGAAGTGCGTGCGTGGTTATGCGTTGATCATTCAGAGTTATTTGTATGGGAATTTTGAGGCAGTTAGAGGAATAAGCGGTGGGAGGTGGAGGACTCACCGCTTTCGGGTTAGACGGAGTGGGTTGAATGGGGCAGTTGATCTTGATGTGGCCAGCTTGACCGCAGTAAAGGCACAGATGAAGTCGTCGTCTCCTCTCGCGTTCCTCTGGATGAAGCGGAGTGTATCCGAGCTGCATGGGTTCTGATGAAGGCGTGGTCAGAGTGGACAGCTGAACAGGGCGTCGTGAGCGGAGGAGATTGTCAATGTGTATGGCTAGTTCGATGAATTCGTTAAGCGATCTTCCTTCGTCGCGGCATGCGAGCTCGGCTTGCAGCTCCAGGGACAGCCCCTTACGAAACAGCTGTTTCAGCGTGTCCTCGACCCAGTTTGTCTGAGCGGCGAGGGTTCGGAAGTTTAAAGCATAATCCGCAGCTGTGGTTTTACCTTGACTCAACGATAGCAGCCGATCCCCGGCGCTCTTGCCTCCCTTTGGATGTTCGAAGACCTCTTTGAAGCTTCGCAGGAAGGCAGAGAAGGTGGGGAACACGGAACCATCCTCTCGCCATACCGCCGTGGCCCAATCCAGCGCTCGACCAGACAACAGGGAGCATACGAAGGAGATCCGACTGGACTCAGTGGGATAGAGAGATGGCTGCTGGTTGACAAAGAGAGAACACTGGAGAAGAAATCCCTTACATTTTGCGGGGTTGCCGTCAAACTTCTCCGGGAGTGCGAGGCGTGGATTCACGGCGGGAGCGGCAGTGAAGGCTTGACTGGCGGAGGCCGCAGGCGGTGGCGTGGCAGCCTCGGTGGCGTTGAATCGAAGGCTCTGCAGGGTTTTCACCAGCTCTTCGGTAAGGGAAGTCAATCGATTCAGTTGGTGTTGATGAACCGCGAGCTGGTTGGCTTGGGCGGACAGCTCCGTGGAAATTTGCATGATCGCTGCTGGATCGCTGTTTGGCGAAGTCTTCTGTAATGACGGGTCGACAGAATGAGGATCCATTTGCAGCTTTTATTAAGATAATCACCAAGGCAGACAGGGGCAAGGCAGAGACACAAACAGGGACAGGCAATGGTCGAGGCAGGCGGCAGACAAACAGAGTTGAGTCACAGGCAGAGATCGGGGCAGGCGGCAAGCAAACACAGTCCAGTAAACAGGCACAGATCAGGGCAGGCAGCAGAGAATCACAGTGAGTAAACAGTCCAACGGCAACAGAAATACAGTCCACAAGAAACGCTCAGTAATGATCACCGGGGCAAATCAAGACTTCGCAATGAGTGTGTGTGTGTGTGTGTGTGTGTGTGTGTGTGTGTGTGTGTGTGTGTGTGTGTGTGTGAGTGAGTGAGTGAGTGAGTGAGTGAGTGTGTGTGTGTGTGTGTCTTAAATAGTGTGAGTGTAATGAGGTGCAGGTGTGTGCGCAATCAGTCCCAGGAATGAGGGCCTATGGGAAACGTAGTCCGAATGTAAACCAGTCAATACTCAGGTGACGGCTCCCTCCGGTGGTGCGGAGGAGGAGGCTCGAGAGCCACATTCGTGACAATACCATGTGTTCTGACACAATTTTTGCTTTATAAAATTCGCGGTTGTTATTTCTAGGTTCATGCTACCATTATCAGCCTGTTAAATATGAAGTTAATACATGATGAAACAAGAGAATCATGCAACCAAATTCTTTTGATACAATGTTTTTAAGAATTTTTTTTTTTTTTTTTTTTTTTAAATAAAACTAAACCAGTTAACACAATGTTTTTCTTTTGACAGACTATTAGACAAAAAATGATTTTCCCCAGAGGTGTTGGAACAGGACTTATTTAAAAGTTTTGGTCATTTTCAACATGTATTATACAATATTTGTACGTTAGTATCAAGGCTCCACACCATGATTGAAGATTTTAGTAATGCTTTAGATCAGAATCCAGATTTTAGCAATCAACATGACATTAAATAGTTGTACCAGTGTACAAGTGTGTCTCAACGGTTTATAACAATTTTTTTAGATTATTATTTTTTACTCAAATAAACAGATATTGAATATAGCTTACTGACATTGCTTTTTGCCCTACAGATAAAAGCCAAACATTTTCTATGTAGAAATTACGTGAACACACAACTCAATGAGAATATTTTATACAGTTATAATATTTTCAGAAATTCAAAGGGCGCAGTTACAAAGAAAATAAATCGATAGTTCTTGTAGTGCAATTATCCATTCGATGTGGGTTTGTGTGAAGCACCGACACGAAAAGTAAGTCTGGTTGTTTGCGCTTGAAACGATTACGACTGAGACATAGCTAACCATTGCGTTGAAAGCTATGATTTCATTCAGTTTGAGGTGGGTAAACAAAAGTTACACACTGCAGTAAAGCTATAGATACATCTCAAACATGATCTTTGTACAAATTAAGTGAACACAATAAATTCGCACATCTAAATTCAAGAGGCCTAGTAACTAAGAAAGCAGCGACATTATATAAGAATAGTGTCATACTGCATGCAGAAGTCCACTCTTGATCTATTGTGATAGGCATTTGTACCCTCTTCACTGGTCTTAGTCACATTATCAAGACTATCAAGATCACTGGTAGCATTTTATTTGTCGGTCTGTATATGTTTTTAGCTGAATACTCCTCTCAGGTTGCTGTCAGTGTAAGTTTTTGCAAATCATCACATGTGTGATGAACACAGACCATTAATTTAAGCATCTTTTTAGATGTATGACTGAACTTTTGACAAAAACAATTCTTTTTAACAATTCATTTCTTTCAACATCCCAGCATGACGTTAAAGAATACGTGTACATATTATAGTACGCAGTTTTGTTAGAGTCTATGCCACACTTTTGTAATGCAAGCTCATTTGAGAACTATAACATTGCATATTGCATACCCTTGAAAAGAAGAAATTCAAACAATCATTGTACAGGTATTATACGTACACAATTTACCATGTGTGTACGACATATAAGATACATTTAGCTATAATGTAAACATAATACAGAAAACCTCTCTTCTGATATATTGCAAAAGATTTGTGTTTAATTTGTAAATGCAGTTTTTCCACTATCAGTCTATCACCCTGTTTACAATTTAGATAATTTATCATTTGTTAATTTTGTTAAAATGCAGTTTTAGATGAAGACTGCTCTCTGAGATTGGTCAAACATACAGCTACTCACAGGAATTAATGAAAACATGATACTCCTACTACATGACAGATGTAGTACTGATGTTCTTTTTGATGTTCTAAAACTGATGTCGTCTTTCTGGTCTGTCTGCGGTCACAAGACACATAATGCTCTTTAAACAAGTCTTGCCGTTTTTCCTGGTACATTCTGTTACATACTATTACACTTAGTTACAGCGTGTTACAGTTGTGAAAAAATATTGTCTCTGTACTCTAAACAAGACTTCGATAAAAAGTAACTTGGTTATTTTAAGTGAAAGTTTAGTTGATTCAGGCCGTTTTATTTTGTCCGCTCCAAAACTATGTATTTAAGGCAGGTGTCTTTTAGGTTTGATCCGGGAAACAGGCACAGCTACTGTACGTTAATCTGTTGTCACGTTTGTCTCAATAATTGATTCTTCTTTTAGGAAACCATTATGGTAAGTAGTTTTTATCCCTGATCTGCATACGATCAAAATTGTTTAACATTTCTTAATTTTTAATATATGCTCCTGCTTAAATATTGTTTTCATTTACAAAGAGATCAGACAAAATATCTTATATATACTGTATACAGTGGGTACGGAAAGTATTCAGACCCCCTTAAATTTTTCACTCTTTGTTATATTGCAGCCATTTGCTAAAATCATTTAAGTTCATTTTTTTTTCCTCAATGTACACACAGCACCCCATATTGACAGAAAAACACAAAATTGTTGACATTTTTGCAGATTTATTAAAAAAGAAAAACTGAAATATCACATGGTCCTAAGTATTCAGACCCTTTGCTCAGTATTTAGTAGAAGCACCCTTTTGATCTAATACAGCCATGAGTCTTTTTGGGAAAGATGCAACAAGTTTTTCACACCTGGATTTGGGGATCCTCTGCCATTCCTCCTTGCAGATCCTCTCCAGTTCTGTCAGGTTGGATGGTAAACGTTGGTTGACAGCCATTTTTAGGTCTCTCCAGAGATGCTCAATTGGGTTTAAGTCAGGGCTCTGGCTGGGCCATTCAAGAACAGTCACGGAGTTGTTGTGAAGCAACCAGTCGTCCTGTCCCTGCAGCTGAAAAACACCCCCACAGCATGATGCTGCCACCACCATGCTTCACTGTTGGGACTGTATTGGACAGGTGATGAGCAGTGCCTGGTTTTCTCCACACATACCGCTTAGAATTAAGGCCAAAAAGTTCTATCTTGGTCTCATCAGACCAGAGAATCTTATTTCTCACCATCTTTAGCAAACTCCATGCGGGCTTTCATGTGTCTTGCACTGAGGAGAGGCTTCCGTCAGGCCACTCTGCCATAAAGCCCCAACTGGTGGAGGGCTGCAGTGATGGTTGACTTTCTACAACTTTCTCCCATCTCCCGACTGCATCTCTGGAGCTCAGCCACAGTGATCTTTGGGTTCTTCTTTACCTCTCTCACCAAGGCTCTTCTCCCCCGATAGCTCAGTTTGGCCGGACAGCCAGCTCTAGGAAGGGTTCTGGTCGTCCCAAACATCTTCCATTTAAGGATTATGGAGGCCACTGTGCTCTTAGGAACCTTAAGTGCAGCAGAAATTTTTTTGTAACCTTGGCCAGATCTGTGCCTTGCCACAATTCTGTCTCTGAGCTCTTCAGGCAGTTCCTTTGACCTCATGATTCTCATTTGCTCTGTCATGCACTGTGAGCTGTGAGGTCTTATATAGACAGGTGTGTGGCTTTCCTAATCAAGTCCAATCAGTATAATCAAACACAGCTGGACTCAAATGAAGGTTTAGAACCATCTCAAGGATGATCAGAAGAAATGGACAGCACCTGAGTTAAATATATGAGTGTCACAGCAAAGGGTCTGAATACTTACGACCATGTGATATTTCAGTTTTTCTTTTTTAATAAATCTGCAAAAATGTCAACAATTCTGTGTTTTTCTGTCAATATGGGGTGCTGTGTACACATTGAGGAAAAAAAAAAAAAAAAAAAAAAATGAACAAATGATTTTAGCAAATGGCTGCAATATAACAAAGAGTGAAAAATTTAAGGGGGTCTAAATACTTTCCGTACCCACTGTATATTTATAAATAACTATGATAGTGTTACAGGTCCTAGGTACAGTCGGGTGTCTGTAAGAGAGAGCATTAGATGATTAGGTTGTCACTCAAGACGTCCTCTGTCGTTAATAAAAAGTTTCAGCATCATTAAGGGAAGCTCTGTAACTGTATTCGTAAATACATTGAAATAACTAACCATACAAATATCGGCTATGAATAACTAAAACAAAGCCTAACAACATACACACGACTCTAACTCTTTCACAAACCAGACTGACCCCAGGTAAGGATACCTCAAATACCCAACTCACAATAGTTAGATATCTTGACTTTATCCGCATGTTTAGGGGCGCTACCGTTCTTGTCCTCATACATTTTATGTTTCTTTGATTATATATATTTTTTTTTTTATTTTTTTTTAATCACAGTGTTTTAACATCTCCATTCTCCTTTCGTCTGTAATTGTAATTTTGAGCGTATTTGTTTCCATTACCGTTTTACCCATTCCATCTTGTCCGAAAATCAATGGCTGCGTCCGAAACCGCCTACTTCTCTACTATTTAGCAGGGGAAAAGCAGTAGGCGAGCGAATAAGTATGTCCGAAGCAAAAAGAGTAGGCGAGAATTACCTGGGTGACATACTAATTCTCGCGATATTCGGACGTGCGTCTACTTAAAGTGCGTCCGAAACCGCCTACTTCTCTACTATATAATAGGGAAAAAACAGTAGGCGAGCAATTAAGTATGTCAGAAACCTCAGTAATCAAATGAGTAGTCGAGAAGTTCCCGGATGGCCTACTGCTTCCGCCCAGATTCTGAAGTGTTCCTCGATCGATACTTTTCTATCCCAGGAGGCCACGGGAGAGGATACGTCATAATCGAACACGGAGGAGAAAAGCGGTGCGGATGCTTTCAAATGGGAGTATTGAAAATTAAAAACACGGTTCCTTGTAATAAAATAGCATTTGTTGAACTACTGTAGAGTAAACCACTGAATGTGTAAAGATGCTAGGCACTATAGTTGTGATTTTACAGTAAAAACACGATTTATTATGATAACAGGGGAGCTCTAGTAAACACACATAACTTAATTCCCCGAAGTGGATTTACATATTCTAAACCACATCTTAAAAGGTGCTTATTAAATGTTTATTTAACATCTGACAGGAACATCTTCATTAAGTATTATGGCTTATGAGTGATGGATTATGTATGAGTGATGTATGTGTGCTATTATGTAGAATTCACTGTTGTCAACACTGCTTACATTACATGAATGAAAATAATGTAAATAAATAAGTCTACATAAAATAAACATAAGTTTAATCTATTTGTCCATTAGTACTGTTGGTAAATTAAGGAACGTTTGTATTGGATAAAAAGAGAGTTAACACATCATCAACATGTAAATGTAGTATTGAGCACATAAATCTCAGAGGAAACTTGAATCTTGTCTGGATGTTACAGGGACAGATGATCACATCCGGTGATGAAGGAATGCTGCCATCAAAGGCTTTGAGTGAGAATACTACAGAAATGAATAAGTCTATTTAAATCTAAAGTCTGTTTAAATTACAATAATTAAAATAAAATAGAGTTATTACAGCACTTTTCTGAATCTTGATTTCTGTGCACTTGCTGCAGAGCTTTGTGGTGAAGCAGGACCTACAAGACAAGGTGACTGCAGCAAAAAAGGAAAACCTGAAACAAAGATATAAAGATCATTTTGTTACTTCTAATACAGAAATCAAATGACACTGTGCTGTTAAGATGACTGCTTTTGTATTATATTTGTGCATTATTGTAGGATGTGAAATGTCCTTAGACTGGTGTGAGCACTGAGGATGGAGAGCCACAGCAGATCCTGGAAATGGTGCAGAGCCATGGACGAGACCCTCCATCACTCCTCCTTCCAAGTGACTTGATCAAGTACACACTGGAGGTGATGCTGCAGAGATTGAACCAGCAACCTTCTGCTGACCAGCTCAGTGGTTTAGCCCACCACACCACAAAAGTAATGAAGCTACGACAAAAATTAGCAAGTAATTGTAAAAATATTAAATGAAATATGGCAAGAAACAGAATGCTGACATTAAACCGATTAAAACATTTTACAATTCATTATTTAGTCATGCTGATGGAGAGCACATGAATGTTTGCAGCAGACACAGCAGCAGCCAGATTGTCCTGCACATCTTCTCCCACTCTTGCTTCAAGGTTGTGGGGTTCAGGGGTCCATCATCTTCCTCATCCTCTGGATCCACGATGTCCCCATTGAGAAGAGCAGCAGTGAGGGACATGATGGATGAAGGTGTTCATCAGAATAAAGCTGCAGAATGGGCACAGCTGTGTGAGATGGCAGTAGGATTGTAAATACGTGATTGTTAGATCAATAAATTTGAATAAAGCTTTGTTTCATGTGTTGTTGACTTGTATATGCATTTATTGTCATTATTACTTTTATTAATTCTTACACTTTTTTTTAATTAATTATGCTATAATCAGTAAATTTATATATTTTATTAAGCAATAAATTAATGCATGAATTGACTGTAAATTGAGATGTATTCACATCAGCTGTATTTGTCTAGAGTGTAATCATGCATAGCTATGTCATATGACAAAACATTACATTTTGCTTGTTTTACAAAAGAAGTAAAATGAAAAGTAATATAATGAAGTATTGGTCAGCATTTATCAATATCATTGTGTGTAAGTGTTGGGGTGGGCTAGCAAAGCAGTTCATTCTGGGGTAATCTTGAATTTAAGGGGAGACACTACAGGCAAAAACACTGTTTTTTCAGGCACCTGTCAATTTTGAGATTTTGCACTTTTTGGCTTTTCATAAAGTGTTTTTTCAGACTGGTGGAAAGAAAACATCCAAAATACATTTTTAACTGTATATCTTATAGCACTTTATCTATTTGCATCTATAGATTTCAATTACAGTAAATATCTTTAAAGGCCGTTTTCTCAAAATGAGTTTTCTCTCCTGTTCTGAGTCAGAAATCTCCACTTCAGCAGAACTTATATACACCAAACTTTACAGTTTTATTCCTATCTATATTCTGAAGGCTTTTACAGAGGGATTTGTTGATATATCATTCCTATCCTGAGTTATAGGTCCTTTTACTCAAAAAAACATGGCGAAAATAGATTTTTTTAAGGCTATTGTCAGTATTCTCTAATTTACTAAAGCACAAAATAAGATATCCAGAATCCTCTCAGTAAAAGCCCTTTCATCTAATATGTCAACAAATAGAACCAAGAATTTTAAACCTGGACCTTTCCAATTTCCAGATTTTGTTTTTGGAAATGTATGCAAATGAGCATATATTTAAGTATATAAGGCCTCATTAGCATATTAAAACATAAATTTACACAAAACTTGTAATACATTATTTTCTTATGTTTATGCCAGTAATAAACTGGATAAGTTTCACAGTGATATCTTCTAATTTAAAAAAAAAAAAAAATCCCTATTCACCTGTAGTGTCTCGCCTTTAGTTATACTTACATTTTTTTGAGTATAAAATCAGTCTTCTCTAAAGGCGAGATCTTTGAGCAGCTGCTGATATCTTCTTTGGCTTCAGACATTACTAACACTGAAGAAAACCGAACTAGGTAACAATAAACAATAATAATGACAAAAAACAAACGTGTTTGTATACATCATAGTTTGAGATTGTATACATAGACATAAAGCATGATGATAAGGTTAAATATTTTGAATACATCATAATGCATAAAAGTATTTATTTTATTATTTATAAGCCTGAGGGATGAAACTAGAGCTAATTCAACAAGAAAAAAAAAAAAAAGAAAAAAAAAAAAGGAAAACAAATGAGATGTATGCCACTTTTGCTTGTGGATGAACATTTTTGCATATAAAATAAAGAAATTAACATATTCAACAAAAAATAAACTCACATTATAAAAATATAAGTTAACCCAAAATATATTAGTTGTACTACAATTACAAAATTACTAGCAGCTGTTTCTTCAACAAGACCACAAAATAAGCAAGTTTGATCAATATCAAGATATTTACAGATAGATGAATTAAACCTGTCACTCATATCTTTTAAGTTGTTGCGCTTGTGATAATGTCGTAGGTCACATGATAACGTCAACATGGCGGATTATTTTCGGATCGCATTCATACTCAACGAGATTTGGCTATTAAGTACCTACTCTTTTAGCGCTCGTTAAGTAAGTACTTATTGAAATTAAGTACCTACCTCATTGAGTAGGCGGTTTCGGACACAGCAAGTGTCTTCTACACATTTAGGTGTAATGTGACGTTGAAGTTGCACTCTCGCTGTTCTCTGCATCTCTTTGTTCGTAGCATTTAATTGATTTAATAAATGGGAGGTTTAACCATACTCTTACTCATTTTATGTACTGTATTATATTTTACGGTATAGAACGCGGAGCAAAGATCTTTGAAACATTGTAGCTTGTAAAACATTTAAATGAATTCAAACGCCATATATAGACGTTAGACACAGCGGGTGTTCACATTCTCTCTAGTTAAAACCTACAGGCCCTACCTACTGAAAAAGCTTTAGGAAACAGTCTGCAAATCTAGAATGGCTACTTCACAAGTTCCTGAAACTTCTGATGAAAGTTATATTAAAAACGGAAGAAAATCTTCCTTACACACGGCAGAAAAAACACAGGATTCGTTTGACCAAGTTTCTTCATGAAGATGAAAATTTTTTGAAACAGGAATTTCTGATGGTCGATGTTTATGTGGGCGGCTTTGTTTTTAACAAAGCATCACGCACGGAATTTTTTGAAGAATTTACATCACAGACACCTTGTGTGCTTTTGCCCGCCAAGGACTGGTCATTTTTCTACAATCGTATCTGGACTGATCTGAATGGGATCGCTGGTAAAAGCTTTTACATGAACAAGTGGGATGGAGTTGCCCCAAACGTGCGTTACAAGGTGATAAAGCCCGGTGATAACGTAACCATATCAACCTGTTGGAACAAGTCGCTTCATGACAAAACCTGATTAAGTTGATGAAACCCCGTGAGGGATATGAAATTGACTTTTGGTCTCAAAGCAGTGATGGTTCTGAGTCTGAGTGGGACCGCGACTGGCCAGTTCCAGAGGACAACCCTTTCGAATGCTGCAGGTCTACAAAAAGTCTATATTTTGAGTGGAGCGATGTACCTGCGTTACAGTCTTTTTAACAATAGATAAGTTGTTTAATTCGAGCTGAATTCATTTGAAGCATTGCTAAATGTTCAACCAGTCATGGCGATGTGCCTTAATATGTATTAAATGGTAATGTGATATAGCAAAACTTGAAATGTACAATGATATTGTAATGTATCGTGCCCTTGCTTCTGTTTTGTGTTACTTGCTCTATGTGTAATTGTTTTTGTTTAATAAACTGATTGGATCCAATTTCCCTCGCCTCTAAGAATCTGTATGTTACAGACACAATGGTTTATTCCAATTCTAGAATTTATTTAAAGTATGTATATTTTCGAAAAACATTAAAATAAGATCTTATTGATGTGAAGTGTTATATACAATATATGCATTAAAAATATATTGTATATAACACAATAATTTGAAATAAGTTTGAATCACTTGTTATTTACGACCATGTCTGAGCTCATTAAAAACAGTAATACAACACCTCTAACCCCTGGAGGGTAAAACGTCTATATATGGCGTTTGAAGTCATTTAAGTGTTTTACAAGCTACAATGTTTCAAAGATCTTTGCTCCGCATTCTATACCGTAAAATATAATACAGTTCATAAAATGAGTAAGAGTATGGTTAAACCTCCCATTTATTAAATCAATTAAATGCTACGAACAAAGAGATGCAGAGAACAGCGAGAGTGCAATTTCAACGTCACATTACACCTAAATGTGTAGAAGACATTGATTTTCGGACAAGATGGAATGGGTAAAACGGTAATGGAAACAAATACACTCAAAATTACAATTACAGACGAAAGAAGAATGGAGATGTTAAAACACTAATATATATATATATATATAAAAGATATTTTGTCTGACTGCTTTGTAAATGAAAACAATATTTAAGCAGAAGCATATATTAAAAATTAAGAGATGTTAAACAATTTTGATCGTATGCAGATCAAGGATAAAAACTACTTACCATAATGGTTTCCTAAAAGAAGAATCAATTGAGACAAACGTGACAACACATAACGTACAGTAGCTGTGCCTGTTTCCCGGATCAAACCTAAAAGGCACCCGCCTTAAATACATAGTTTGAGTGGACAAAATAAAACTGCCTGAATCAACTAAACTTTCACTTAAAATAATCAAGTTACTTTTTATCGAAGTCTTGTTTAGAGTACAGAGACAATTTTTTTTTTCACAACTGTAACACGCTGTAACTAAGTGTAATAGCATGTAACAGAATGTACCAGAAAAACAGCAAGACTTGTTTAAAGTGCATTATGTGTCTTGTGACCGCAGACAGACCAGAAAGACGATGTCAGTTTTAGAACATCAAAAAGAACATCAGTACTACATCTCATGTAGTAGGAGTATCATGTTCATTAATTCCTGTGAGTAGCTGTATGTTTGACCAAACTCAGAGAGCAGTCTTCATCTAAAACTGCATTTTAACAAAATTAACAAATGATAAATTAAATTGTAAACAGGGTGATAGACTGATAGTGGAAAAACGGCATTTACAAATTAAACACAAATCTTTTGCAATAGATCAGAAGAGAGGTTTTCTGTATTATGTTTACATTATAGCTAAATGTATCTTATATGTCGTACACACATGGTAAATTGTGTACGTATAATACCTGTACAATGATTGTTTGAATTTCTTCTTTACAAGGGTATGCAATATGCAATGTTATAGTTCTCAAATGAGCTTGCATCACAACAGTGTGTCATAGACTAACAAAACTGCGTACTATAATATGTACACGTATTCTTTAACGTCATGCTGGGATGTTGAAAGAAATGAATTGTTAAAAAGAATTGGTTTTGTCAAAAGTTCAGTCATACATCTAAAAAGATGCTTAAATTAATGGTCTGTGTTCATTACACATGTGATGATTTGCAAAAACTTACACTGACAGCAACCTGAGAGGAGTATTCGGCTAAAAAGATACAGACCGACAAATAAAATGCTACCAGTTGTGGGATTACAAATTTAAGAATCTGTTTAAGATCAGCTGATCCTACATCCTGACATAACCTCACATGAAATACTAAGGTGAAGTATATTGTATTTAACATTTTGAGGTAAAGATAATGACAATTTAAGGAGATCAAGGCAGGCAGCCCAGGTGTCTGTAACATTAACTTTTTGTCTTCATGCACTTCCTGACCATTTGGCACCTATGCATTTGAATGACACCGTTATGCTGATTAGATCATGGCTGGGAAATGTAGGGAATGGGCTGATTCCTGCACTGCATTTGCATGCTTTGTTTAGATTGTCTCCACCTCTACTCTATGTATCCCTCCCCCTTGAATGTATATGAACTACCAAGTACACTGCCTTAGTTAGATTTGACTGACTACAGCGACGCACAGCGCGTTTCTCAATAAAGAGTAACTTCTGCTTGAAAGATATCCCAACGTCTCCTGGTCTCTGCTTCGACGAGGAAAAAGTTTCCTACAGTTTTGGTGCCGTGACCCGGATAGAGCTTCTCACCTCAATCCTGATTGAAACTTCAAGCACAAGAAAGATCTGATCCAAAAGAAGTTCCAAGCTGAATTTTCCTGTACACTCAAGGGTTGGTGAGTGATACTCTATCCAAAAGAACCATTAAGACCAGTACAAAGTTGTTATCCTCTGCGCCATCAGAGAAGAGTTAACAGACAGCTGTAGGGTTTGGTTAACTAAGTTATCCTCTAAAAATGTTCTTTTAGAGATGAAGTTTATCCTCTGTTCAGGCAGGGAAGATTAGTATTACGTGCTAATATTGGTATCCTCTGTTCAGGCAGGGAAGTTTTATCCTCTGCTTTATAAGGGAAGGTTGTTTATCCTCTGTTTAATCAGGGAAGGTGGTGTGTTAACAGAATAGTCATCCTCTACTTTGCTAGAGAAGAAGGTTCATCCTCTGTTAATTCAGGGAAGGTTACAACTGTTACAGTATGTAAGCAAGTTGGTTCTACTCTGCTCACCAGAGAAGGTTGAATATATTACGATGTGTATTAACTAGGTTAACCTCTGCTCTGTCAGGGAAGTGTTGAAGTGTATTGTTGTGCCAGAAAGACATTACAAAATGTTGAGAAAGAACGCTAGACTAATTCCAACAACTGAGAAAGGTGGACTAGCTACCCCTTTATGGACAGATAGTGAGTTCAAATCATTGTTAGGAAAGCACATGGACTCAATAGTGACTGAGTCAGTCAGATTGGATTTGACAAAGAAATTTGGAATTCATCCAGAAAAAGTTTGGTCTATTGAAGAATGCAAAAATGTACTTGGTGCTTGTATTCGGAAGAAAAGTATGAAGGGCATTATCTGCTGCCACAGAGAATTTACTCTATCCATTGCACAAGAACAAATCCAACGTATTGCTAAGTTAGAAAAGCAGAACAAACAGTTGCACACTCGAGTGTCTCGTCTCACTCAGAAGTTGGGCCTTAAAGCCTCAACCAAATGTGACTCAAAAGACCAACAGTCAGATGAAAGCTATCCTGACTTACAGTCTTTCTGTAGACTAGAGGGCAATAGCAATACTGGATTCATGGATAAAGATGTAAATGCATTTGAAGTGTGTGGAGCGAGACAAAAGGCTCAGAGTAGGGTAAAAGGGGTTGACACAGTTGCATCTGTAACCCCCATACTCCAGTTACAAGCAGTCAGTACAGCTCTAGGTCCTGAAGACATAGAAAGACTTGCTGAGAGTTTGCCATCAGTGCAGAGAAATTTTTCTGAGTTTAGGACAGAGTTGTCCAGGAAAATGAAGCTCTATGATATGTCCCTAGCTGAAGTCACCCAGCTAATGTCACAAATCCTGAAAGAGTCAGAATTCAATGATTTTGAAAGTGCTGTAAATAATTCTGAGTTTCAGCATTCCAGCAAAGGTGAATTGAGAGAAGGAGTTCTGAGAGTGTTACAGAACCTTGTTGGACCAAAGGTGGACTGGTCAAAGATCACTAGTTGTGTACAGAAGAAGGATGAAACTGTAAGTGAGTACACTGAAAGATTTTGTCAGTCAGCTGCAGCATACAGTGGAATAACTGACACTCCAGAGAAGGTGTTAGAGGATAATGGACCACTGGTCCGCATGTGGTTCGATGGGCTCTCATCAGAATACAAAAATGCATTGCCTTTCTTAGACCTCACATGGTCCAATGGAACTCTGCAAAACAACTTAGATCGGTTAGCTATTTGGGAAAGAGACTCGGATGTCAAGACAAGAGTAAAGATTGCAGCAGCATCCTTTAAGGTCAACACAGAGAATCGACAGAAACGTAAATGTCCTAAGAGAGAAGGCAGTTGTCATTACTGTGGTAAACCTGGACATTGGATGAAAGAGTGTAGGAAAAACAAAAAGACATTTAAAGAAATGAACAGCTTTACTCAGCTCCTACTCAGTCTACTTGCTACACTGAAACTGCCCCATCCCTCTTCTCCAAACACTTGGAGCAACAGCTTACTGACATGCTAACCATTTGGGCTGTGAGTGCTTAATTTCCCCAGTAATCTACAAGAAAGCTGAAAGACTCATTCTAAACAAAAGAAAGTTGACTGTCACTTCTACCATTTGGGGTACACTGGTTAAGTACACTCACAGCCTTAAATGTTATGCTACAGCACACTCCATTCACTTATCCATCCTCTGTGGGTTATGATGTCTGCTATGACTGATGTTTCATTGGAAGATGGAGATGTAGCACAGTAAAGTTTACAAATTAACTACAGGGAGAGAATAGGACACACAGACCAGTGAGGAGCCCAGGGAAGAACCGAAGTGCAACAGGCCTCGGGGGCCAACCCTGTGGTGAATACTTCCTCATAGGTTTCCCCCTCTCAGTAGTTTATCCCCACCTTACTGGTCTATAGGTGTCAAATTGATTAAGACTAGGTTTAAAAAAAAAAAACAAAAAAAAAAACAAAGGAACAAAACCACTATACGATCACTAGAAGTTTATGATGATCAGAGTTAGACAGAAAAACTATACGATCATCAGAGGTGTAACGTACTAATGTCTATGCATGAATACTGCTGGTCTGCTGTTTCTTTGTTTTCTTGTGTTGCAGGTACGTGTATATGCCATGACGGCTCATAAGCAGCACCTGGTGTAAAGCATCACCTCAGATATCCATGAACAACCTTCATGAAGACAGAGTCATCTGAGCAACTCGGAGTTGCACAACGACAAAGAATCATCTGAGCAACTTGGGACAAACATGGAAATGCATTGGAAATGGACTGTACAGGGAACAGACTCCACAGCTATTCAGGCGCCATGGACTTTTAGGACTTCCACGCTTATGCTACATGGTTTTCTGTGTCATCATGTAGTTTATACAACATATTACCACCCTGTGTTGTATATGTGTGTCAACAGTATACTCAAGTTAAAGAACAACACTTATGTAAATGTTGGACACGACATAGAATAAGATGAATGTGCCTGTATCTGTTACGAGTTACATGACTGGAAGAGGGGACTTATGTTAACAAACATAGGTTAAAGAAGGGATTTAAGAAGGTTTAAATTTGTATTATGTGAGAGTTATTAGAACTCTCAAAGGGGGGACTGTGGGATTACAAATTTAAGAATCTGTTTAAGATCTGCTGATCCTACATCCTGACATAACCTCACATGAAATACTAAGGTGAAGTATATTGTATTTAACATTTTGAGGTAAAGATAATGACAATTTAAGGAGATCAAGGCAGGCAGCCCAGGTGTCTGTAACATTAACCTTTTGTCTTCATGCACTTCCTGACCATTTGGCACCTATGCATCTGAATGACACCGTTATGCTGATTAGATCATGGCTGGGAAATGTAGGGAATGGGGTGATTCCTGCACTGCATTTGCATGCTTTGTTTAGATTGTCTCCACCTCTACTCTATGTATCCCTCCCCCTTGAATGTATATGAACTACCAAGTACACTGCCTTAGTTAGACTTGGATGACTACAGCGACGCACAGCGCGTTTCTCAATAAAGAGTAACTTCTGCTTGAAAGATATCCCAACGTCTCCTGGTCTCTGCTTCGACGAGGAAAAAGTTTCCTACACAGTGATCTTGATAGTCTTTATAATGTGACTAAGACCAGTGAAGGGGGTACAAATGCCTATCACAATAGATCAAGGGTGGACTTCTGCATGCAGTATGACACTATTCTTACATAATGTCGCTGCTTTCTTAGTTACTAGGCCTCTTGAATTTAGATGTGCGAATTTGTGTTCACTTAATTTGTACAAATTTGTACAAAGATCATGTTTGAGATGTATCTATTGCTTTACTGCAGTGTGTAACTTTGTTTACCCACCTCAAACTGAATGAAATCATAGCTTTCAGCGCAATGGTTAGCTATGTCTCAGTTGTAATCGTTTCAAGCGCAAACAACCAGACTTACTTTTCGTGTCGGTGCTTCACGCAAACCCACATCGAAGAGATGGATAATTGCACTACAAGAACTATCAATTTATTTTCTTTGTAACTGCGCCCTTTGAATTTCTGAAAATATTATAACTGTATGAAATATTCTCATTGAGTTGTGTGTTCACGTAATTTCTACATAGAAAATGTTTGGCTTTTATCTGTAGGGGAAAAAGCAATGTCAGTAAGCTATATTCAATATCTGTTTGAGTGAAAAATAATAATCTAAAAAAAAAAAATTGTTATAAACAGTTGAGACACACTTGTACACTGGTACAACTATTTAATGTCATGTTGATTGCTAAAATCTGGATTCTGATCTAAAGCATTACTAAAATCTTCAATCATGGTGTGGAGCCTTGATACTAACGTACAAATATTGTACAATACATGTTGAAAATGACCAAAACTTTTAAATAAGTCCTGTTCCAACACCTCTGGGGAAAATCATTTTTTGTCTAATAGTCTGTCAAAAGAAAAACATTGTGTTATCTGGTTTAGTTTTATTTAAAAAAAAAACAAACAAAAAAAACAAAAACAAAAAAAAACAAACAAAAACATATTTCTTAAAAACATTGTATCAAAAGAATTTGGTAGCATGATTCTCTTGTTTCATCATGTATTAACTTCATATTTAACAGGCTGATAATGGTAGCATGAACCTAGAAATAACAACCGCAAATTTTATAAAGCAAAAATTGTGTCAGAACACATGGTATGAAGATACGCTTGCTTTTAACATTTTATTTAAACTTTATCTTTTTTTTTTTTTTTTTTTTTTTTTTTTTTCTTCCTTTTTGGTAAAACTATCTTACATATATTACATAGTATTGTGTTTTCACCGATTGTCATGAGCCTTTGGCTATCCTTAATGGTTTCATTGTGTGAGGAACTGTTTGGAATAAGGTAATCTATTTGTTAAAAACATCGCAGTGAGCATTTGTCAGCATTATTCTTTTGGTTTACTTTATATTTATTATATTTATTATTGAAACTATAGAAAAAAGAAAAGTAAATCATATAGATCTGAGACATGCGTCACCTTAAAAAACGTCTCAGGTTACGTATGCAACCATGGTTCCCTGAGAACAGGGAACAAGACTCTGCGTTAACTGCTATGGGGAACCGTCACTCGTGACAGGTGTCCGAAATGCCAAAGAATCACATCACTCCAATCCTATTGGCCGGCGACAGCCTATGACGTAAACATGGCGTGAACCCGGAAGTATAAAGGGGGCGCCCGAGGAAGCAGTCAACACCTACTCGTCTTGAGGGACTGTCCAGCAGGCAGCCCGAAGCATGGCATGGGAACGCAGAGTCTCGTTCCCTGTTCTCAGGGAACCATGGTTACATACGTAACCTGAGACGTTCCCTTTCGAAAGGGAACTCAACTCTGCGTTAACCGCTATGGGGAACGATATACCCACGCCGCCATGCTAAGGAGAGTGCATGCCAATATGACTAGACAAACGCACAGCAGTTTCCAGAGAAACGCCGGGAGCAACTCCCCCTCGGGTCACGCAAGGCTGTCAGTGACAGCATTCCCTACGGCCAACAGCCCAAGCTGAGCATAAAGAGGCTCTCCGTAGAAAGCCTTCCAAGGCTGCCTAGGGCATCTGGGACCAGCATTCCGTGGAAAGTGGTCCCTTAAATGGAATGTGGCCAGGAAACCAAAGGGAACCCCGGCCAGTCACAAGAGGGGAACAGAGTCACCCTTGACGCCACCAGGGAGGCTGTACCAACTTGGCGCAGGCCAGAATTAGTCTGGGCCAGCCCTGTCTGTCACACAGAATCTCCATAGCACATTCTTCAGAGAAGAGAGCAAGTAAGAGCGACTGCGAAAGAGCAGTGAGCAACTCAAACCCACGCGCAGAGATGGGCATCCCGGAGAGCAGGACTCAGCTGAGTGCTATAAACCCTCATATTGAGTGGAGTAAAAACACGCTCATCCTGGGATCTACTCAGTGTCTGACAAACGCACCTGATGAGGCTGTGCGCTAGAAAAAACCCTGGAACAGGGGAGCACAAACCAGCCTAGGGGGCTGGTCTCAGCAGGAGACTTCACAGAAGTCTACAACCAATGACCAGCTTAGGGAGCTAAGCACAATTACAAAGTCAACCCAAAGGGAAGTACGAAGCTCAACCTAACAGATAGACCATACTGTAGGCACATAATTATGGAGGCCGGAAAGAGCCTACAACATAAATGAAGTTCTGAAGAAGAACTAGAATCACACCAGAGACGTAAAACAGATGGTGGTATTAGGGTGGCAAGAAGCCACTCGCCTAGAACAAATGTGCCGTAGTGCACGACCAACTATACAATAAGGCTACTGTGGGTGCCCACAAACAGTCTATCCCAACACAATCCAGCGAGCAGTGTACTCAGTAAAGAACCTTTTACTCTTTAAGCAAGAGGAGTACAGCGTACACCATCAAGCGCTAAAGAAGGCCCCATGTGCCTATAACCTCAGCAGGCACGTGGCATCAGCTCGTGGCAGTGTTATCAAGCTCCAGGCAAGACAAACCTACTACGAAGGAGGTTAATGAGTCAGCCGGAGCCCTGGCCAGCCAGCGACATAAATGCCCTTTTACTGTTTTCAGTAAAAATTATTAAAGAAAACACAAAAAAGGTGTAAGCCAGCATGTTAGTCAAGGAGGCCCCAAGGGCCTACCCGTCACACGTGGCGTCAGCTAGCAAAAATAGAACCAAGTAAACAACAATGGTAACTACTCAGCTCAACTAGAGCTAAAGGAAGTAAATGCATAAAACCACACAAATAGCTGGTTTTAACACAAGAACTTACCCTGAGAGGCAAGCCACTCAGAAAAAGTACTCAGTAAAAGCACCTTTTACTCTCTAAGCGAGAGGAGTACAAAGCCGAGCTCCAACATGATACATAGGAGGCCTACAAAGGCCTACAACTCGAAACACGTGGCGTCAGCTAGTGGCGATCAAGACCCATCCATGGTGATGAGTCAAATAGAAACCAAAGCAAACTGAGCCAACATGCAAACTAAAGGGAGGCCCTACTGGGGCCTACAACCTAAAAACATATGGCACCAGCCAATGGCAACTAAATGACTAAACCAGCCAGCAGGCCAAGTACTCGTAAAAAACCAACATTTGGAAGAGTACGCACACACAGCACTTAAGAGAGGCCTGACCTAGGGCCTACTCTTACAGAGGTGGGCGTGGCCAATGGTGGTGAAAGTCAGAAAAATAAAGACTCAACCATGGAATGAGTGCAAAATAACCAACTCAGTCGTGCCAACATGAGAATTAAAAAGGAGACCTGAAAGGGCCTACTACTTTTAACACCATGTGGCGCCAGCCAGTGGTCATAATAGGGACCAAGCTCCAAGGGGACCAGCTCTAGACCCAACAAGTTAGTTGTGGGTAACTAGCTACACAACCTGAGCTAAGCCTGCACAATCCAACGGGCAAATGTACATGGTACAAAAAACATATGCTACCATGGCCTAAGGGAGGCCCACAAGGCCTACTACCTCAAACGACATGCGCATAAGCCTGAGGCAATGCTAAGATATGTGAGCAAACTCATGATCGCGAACCAACAGCGCCCAAGACAAGCTGTACCTGGAAGAGAGGCTACTAACAAAAGAGCCAACAATCTAACAGTAAAACAGTTGCTGTGGTCAGGATCAACCGGGAGTGAACAAAGACCAAATCTATTCTAAGCAGAATAAGGCAGTCTACACTCAACCTGAGTGTGCAATCCAACAGGTGATGCACTCAGTGAAGCACAAACCCTAACTGGGGAGTACAAAAAACACCATAGAGGCTAACCCAAGCCTACAATCCAGAGACAGGTGATAACCTGTGGCAGCACTAAGTAAGCTCACATAATCGAAGATATGTAGGGCTGCGGCTAAGAACCCAAAGCAAACAAGCTTTGTAAAACATGCCATCCAACAGGATAAATGTTTCACAGCCTTAACAACAGAACTAAGATCTGTGATGAACCCTTGAGAACGAGAACTAAAATCATTTAGCATCGTACACTCAACTTGAATAATATCAAGGGGCTCATGCGGAAACATTAAGCATGACAGGTTCTGAAAGTGGGGCCTAGCAACACTGCATAGCTACCACCTGGGGGAACAAACCAGGAAGGCTAACAACAGCCTATAACCTTAGCTGTTAACCCTAGCCATAGCACCTATATATAATGAAGGGGAAAAAGGGCATATGGCCAACATTTCCCTCGGGAGGCGGCCAGAACTAGGAATTATACACCCTGAAAAAGGGGGTAACAAAAATGGGGGTGATGTAACTAACAAACAAACACCTAACCTAGCTCTAGCCTAGCTACAAGCTAAGGCCTAGCAGGCTTGGGCTTCACTTTGCAACCTTCAAACATGAAGGGAAAAATGAAGCACTACAAGCCAACAGAGTCAGGTGGCTGAAACAGGCCGACCTGCATACAAATAACTGAAATAATAAGTGCAAACTCAAACAAGACGATAATATAGCTGAAAAGCTGCACTTAACACAGGGAGCTAAACCTAACGGCCAAAAACAAGGCCTGCAAGAAACTAGCCAGCCTATTGATTCAGTTATTTTGCCCAAAATAAACCCCTTCACAATTACGGACTATATGCTCAGGAAACTATACAGAAAAATAAGGTCTAAAAACATAAAAATTAAACCCATCTTACCTCCTGCGGCTCGCAGAACGAAGATTCCCCTTCCTTTCTTAGAATGAAGAAGGATAAAATCCAAAGTTCTTTAAGCCTAAAAGTACTTTTCACTATCAAGCCAGAAGGCGGGCCTTCAGAAAAATATTCATCATGGGCCCAACTGTCAGCCTGACTGTTAAAAGCCTGAGCACATAGATGTCTGAAATGCTCCCGGGAGGTGGAGGAAGAAGAGAGAGCGAGGGCAAACAAAAGAAATGCCCCGCGAGAGAGAGGAGATCGATCAGCGGTACTGCTGGCGCCTCTGATCGATCACCTCCCTCAGGTCCTGCTTCTTCCTCCTAGCATCCCGCCGTCTCTGCGACTTACTCCGAGGAGGAGGAGGAGGAGGCGCATGAGCGCCGACACTGGATTTCGGCTGTTTGGGCCCAGAGCTGGATCTGAGCGGGATACAAGATCTAAATGCTGCAGAGCGCACCCTCGCCTCCCTGAATTTTCGACCACCGCCTCGACAGAGGTACCGAAAAGCTCAGTAGGCGATACCGGGGCATTGAGGAGAAAGTTCTTCTCTTTCTCCCCAATGTCCGCACAGTTCAACCACAGATGTCGCTCTGTGGCCACCATGGCCGCCATCGACCTGCCGATCGAGGTGGCCGTCTGCTTGGTGGCCCTCAGAGCAAGATCCGTGGTGCGGCGCAGCTCTGCCACCGCCTCAGGGGACAGACCCTGCCCCTGATCCAGATCCTTAAGCAGGTCAGCCTGGTAGGCTTGCAACACTGCCATCATGTGCAATGCCGCACCAGCCTGACCCGCAGTGGCGTAAGCCCTGCCATTCAAACGGGATGTCATTTTCAGCGCTTTGGATGGCAGGACCGGAGCTCTCAGTGTCGGTGCGCTCCCTGTAGCGAGATAGTTCGCAAACATCTCATCAACAGGTGGCATCGACACGTACCCATGCTGGCCCAATCCCTCAACATCAGCGAAACTAGCCCGCTGATATCGATGAATTTGGGCCAAGTATGGGTTCTTCCATGCCTTCTCGATCTCAGAATGCAGATCGGGGAGGAATGGAAGGCTCACTGGAGTTACTGGGTTATGGTCCGAAAGGAACCGTTCGTCAAGCCTGCCACGAACAGGCTCCCTCCTAACGCGCTCCCAAGGCAGCTGCAGCCTGCCCGAGGCGCGCTCCATAACCTCAAATAACTCCATATACGCCGGGCAGCGCGGCCTGGAGGGAGCCGCGGGCTCACCTGCTTCTCCCTCCACGACCATCTCCTGCTCTCTGGGGCTTGCAGCCAGAAGAGCACTCGCTCCTGGATCCGAAGACGTCAAAGACAAGACGTCATCGTCATCCAGGAGCGCGTCCTCGTCAGCCGCTTCGGTTTGAGAAAGGTTTACGCCCTTCTCAAATTTCTCAGCGAGCTCCACCTGTGAGCCCCATGATTTCAGCCGCCGCTCAGCCTCAGCACGAGCAGGGCCGGAACCACCGGGCAAAGGTGCCGACGCCTCTTCCCTTGAGAAGAGGGCCAGACGAAACGGAGCGTCCTCATAGGAAGACGCTCACAATTAACGCAGACAGCGCCCTCGAGCACTGTCCGCGCGTGCTCCTCGCCCAAACAAAAAACGCACAGGTCGTGCGAGTCCTCCAGTGTTAGAAACCTGGGACAAGGATCAGCACACTTCCTGAAATGTTTGTCAGTCATGAGATGAGATCGATGGCAAAGACAAGACAGTCCCGAAACACGAGAAGATGTTGACTGCTTCCTCGGGCGCCCCCTTTATACTTCCGGGTTCACGCAATGTTTACGTCATAGGCTGTCGCCGGCCAATAGGATTGGAGTGATGTGATTCTTTGGCATTTCGGACACCTGTCATGAGTGACGGTTCCCCATAGCGGTTAACACAGAGTTGAGTTCCCTTTCGAAAGGGAAATGTAAGTTTACATGTGAGTTTTTTTTAAACATATTTAACAGCAAAGTATTTTCAAGTACAGAGTCTGATGTGGACATTGTCATGTAGGGGATTTGGCCTGATCTTTGGTTTTTAAGCACAATTAAATACTCTCAAGAGACCCACTGATCCTGAAATCATGTCTCTGAAAGACCTCAGATGTGTAGATTCACTCTATTGAAAAATGCTGTTTTGAAATTAACACAGTTGAAATAAATGACTACTTGTAGGGTGTTTAACACCCATGCAAAATTGTTGGGGGTCAAAGGGCATGTGTCCTGCTAGTGTCATCTCTCCCCAAAGGATGCTCAAGTGGCAACAGACAGACTCAGCACAGAGAAGTGACTGATCTGTAAATCACCTCATCAACCTATATCCTGAGGCCATCATTAATGATTGTTGAGGATCCCTCTCTGAAAATGCATAGTGATTTTCTTAAAGATGCATAAATAAGAGCAAAGTTGAGGACTCGTTTTTACGGGGACTGTGTGTTTGAGTAGTCAAACACACAGATACCTTCATGTTTGGATTTTTTTTTTTTTTTTTTTTTTTTTTAAATCAATTCAAAATGAAATATTTCTAGTTAACATGCTGTTTTCTCAAGAACTTAACCCTAACCCTTCTGCTTGAATCTTTGAGAAATAAGATCTAAGATGACTATGTACAGGTTTTTGAACAGATGTTAAATAAAAAGTATACTTTAGGTTAAATTTAAGCAATATAATTTCTACCATTGGCATCAGATGAAAAGATTTTAAAGATTTAATTTAAACAATATTTTAATTTCAAAAGACTATTTTAAACTTTTAAGATTGTGCTTCGAAATAAATTTAGTACAAAAACATTCACTCTTGAATGGAGTTAGCGGTCTTAACATACACTGTGACAGAGGCTCATCTGTCTGACTCCACCCTCCCATCTCTCATTCACACTGGAGTTTGTTCCTGGGAGGATCTGGGGGTGTTTTATGAATGATTTTATTTTATTAATGCTTTTTGTTTTATTTTTACTTATTTATTATCATTGCAAAATGACCTACTTTGGCTCTCTGAAAATGTAAGGTTTTTTTTAAAAAAATATATTTATTTTTAATTTATATATTAATTTAGCCTATATTTAAATTGTTTAAATAATTTTTTAGTAACATTTTATATTATTTATATTTAGAATCATTTCAATTTAAAAGAGATAAGTTCCTTTTATAGAACTAACCTGAGGCATCACAGGGTCTGAATGAAATCATTGTTTTTCTCTGAAAATGCTTGGTGATTTTCATATTGAATTATTGAAAATGTTACACAATGTGAGACCCATACATTTTTACACATACACTGATAAATAAAATGTCAAAGATTTGATTTATTTAAAGATTTAATTTGAACAAATGTTTAATTTTAAAAGATGTAATTTAAACTTTTACATTTATGCTTTGAAAATAAAAGTTAGCTTGAACAAAATATTGTTTTATCCACCCCCGCTGACCACCGTTCTCCCCTGTCTCTGTGACTATCATGCACTGTTGCAAGTCACTTGGAGAGACAATGAGATAGTTTGTAAACCATTTCATGTTAAGGACATCAACAAGTAAGAAATTTTATATTTTCATTTAACTAAAACTAAATTTAGTATTTAAAAGTAAATTTAGTCAAGTCACCTTTATTTATATAGCGCTTTTTACAATGCAGATTGTGTCAAAGCAGCTTTACATTGATAACTTGTATATAATTTTGGCTTAGTAACTGTTTGTTATTATTAACATTGTTATACTTTTATTTATTACCATCTTCATTCAAAGAACAGAATGTTTTTCACTTTTGAAGTGTGTGTGTGTGTGTGTGTGTGTGTGTGTGTGTGTGTGTGTGTGTGAGTGAGAGAGAGAGAGAGAGAGAGATAGAGTCAGTGAGAGATTTTTCAGATTTCAGTATAAACTAAAAGCAAAATGTTTGTTTAATATATATATATATATATATATATATATATATATATATATATATATAATTTTTTTTTTTTTTTTTTTTTTTTTTTTTTTTTTTTTTTATTATTTAACTACCAAAACGTATTCCCTTATTTACAAAACACCTTTTTAAATTATACTAAATTATATTTTTGAAAATATAAAAATGAAAACGTTTACTACGATACATGTGTTTAGGGGAGAGAATATCCAGTATAAAAACAACCATGTCTTATGCATGTTTTACATGGAACATGTCTGAACATGTCCAAATTCCCTTTTTGCATTGACATTGTTAAAATAAATATTCTTTTACTTATATGAACACATTTTTAAAATTTATATTTCAAACTAAAAGCAATTGTTAACCCATTCAAATATCATTGCTGGAGGAAAACTTTTTCCATGTTTTTATATTTTTTTAACTATAATAATCAGTCTCATTAAATTTAGTAACCGTTTTTTATTATTCAGCATGTTACAATCTTTTGGAGATGTGAATGTTTTTCACTTTTTGAAGTGTGTGTGTGTGTGTGTGTGTGTGTGTGTGTGTGTGTGTGCGCGTTTGTGTATTCTATTTTATAAAATATACCATGTTTATTTTGTCATTTTGATCCGGCTGTTTCTTCATTAATATCTTATTTTTGTTGCTTACACAGGAAGATTAGAGCACGTGCCGGAATGCGGATGCCGTCACACATCTGCTCATGCGTGACCCCGAAAGTTCATAAATCACCATCAGGACTTCAAATATGGTGTCAAAGTTCAAAAATCATCCATTTGTTCCACCCTATAAATGACCCACAGGTCAATACCACAGATATTTCAAAATGCAGAGAATCAATGGACATATTCATAACCCATGTCAAAGGTCAACCACCATTTAAATTCCATAACCCCAAGGTCATGGAGTTCATACAGCAGTCAACTATGGGGGGGATGGGGTAATATTTGGGTGGTCCTGTGGGGGAGGGGCCAAGGTCATATGTCAAAGGTCAAAGTAATTAATCATTTTTTGTCATATGTCCCAGTATATTTACTACTCTTGGGCTAATTTTCATTTCAAAGTGAACTAATCCTTTAATAAAAGTTTTGAATTATGAAACATACTCACCAGACATTTTCTGAACAGTGCAGAAGGATCTTCATGGAGAAACAAAGGGAGAACTTCCAGAACTGCTTGCTTTCTGTGATTCACAATATTTGTGGTCTGAAAAATAGGTACCAAATAAAAATAATTGATAAAGATATGTCATGTAGTGTCACGTTGTGTGCCAAATTATTACACATTACTATACACATTATTTACAATAACTGGTAAACATAGCCAGGATTGCAAAACGTGAAGTTAGATTTGTATCGCATGTCGCAAACCATGCTTAATGATCACACTGATGTTTTACAAACATTTTAACAATCTAATGAATATAATAAGATGAACAAAGATACTTACTTTAAACGATGAAGTTTGAATAGATTAAGTTTGTCGTGATCTTGTGCTGCATGGCGCTATCATTCTACGTGAGCTCCAACTGTCAGGTATTGGGTTGATGGATGAGAGCGAGGACTCAATTGCTGGAAAATAGGCTTTTATCAATAATAAAAAAAAACAAAAAAAACAACACAACAAAAACTACCCCGTGGGGGGAAAACAGACTTGACATAGACTTGAGGGAACCACACAAAAGGGAAAGATACGACAACGAACCAGCACAGGACTGCAAACACAAGGAGAATAAATAGGAGAGCAAACAAGGCAGGTAAGGAGGGAGGACAGGTGGGGCAAATGAACCAATAATGAGGTAACAAGGTGAGCGGGGTCAAGACAATAGACATGAGAGCACATGGCACAAAGAAACACATGACAAGCCATGTGCTCACACCAAACATAACAAAAACACAAGCACTAAAGGAGACATGAACACGCAGCTAATGAGAGAACCCATAAGCCACGTGTTCACACAAAACAAGACAACATGAGAGCACACAGCCCGTGAAACAGACTGCGTGCTACACAGCACAAGACAAAAACACAATATGAAATCACGCGGCAGGTGGAAACAAACCGCGTTCTACACAAGACAATACAAGAGCGCCTGGTCAATAAGAACCGACCAGGCGCTTCACAAAACAAGAGACAAGAACGCACGGCAAGTGAAAGTACACTCAACCGTGCGCTCACAATAAAGACAGGACAGGGAGCGCGAGTGTCCGAATCCCGACACGAAACCGAAACCAAACTAGACATGAGTGCCGGGATCTGAACGCCACGCTCCCAACATGAAACAAGGCACGCAGACAAAAGAGCGCACGGCTCAAGAACTCTCGAGACCGTACGCTCACACAAAAGACAGGACAAGAACGGGAGTGTCAGAGCTCTGTCACAAAACCAAGAAATAAACTAGACAGAAGTGACAGAACCCTGACACCAACGGCTTTTTCTGTGATGTAATAAATAACACGATTATATTTTGAGTAAAGTCTATATGACAAATCGCACATTATTTCCTATAACTGTGATAAATATAGCCAGGATTGCAAAATATGAAGTTAGATGTGCAGGATGTGACATATTTTCTTCGAACGTTCATGTAAACTTTACTTTACTTATGATATTAGTTTCAAAACCAGGTCAAAACACAATTGTACATTTTACTGGCTTTAAAAACTCTAACAGTGGATATATTTGCATGTCGCAAACAATGCTTAATGATCACACTTATGTTTTACAAACATTTTAACAGTCTAATAAATATAATAAAATTAATAAAGATACTTACTTTAAACAATGAAGTTTTAAAAGATGAAGTTTATCGTGATCTCGTGCTGCACGTTTAACTGACGATCAATGGCGCTATCATTCCATGTGAGCTCCAACGTCTAGACTGCATGTTACAGCGCGCATGTTCCAACCACCAAACCAACATGTGTGTTTGTAAACTTACATGTGCATATCCAGTCAACAGTTAAAATCAAGTTGGTTAGACAATTTTTGAACCAACTTATTTCCACTCATTGTCAACTTTTTTCAGTTTTATTGTCCAGTTAACTAATAGATAATAGTTGTTAAAACTTTTTGCAAGTTGGATTTTTTACAGTGTTGTTTCAAATGATCAAAAGAGGTTCAAGAGTCTTGGTTTGTCTGCAGGAATAGGAGCTGGACGATCATAGTAGTCTGAGTGTCTCTCATAGTGTGCATGATGAGCTAATGTATCCCTTGGAGTAAGTCTCTCATCTTGATAGACTGGACTTATGGCTGAATAAGCATGATAAGGTTGCTGATGACCATGTGGTTCAGTAGAAGGGAAGACTATGATCTGTTTAAGTCCCATAAGTAGCTGCTGTCTCTTGGCTGTAGTCTTGAGGCATAAACTGAACAGCTGCGGAAGATTGGCTGCGATCTCTTTGATCAGTGGACAGATAGTTATGACCTCGGTGGTCCATGTTGTAGTAACCACGGAGTCTCAGTTCTCCTAGGTTGTCAGTGAGATATTCAATCTCTTTGTGACTGAGTGAGAATGCAGAGGGTATCCTCGTGACTTTACAGGCAGTGCCCTCATGGGATGAGGAAGATTGTCTTGATCTCTAGGCAGAACTGGCCTGCCCTCAGTCGCTGCCGTATAATGGCGTGAGGAAAGAGCTCTCTGATCTGTATCAATTATTGTCCTTGGAGAAGTCCGAGTACAGGGCTTTGGCTGTGGCAGTGTCTGCGGCAAACCTTGATATGTGTCCACAAATGAGCTTCTTTCACTTGATCCAGTGCTTGTATCTTTCGTTGGTTCTGGTCCGCTTCCAGTATGTGGGGAGTCTTTAAATGCAGGCCTTTTAGCTGGTTCAGGTCTAGTGGCACCATTTGTGAACTGTTCATCATCAGAATGAAGTGGCTGATGTGGCACAGTATAATCAACATAGAAGTCATCTAACTATTTTGGTGGGATGACTTGTCGACGTGGTCGAACCACTGGTAAATCTGGGGTGGCCTGTCTTTCCGTCCTGGACATGGTGATGCTGTAGTAGCTGCCTGATCCAGCTCGAAGGACCAAATTTTGTATGAAAGTTGTTAAGGTGCGGTTCTTAAACTAGGTGACAACCCCTACAGATTGTCCGGGCAGAACAATAAATCACCATGTCCACAAAAAAAAGATCCTTTACTGTTGTCTTTGATTCATACATCAGTATGGGTGTGGTTCTATAAATGAACAATAATAACAATAATGAATATGTATACAATCATGAGGCAGAAACAGTAATGACTGAACAATATAAAAGTAATAATACAATAGCATACAGATTTGGACATATTTAAGTCCAGCAGGTCTATATTTCCTCAGGTTTATTCACTTTAAATCAACTATCAAATAAAGCAGAATTAAATATTTCCACATAATATTTAAACAAAGTTTTATGCTGAAATGAATGCGCAATTGAGGTTACATGCGCACTGATAACTTCAAAAGAATTAGTGTCATGGACTATGCTCCATTCAGCTTAAACACTCCCATGAAACTCCAGGACACAGATGATTCATTTCCATAAAGTTTACTGGGAATATTGTGAAACTGTAATACAATACAAATGAAATATATATTAATATTAAATCCAAATACAAAGTGACAGAGAAAACAGCACGGATTATCTACACAGCGGTGGTCTATATGATAAACGCAATCGAGCTAGTAAGCAATCGGCAGTAATAAACATAAAGCTAACTTAGCCGTCTCAATAATCTTACAAAAGATGAAAATAGGCACTATCCTAATATTACATGATAAGAAATACTCACAGACGTTGCTTTAGCAAAAGGGAAGAGGAAAAAGCGATCGCCTGAGAAACGGATGACTGGTAGAGCTCGCAAACTGCTGCAACTGACTACCGCACAGCGATCTACTTCCTGATTCAGATCACGCTGTACTGCTGAAACAAAATAAAAATACTTTTTTCCTCAAGCGGCATGACACTCCCCGCTTGGGGTCTTTAAAGAGCCCACATTAATTAACGGAATCAGTCTTTGGAGAAAAAAGCAAAAACACTTCTGTAACAGGCCGAGAAAAGTTCTTTCTGGTTCCATCCTTGATAATTTCCACTTGAACTTTCCGAACCAATCCATCTTCTCCTGGAAAGGTTTTTGTAATGATGATGCATTTAGGCCATTGATTTTTCTTAGCTTGATTGTCTTTCAAGAGAACCATGTCTCCTTCTTGGAGATTCGGCCTCTTTCCTTGCCACTTGTGCTGAAGCTCTAATGTTTTGAGGTATTCATGTTTCCACCTGTTCCCAAACATGTCTGCTATGCCCTGAACTCGCTTCCACTCTTCTCTGATGAGATGCGCTTCCTCAAAGCTTCCTGATGGAGGAGGAGGTGCAGAACCTGTCTTGAGGGTCAGAAGCATTGCTGGAGTGAGGATGAGAAGCGATTCCGGATCCGATGACACTGGGATAAGCGGTCTAGCATTCATGATTGCAGTTACTTCGGCCATGAAGGTGGTCAGGACTTCATGTGAAAGATGAGACCTTTTATGCTCAAGCAACATGCAATCCAAAATACGGCAGGCAATGCCAATCATTCGTTCGCACGCGCCGCCCATATGAGACGCGTGGGGCGGGTTGAATACCCAGGTGCAGCTCTGAGTGTCCAAGTACTCTTCCACTTTTTTGAAACCTGAATTCGACTGGTCCATCTCCAGTTCACGAGAAGCGCTGATGAAGTTAGTTCAGCAGTCGGAACGGATCTGTTTCGAGGGGCCCCTGATTGCAAAGAACCTCCTCAAGGCGTTGATAAAACTGCTGGTACTCATGGCTTCAATCACCTCGATGTGGACTGCCCTCGAACACATACAAGAGAACATCACAGCTCATTGTTTAGAGTTGGAGACTTCTCCTCTTGTACGGCGCGAGACAATTTCCCAGGGTCCAAAAACGTCGACACCTACATAGGTGAAAGGAGGTGCCACTTGTAGCCGTTCTGCTGGCAGAGCTGCCATCTGCTTATGTTCCATTTTTCCCCTCAGTCTTCTACAAGTGACGCATCTGTGAAGCAAACTGCTGATGCAGCGTTTAGCTCCCACCAGCCAGAATCCTGCCACTCGAATGGCACCTTGGGTCAGAAGTCTTCCTTGGTGTTTCACTGCTTCGTGATAGTGAAACACAAGCAGGGTAGCTAGATGATGCCGGAGAGGAACGATGATGGGATGGGATGGGATGATGGGAAGAGGTGTGTCCCAATCCTCTGCTTGCTTAGTCAGTTCTCTGAGAATCAGTCTTCCATGAACCGTGATGTGTGCGAGGAATCCTAGAGGATCGTAGAGGCTGTTCACGGTCGAAAGCGAGTGAATGGCTTCTGGTCATCTTCGATTTGAAACATGAAGGTGTCTGTGCGCATGTTCCAGAACAATCCAAGGCTACGTTGTATTGGCAGATCATCAATGAAGAGATCTAGGCTGTTGACATCCTTGGTGCGATCTTCAAATGGAAACGCTTCGATGACTGCCGGTCAATTTGAAGCAATTTTGTGTAGCCTGAGGTTAGAAGCTGCAAGCATCTTCTGTGCTCGCCCGAGGACGCTGATGGCCTCTTCCTCTGCGCTGAAAAACTTCAAAGTGTCATCAACATAGAACTCGTGGTCAATGAATCTTCTTGCATCACTACTATAGTCGGCTTCTGCTTCCTTAGCTGCCCATCGCAGACCGTACACTGCAACGACAGGCGGGGGACTATTCCCAAAAAGGTGAACCCGCATTCTGTAGTCCACGATGTCGGAGGTAGGGTCGTTGTTCCTGTACCACAGGAAACTGAGAAAATCACGGTGGTCCTCCTTGATGAGAAAGCAGTGGAACATGTGCTTGATGTCGGCAGTGATCGCCAACTGTTCCTTCCTAAACCTCATAAGAACACCTAACAGGCTATTATTAAGGTCGGGACCAGTGAGCAAGATATCGTTGAGCGACACTCCTTCATATGACCACACGATTCCTATCTGGTTTCCTTGGATGATACACACCAAACAGGAGTAGGTACGAACACTCTTGTCCAGGCTGTACTGGGGGGGCGACTTCAGCGTGTGCCTTCTTGAACATCTTCTTCATAAACTCTAGGAAATCGGCTTTCATCTGTGGTCGTTTTCCCAATGAGCGCTGGAGCGAGACAAGACGGTCAAAAACTTCCTTTCCTGTTGTTAGGCAGCCACTGTCTTGGCGACCGAAAGGGTAAAGGTGCAGAGATCTTAAAAACCTCAAAGAACTCCGACCACGCCAGGGAGCGATTGCTCTGTTCGTCTAGTATGGCGTACATTCTCTTGGACTCCTTCCTGCAGCCGTTGGGGAACACACTGACAAGGCAGATCTTAGCACATGTTCTGGCACTCAATCCTTCACCATATACTTGAGTGCACGTCGACTTGACCTCCCGGATTTCTGCTTTGTCCTCCTCCCCGCCATCCTCTGAAGTGAAAGGGGACGACTTAGATTTCCAGGTAGGTGGGTAGGGGTGAAGTGCTGTCACATGAGCCGAACTCCCACACTCTGTACGTTTTATCTCAGCCGTGCAATTCTTTGCAAGATGGTCTGTGGAGGAGCAACAGCGAAAGCAGATTTAATGCTCTTTCAAAAGCTGTTTGCGATCATTTATGCTCTTTTCACGGAAGCCTCTGCATTTCCTCAGAGGGTGGGGCTTTCTATGCAGAGGGCAGTGTTTGTTAGGATCAGTATGTTCCGTACTTTCTCTACACTCGGCCTTAGCGGTTCCTGAGACCTGCGTCTTGTGAACGTATACAGATGTCTTAGTATGTTTCTCCCACTTACTCTTTCTCTCTGCTGGAGCTTGCGTGAAGAAGTTAAAACTTGGGTCAGTGCAAGCCCTTGCCTCCATGGTGATGAAGTGTACCAACACGGAGAAAGGTGGAAAGCTAACAAAATGTTCCTGTGTGTATCTTGTGCCAAGGTAAAGCCACTTTTCTTGCATGTTGTATGAAAGTTTCTCGATAATAGGCTTAATACCTCTGGAGGTATCCAAATACGACAAGCCTGCAAGGTAGCCGTCTTCTTTGGCCGCTTGTAGCTCCGACAACAGATCGGCTAGATCCCTGAGTCTTTGTGGATCCTTCATTGTAACCTTCGGAAAGTTTTCTAGCTTGTTGAACAAAGCCTGTTCGACGGCCTCTGGTGAGCCTCATATTTCATCGAGGCGTTCCCATGCCATGTGCAGTCCAATTGCCGGATCCTTAATGTTGACTGTTTTAATTCTTCTTACTTGTTCTGTCGACTCTTTTCCTAGATACTTGGTGAGGAGGTCGAGTTCTCCTGCAGCAGACAGGTCTAGATCGGCGATAGCGTTCAGAAATGATGTTTTCCAGGCCCAATAGTTCGTTGGCTGGTCATCATATGCGTTAGACCTGAAGTCACCAGGCTGCTACGAGCTAGGTATTTAATGAGATCTCCAGTGGACGTAGAATGGTCATAGCTAGCTCCATAAGGTGTCTTGTGACCACGCGTGCGCTCAGGAGGTGAGGGATCTGCTCTGACGTTCTGTTGCGAACGACTCCTACCATGCTGAGGAACTGGGAAAGAGTTAAGTGCTTGATTGTAGCTTTGTTGTAGCGGCTCTCCACTGGTCTGAGGAACTTGATGAACTTGATGTGGCATAATGTCGGCGGAAGCAGCAGCTTGATTTTGACTCGCACTGAGTGGGTGAGGCGTTGAGAAGATAGCATTATTAGGTTGAGAATGCGGAGGATGCAGTGTTGGCGAAGCATAATCACTTCCTCTTCTGACTGATAAACCTCTGCTGCATAGGCTGGCTTGTACCAACACATAAGGGGCGACTCGCTGGTCTTTGACCGATTGAGGAACCTGGCTGCTAGCCTTACTGCATACTTCAAAACCCATATCTTGTAGACCGGCCACAAGGGCATTCGCCTCTGCTATGGTGGCATCCTTTTCTTTCTCATCATTTAATGCATTAAGATTAACTTGAATGCGAGCCTGCTCTACTTAAGTTCGATTTCCTTCTGCGTGTGTGCTGCTCTAGCTTGCGCTGCTTCAGCCTTCGCCTTTGCCATGGCGACAGCCATACTAATCTTCGAGCTGGACGATGAACCAGAAGAACGACTGATCTCAGACTGGATATCTTCGTTCCCTTTTCTACTGTAGCTTCGTTGTAACATAGTGACTCACTGCATTGTCAATAACAGGAGAAGAAAGCTATTGCGTAGCTGACAGGGTACTATAGCGTTAGCCACTTATCTCTTGGTATTGAGTTGCTCCGTAAGATGGCAATCCTTGAAACCCTCGTTAGCTGTGTCGCCGTCTTTTCACTGTCATGGACTATGCTCCATTCAGCTTAAAGACTCCCAAGAAACTCCAGGACACAGATGATTCATTTCCATAAAGTTTACTGGGAATATTGTGAAACTGTAATACAATACAAATGAGATATATATTAATATTAAATCCAAATACAAAGTGACAGAGAAAACAGCACAGATTTTCTACACAGCGGTGGTCTATATGATAAACGCAATCGAGCTAGTAAGCAATTGGCAGTAATAAACATAAAACTAACTTAGCCGTCTCAATAATCTTACAAAAGATGAAAATAGGCACTCTCCTAATATTACATGATAAAAAATATTCACAGACGTTGCTTTAGCAAAAGGGAAGAGGAAAACGCGATCGCCTGAGAAACAGATGACTGGTAGAGCTCGCAAACTGCTGCAACTGACTACCACACGGCGATCTACTTCCTGATTCATGACGTGCGCCGGTATTACGTTACTATAGTTACAGAGATAAACAGATCACGCTGTACTGCTGAAACAAAATAAAAATACTTTTTTCTCAAGCGGCATGACAATTAGCGACCAATTATTTTCGCAATATAACGTAAAAGTAATTAAATCTAACAACAGATACATGAAAGAGTATTTAACTACTTACTTTTAAGATGTACGCACACAGTATGAACAGAAATCAGCGAGAAATTGGACCGGATCAGCACGATCAATACAAACCGACGCAACTTTGATACACGTCTGGACACGAACAGTCTTTGATTGACATTAAGTTCTGCTGATTTAAACCAATGAAATTACATTGGGGGGGGGGGGGGGGGGGGGGTCAAATCACCTTCTAACGTTGTAACACTACAATCTAAAAACAAATTTTTTTTTTTTTTTTTTTTTAAAGCAGAAGTTAAATTCACTAAACTAAAAATGAAAATAAATAAATAAAAACAAAAGCACAGACTAATTATTAGGCTATTTTGATTACCCTACAATAGTCACTTTACAGTTACTGCTATCATAAAAATACACTTAGTTTGAGGTTCGAAATTCTACATATGGCACATTTATGTTCGCCAACAAAAACAAATATTCAACAACAACATATTTTAGCAAAATGTATATTTTAGTCAGAACTATTGCGCTTCTATTTTATTGCACTCTGTTTGACGCGCATGCGCCCGGCGGCACTCGTTCACGGAAGTTTGTGCTTGCAGAAGGCACGTCCATTCCAAACAATATACACTGACAAGAAGCGAAACTCAATAGAACATTGCAACATTCCCAGCAGCAGCCCTGTGTTTCCGCCATTTTGGGTGAAAGCGACTCGGCAGTGCACTAGTTTCTATGGCAATATCAGGGGATTTGTTAAAAAAAAAAAAAGTACATTAAAAGTACATTAAAGCTGAAATTAGCTGAAAACCTGAATGATGACAACACAGAGACTAGTGAGATCCTTTTAACTATTTATTATACAGACTTTGTGTTTTTTTCTCCACAAAATCTTTGCTCTCTAGAAACTACGGAGCCTGGCACGTCACCTATGGGAGAAAAAAAAAAACAATCCGTGCCGACGGTTTTGCAGTCCGTTCCCTCAGTTTATAAACCGTGCTCACGAATTCTTAAACTATTCCCTCGGTTTTACAAATCGTGCCCACGGATTAATAAACCGTACCCACGAATTTCCAATCCGTGCGCTCAGATTTTGCAAACCGTACCCTCGGTTTTTAAATCCGTTCCCACAAATTCATAATCCGTGCGCACGCTTTCGCAATCCGTTCCCACGGGTTTGTAAAAACTGTACTCACGGATTCATTTTAGAAGAATAACAGCAAACTCCCAGGTAGCACACATACATGTGGCCGACGTCGGCCCCAGAGCGGAACGTCGGGCTCACATCTATAACATCTAATAAGGATCGGTCAGGCATAGGCGCGTGTCTTCAGTCAGTGCTCTATTTCCAGCTCGTCGGCTTTGGGTCGGATCACGACTGCAGGCCGATGCCGCGCTTATCTGTTTGCGTGTGACCATTCATCTCTGCAACCGACGAGAGAAATGGCGACTCCGGCGACATCTGTGGTTTTCAGGTAAATTTTCACTTTAAGTGAATTAGAAAAATCTTTTGTTAATTCTGTGACACTTAAAAGTTACTAAGGCACTCGGTTTACTACAGGCAATTTGTGATCACAATTTCTCGGAGGCGAAGGGCCAGATGAGCAGTGGAATGCTAGGTCAGCCCAGCTTCTTTAGCTCAGAAAAGTTTTTGTAAGTAGCCAAATTATCTGAACATATCTCGTCCTCCGCAAAATAAACGGATCAGGTCATAAACCGGTAATGGTAGATGTTTATTTATGTAAATGTTTTAATGGGCGCGCGCGTTTTGAACATTCAAACACTGGAGGAGTTACCATGGTAACGGGCGGCACAGCAGTAACGGACCAGCTGCAAAATCTCCGTCTCTCGCTGTTGTTTTCTCTGCTTTCGGGTGAGTTTAGTCCCCAAAATCACATAAATAATATAAAACTGTTCTGGATACGTTTATTACCTGTAATTGACACGCTTCTGTCGAATGTTTACTGAAATAGTTTATTTTCTTCGAAAAAGTCTGTTAGCATAACCGTTTTCAGAACTGTTTGGCTAATATACTGAGCTCTTATGAAAGTTTGCGTTTTTAATCACATCTTTATGTTCAGAAGAGAGGCTTTGATAGTTTTGTTAAGGTTTTGTTGGTAATTTGTCAATGGGTAATTGGAAGTGAGCTAATTTATTTAAACTGCACTGACATCCCTTACAGGAAGCGCGAAAATCAAATGAAACGAAATGAAATGATCTTTCATGGTAAACAAATTACCTCGATTACATTTAATGTTTAATAATTTAATACAAATCACATTGAAGAAAAAATGTTCTGTGATTTCAGGAGTGAACAAATCTACAACACCGGAGGGGGAAGAGCTGCTGACAGGAGTAACTTTTACTTTAGGAAACTCAGGTGAACTGAGAAAGCTCATTAAATAACTTCATACGCATTTTTTCCACAAAGGGTAACGGTATGGGGAACAATTCTCACTTTAAACTAGTTGCTTATTAGCTTGCATATTGGCAGTTTATTATTACTTATAAAGCGGATATTAATGCCTTATTCTGCATGAACTTATTCTACAACATCCCTAAATCCTACCTGATATCCACCCTTAATTGCTAACAGTAACTACCTTACTGTCTATTAAAGGGTTAGTTCACCCAAAAATGAAAATTCTGTAATTTTTTTACTTACCCTCATGCCGTTCCACACCTGTAAGGCCTTCGTTAATCTTCGGAACACAAATTAAGATATTTTAGTTGAAATCCGATGGCTCCGTGAGGCCTTCATAGCCAGCAATGACATTTCCTCTCTCAAGATCTATGAAGGTACTAACAACATATTTAAATCAGTTCATGTGAGTACAGTGGTTCAATATTAATATTATAAAGCGACAAGAATATTTTTGGTGCGCCAAAAAAAAACAAAATAATGACTTATTTAGTGATGGCCGATTTCAAAACACTGCTTCATGAAGCATCGGAGCACAATGAGCACAGTGTATCGAATCTGCTGTTCGGAGCGTGATTTCAGCCGTTGGCAGTTTGACACGCGATCTGAATCATGATTCGATACGCTGATTCATAACGCTCCGATGCTTCCTGAAGCAGTGTTTTGAAATCGGCTATCACGTTATTTTATTGTTTTTTTTGGCGCACCAAAAGTATTCTTGTCGCTTTATAATATTAATATTGAACCACTGTACTCACATGAACTGATTTAAATATGTTTTTAGTACATTCATGGATCTTGAGAGAGGAAATGTCATTGCTGGCTATCGGATTTCAACAAAAATATCTTAATTTGTGTTCCGAAGATGAACGAAGGTCTTACGGGTGCGGAACGGCATGAGGGTGAGTAATTAATGACAGAATTTTCATTTTTGGGTGAACTAACCCTTTAACCCCTGGTTGTTTCAGTGAGAGTGTCTGTGAAAAGCCTTTAGGGTGAAATAATCAGCGAAATGAGATTAGGTGACAAATGTTATATTGTTTGTATTTATGATAAACTAGTATGATAACAGGATGTTATGGTCATTAATATATTTTCTCTAGGTCTTTTTTGAGTTATTTATTTGTATGTATTTTTTACTGATACATTCTTAAATACGTTTTACTAAATATTTGGTAACACTTTACAAGAAGTTTCATTAGTTAAACATTAGTTAATTATTAACTAACATGAACTATGAGCAATACATTTGTTGCTGTATTTACTAATCTTCGTTAATGTTAGTTAATGAAAATACAGTTTATTGTTTGTTCATGTTAGTTCACAGTGCATTAACTAATGTTAACAAAATTTTAATAATGTATTAGTATCTAAGGTTAACTAATATACCTTATTGTAAAGTGTTACCAAATACTTAAATACTTTAAATGCTGACTGGTTCAGGGGGTCAACAACTTTAGGCATTTAAGTTATTTTTCACATAAATCTGGTCAGCTTACACACTGCTCATACTCAGCCTCTAAAATGTTTGAATTGAATCACCAATACAATATCAGGGGGTAAAGATGTCATTAGAGTTCTTACAATTATGGCTGTGCTCTACCAGATGAGATGTGATCCCCAGCGTTTGGTGCTGAGATTCTTCAGGACAAAGGCCTTGATGCCATGAAGATGGTGAGTTTCCCCAATAGCTGCCACTATCCCAGATCAAGAGACTGTATTAGTCTATCTGTATTAGTCTATTTTGATAGGTATATATGTTATGTGTCTTTTCTTTTTCATTACAGCGCATAACTGACAGGCTTTCCTGTGTAAACCATCATATTTATCCAAATGAGGTTTGTAAATGCATGAATTCTTTTATATTTTATATTAATCATTAATTTTGAATAAAAATTACTTATAGAAGAAAATGTGACAAGGCCTCTCACAAAATGCCATATTAAAGGAATATTCAGAGTGCAAGTCAAAACTGTTTCTTTTGGGCAATATTATGCTACAAATATCGTCTATTGAGCTAAAGTTAAATTGAACCTGGAATGTTGATTTATGTTACCATGCGATACTTTGTAATGGGCATGTACAATGGATTTTGAACTCTACTATTTTTATTGCAGGGTCTCTGGGATCCCCAGCTGAAGGCATGAAGACATCAGATCTTGGCCTGGACAGTACACCACACCGACCTCTGCTTTTGCATGGATGGCTGATTACTACCATGTTCTGAGAGGGTATTACTATAGCAAAACTGAGCACCTGTGACACTGGGATTTCTAGTTGTAAAGAATAATCACACAATGTTTTTTAGAAGTTGCAAACTTTTCTCTCTCTTTCTCTCTTACAAACAACACAACAGTTAAACCTTTTCAAATTCTTTTCTGGTGGTGCACAAGTCCTATTCTTCGAAACAGAAATTAAGATATTCATATGCTCACATTTAAGCTGTGGACACACTACTTTGAGCATGCAAAATTTCTTCATACACTGTAACTGGCGTGATATGACGTCTGCAGAGTCTTTTAATAAACTTGAATTCAACATTTAACAAATAGTATATTCAAAATATAAAAATATACAGTCTACTCGACTTTACTACATTTTTTTTTTTAATTTAGCCAAGAGGTCACACCTACATGTAGTGATTTTGTACTCTTTACACATAGTCGTGTGATGTGAATTTGCAGGTCAGAGTTCCAAACCAAACTTTTTGCATGAGCAAAAGGAGAGAGTCACTTAGTCTCAGTCACCATTAGAAAAGAAACTGATAGTGAATTGTGACTCAGGCTGTCAGTCTCTTTATGTTCTGCCTTACATCTCCTTTAGTGCTCCAATAAAAATAACATGTTTGGTACAAAAGAACATGACCAGTTTTGTTCATGAGTAAATATTGCTTTTAATTTTTTAACTTGAGACTGTTTAGCCTGTAATTTTCTGTATACCTCTGTGTGTATCTGAATGTAAATGCCTTCTCTATTAGTCATATTGACGGGTTGTATATAGGAGGATGTATGCCTTAAACATGCAGGCTATCTGTAACTGTATTTTGTAAATATTAAAACAATGATAACTGAATGTGATGTGTGATTATTACATAAACATGCTTATTTATCTATTAGTATTAAGTATTTGAGATTTTCAAAAACGAAAATGTGTTAACTGTGTAAAACTTCAGCCCAACTGAAATCAACATCGTGTTTCACTCGACTGAAATCAACATAGTTCCAGCATAAGGTAAGCAAACGATCCTCGTCGATTTCCCGTTAGTTTTGAAAGCCCCTGCACAGCGGCCAGTATTTACAGCTTTGGATCGTCCGCACATCGGCCGGAGAGCAACATTTTCCCGATGAGCAAACGCTCCGTGAGCTACGAACTTTGTCCATCGAGACAACATCGGCCCGACGATCAGTGCCGACGGTTTTGCAGTCCGTTCCCTCAATGCACCAATAGGCTAATAATAATAATAACAACAATTATTATTATTTATTGTATTTATTTTTTAAATGTGAAGACTTAAGATGCAAAAGCCTCTAAGTGCCATCTGAAATTTTCTTCTAAAATGAGCATTTTTATCAAGCTTGTATGTTTATGTTCAGTTATTTCACTTTAATGCCAATGAAAAGGACCTATTAATTGCCATTAAAGTGATATTACTGAACCTAAACATACGGGCTTGATAAAAATGCTCATTTTAGAAGAAAATTTCAGGTGGCACTTTTGCATCTGAACTCTTCATGTATTTATTTATCAATTATTTTTAATTTATGACTATAAATGAGTGCACTTAAGACAGTATGTTTATCATAAAATAATTAATGAATGCTTTATTTTTTTTTTTTTTAAAAAAAACCTTTTTACTGTTTTAGAAATGTTTGTGTACTATTCATTCTTAACATGAAGACCTGTTTTGGTGATTTTATTATACTAAGCTTTCTGCCCAAAATGTACTTTAAAAGATAAAAATAATGACTCTCTCTCTCTCTCTGTGTGTCTGCCCTTCGACTTCCATCCACCTTGAGCTCACATTTATTCCTTGCCCTATAGGATGGACAGATTTGGACTAATTCAACATTACTATGACCTAGGTCTAAAGTATTAAGAAATTCTTCATATTTTAAGTGTTAAACATGGGATTATTATCAGCATGAAGACACTTAAAAAAAAATCTTAAGTAGAAATGGACTATTTCACAGAAAAAATTTTGACAACTTAATTGATGTTATTCAGTTTGTTAGGGAAGAGCTCCAAGGCTCAGGAGCATTGCATGGATATAGATGTACATTAAATGCAAGGAAAGAGGACTTCATGTGCGCAAAGAAGACGTCCGCCTCATTTTGTTCACTCTTGACCCACTGGGCACCAAAATGCGAAGAAAAAGAAGAATGCACAGAAGAGCTTACTTTTCAAAAGGCCCCAACTTTCTATGGCATGCTGACTCTTATGATAAATTGAAGCCATTTGGCATTTGTATCAATGGGGCAATAGATGGATTCTCAAGGAGAATGCTATGGTTGAATGCGTACTGCACAAGCAGTGATCCTAAAGTCATAGGGGGTTACTTCCTTGAGACAGTAAGAAGTCTTGGTGGCTGTCCTCGAATCTTGAGAGCAGATATAGGAACAGAAAACAGCACCATTAGGGATATACAGCAGTACTTGCGACATAGGGATGCTGATTCAATGGCTGGAGAAAAAAGCTTTATCTATGGCAAAAGTACGCCCAACCAGAGAATTGAGAGCTGGTGGGCTATCCTTAGAAAAGAGTGTGTGGAACTTTGGCTTGAATATTTTCACCAAATTAAAGGCAACTTTGATGGCAGCTTTTTGGACAAGAACCTTATGTTATTCTGTTTCATGGGCTTAATCCAGGTAAATATTGAATCCTCTCTCTCTTACTCACTCTCTCTCTCTCTCTCTCTCTCTCTCTCTCACACACACACACACACACAACCTTGTTTATACTAGTTTGTGGGGTCCAAATATCTCCACAAAGATAGTAAAATAAAGAATTTATGATGTTGTTGGGTCCTTCAGTTGGACTCCAAAAAGACAACATCAAAGAATGTACTACACTTATCCATCACAGAGAACTGTCTTAATTTTAACATTCTATATATACCAGCGTATATATATATATATGTATATACACTTTTTAAAGAAGTCTCTTCTTCTCATCATGGCTGCATTTATTTGGTCAAAAATACAGAGAAAAAAAAAGAAATATGTATATGTAAAATATTATTGCAATTTAAAATAACTGTTCTTTTTTAATATACTTTAAAATATAATTCATCCGATTTATTATCAAAGCTGATTTCAGTGTCACATGATCCTTCAGAAATCATTCTAATATGCTGACTTATTATCAATGTTAGAAACTGTTTTGCTGCAAAGTAAAAACTTACATTGTTACAAAAGGTTATACATACATATATATATATATATATATATATGTATGTATATATATATATATATATATATATATATATATATGTGTATATATATATATATATATATATATGTATAACCTTTTGTAACAATATAAGTTTTTACTGTCCCTTTTTATGAATTTTGCTCATCCTTGAAGAATAAAAGTATTGATTTCTTTCAAGAAAAAAACAAAAGATTTAAGTAAATGCTGCTATTTATTTATCTATTTATTTTTACTTTTTATTCATCAAATAATCCTGAAAAAGCATCACAGGTTAAAAAACAAACAAACAAAACCAAGCAGTTTCCAACAATGATGACAATAATAATCAGCATACTAGAATGTTTTCTGAGGGATCATGTGACTGATGACTGGAGTAATAATGATGACAATTCAGCTTTGATCACAGAAATAAATTCTTATAAGAATGTTAAAATTAAGACCCATTGTATAGGTTTAAGGAGATTGTAGTGAAGGGGCATGGTTTATGGAGTCATATTTAGTCTTATATAAAAGATGTTGTCTTGTCAAACTTTCCTCATTTTACTATCTTTGTGCAGACATTTGGTCCTCACAAAGTAGTAAAAACAACACACACACACACACACACACACACACACACAGACAGAGAGAGAGAGAGAGAGAGAGTAGTGATTTACCACTATTTGTGACTTTTACAGGAAGATCTGGATTCCACCAAAGACACTTGGAACAGCCACCTGATTCATCCTTCAAGGAACAGCCTTGTACCCCACGGTTGACCAGATGTTATGTACACCCTACCTGAATTATATGACACAGAAGACTACATATGTCATGTACTGGTGGCAGACTGTTTTGGGAACACCAGCAGCATAGTCAGGTGATGGCTTTTGTCTGTTTTTTATGGTATTCATCTGTTCATCTATTTAATGTTTTTGCTGTATAGTCTTGTATGCTACATATACATATTTAATTTAAAAAATGCCAGATTGTCTTTTGTATCTTTTCTGTTTGTTTATTTTTTAAAACACTGTATTCAGTAGAACAGAATTCATTAATAAACCTCCTAATTAATAAACTTCTAACATTGTTGCTTTTGTAAAATTTGTAAGAACAATTTTTTGTATATAAACACTGAGAACAGGAAACATAAATACATAAACAATGAAATTGAGATGGAATAACATGCTGCTGCTGCTGCTGCTGCTGCACATACTGTCTGACCACCTTGGACAAACACAACATTGAGGATAATATTAGATAAGGATAATTCACAAGTATTACTGACATTGGTTATTTTCTGTATCCTTACCTTTATGCAGTATCCATCACCCATACGTTTGCATCAAGGACATTTGCAAACTCTTCTGCAAGCTCAAGGTACGAAGTGTAACTACTTGGAACTTCCAACACACATCCACAGGTGTGGGACTGGGGACTTCTTGTGAAGAAACTCTTTGGCTAAATGTACCGGACATGAATAAACTTTGCAACAAGGAGATCAGCTCCTACGAATAAACAAAATAATTCAGTAAAAAATTTAATATGTATACATATAATAATAATACTATATAATATAATACACAACATCAGGAAATTCAAAACATTTTATACTAATCTATTTACTTATTTATAAATTAAGTGTAATAAATAAATATATAAACAGTTTCATATCAATAACATGTTATATTCTAATGAATATAATGATAGCAAAATATCTTAAGTAATCAATCACCTGTGCAAAAACGCAGAAACATACTCAGTTACGAACGTAACCTTGGTTCCCTGAGATACGGAACGAGTACTGCGTATGGGGAAAGGTCTCCTTTTCCTCGCTGCTGAAGCCTTTTTCAATAGCGCAGTGTAACTGCACGGCCATTGGTTCAAACTAGAGAACTTTTTGAGCCAATGATGGCGCGGCGGAGCTGCGCGAGCCTATGGCGATGCGGCGCACCAAAGCCCATCAAAATGGGCGGGGCATATGGCTATATAAGCGGGCATTTCGCCATAGGATTTCAGGTCATTCGACTGAAGTGACGACACTGAAGCCGCAGCCTCGTGGCACGGCATAGAACGCAGTACTCGTTCCGTATCTCAGGGAACCGAGGTTACGTTCATAACCGAGTACATTCCCTTTCGATACTTCACTCGTACTGCGTATGGGGAACGAATTCAACCGCTCCATGCCACGGCAGGGCCCGACTCAACTTATCATGGACACCGTAGGGCCGGAGCCATCGAACCCTTTATGTTACACTTGCAAAGAGGGAGATAGCTCCCTGGAAGTGGCATGATGGTGGAACTCGACAGATGCTGTCGTATCACACCGAGAGGACCTGAGCTTGCAAGGTCGGGATGTCCAGGTTATAAAGTCTGACAAAAGTGGATGGCGAGGACCAGCCGGCCGCCTCACAGATGTCTTTGATAGAGACTCCACTAGACCAGGCCATCCCTCTCGTGGAGTGGGCTCTAAATCCTATGGGGCAATCAAGGCCCATAGAGGAGTAACATAGAGCGATAGCGTCGACTATCCAACGCGAGAGTCGCTGCTTTGAGACCGGAGACCCTTTGGTGCGGCCGCCAAAGCAGACAAAAAGCTGGTCAGATTGCCAAAACAGCTGTGACCGCTCAATGTAGGTCCTCAATGCCCTAACTGGGCAGAGTAATTCCTACTCTCGCTTGTTCGACGAGGGAGGCAGTGCTGAGAGGGAAGTGACTTGTGCTCTGAACGGGGTCGAGAGCACTTTAGGGACGTAGCCATGCCTGGGTTTTAAAAAGACCTTTGAGTCGTTGGGCCCAAATTCAAGGCATGCAGGGCTCACAGAGAGGGCCTGCAGGTCACCAACACGCTTGACTGATGCTAATGCAAGTAGCAGAGCGGTCTTGAGCGTTAAGGGCCGAAGGTCAGCTGACCGCAGCGGCTCAAAGGCAGGCCCTTTGAGCACTCTGAGGACCGTGGAAAGGTCCCAAGTGGGAACAGTGAGAGGACGTGGGGGGTTCAACCGCTTAGAACCTCTCAGGAAACGCACAATGAGGCTGTTTCGACCCACTGATTGGCCAGCGATGGGAGCGTGGAACGCTGCAATGGCTGCTATGTACACCTTGAGCGTAGAAGGGGTGAGGCCCTTGTTAAGACGCTCCAGGAGAAATGACAGTATCGGGGATACGTCACACTCAACAGGGTCTTCGTTTCGTGCGGAGCACCAGTCAACGAAGACCGACCACTTCTGGGCGTAGAGGCGTCTCATGGACGGGGCTCTCGCCTAAGAAATGGTATTAAGCACATCCCCGGGGAGGTTTAACTCCCTCGGGTCGGCGGTCACGCCGGCAATACCACCTCGTTTTTTTTCTTACCAGTGTGAAAGAGACTCAGAATACTCCGTTAATGTTGCACATACAATTAAGAGTTATACACCATTTTAATCTGTGGAATATCTTCTTTTATTTCTGTACACTCAGAGTAAAAACAAAATGTTGTGCTTTTTGCAAAATAAAGAAAACTAACATGATGCGTGATCTGTCGTCTCCCTCTGAACGAAGTCCAATCTGATAGTTCTCAGAAAATGAACTGTAACTTAGTGAAAACTAATCACAAAAAATTAGACTTATGTCTAAAGAAACGTTGAAATGTCAGGTTTTAAATCGTGTAAGTCAAATCGAAAACAAAAATTCTGTGTTTATGTAATCTGTATGAAAATAGACACATGTCAGAAGTCCGTGATTCAGCTCATTATCCACTAATGCGGCCACGCCCACGGAGTGAGCGCTAGTCAGACGCAAATTCTGAGGCAATACATGTATACATCGTCTCAATCATGTATTTATTGTCTTGAAAAGTGTTTATCTGTATGTTAAAGCCATGGTTAGAGACCTCTGGAAGACATGCCGTTAGTTCCTGGAATGTCCTGTTCTTCTTTAGATTAATTTGTGGACTAAATGTGCACAGAGCGCCCTCCGGCTGCAAGTATGAATTGAAAACACAGTATCCAGCGTTCATAGTGATGACAATAAATATTGAATAAATATTACTCTTCTGTACAGAAAATTGACAAACATATGAGAATCCATCAATATTTCTCCAAATGTGCATGCTTTTAAGCTAAAAGGCTATATGAAATGCCATAGAAGTAACATGAATGTTCAGACGCTTTGCATCACAGAAATCCATTATATTTTAAAGTATATAATAGAATACCATTATTTTAAATTGTAATAACATTTCACAGTATTGCTGTTTTTTCTGTATGTTTGATATACACCATGATGAGCTTGAGACATGATCACAGAGGGTTTTTTCACAGCCTACCTGACTGAAAGGCCTCATTATTATGCAGGTCATTAGAGGTCTTTATGCGATTCTTTTGTCTTCTCAGGTGTGAATTACCTCATTATTCATGATGATTCACGCCTCCACGCATACTGTGTTTCTTGACAAAAAGTGTCTTACAAAAACTAAATCAATATATTGTTTTATATGAACGAGTAGGCAGGATAATTTTTACATAATTTTTAAGCAAAAACTCTAGTCTACAACCTCCAATACCCAGAAGTCTTGTGAACACAGATTTTATATATTTTTTTGGGCTTTATTTCAGTGACTTATGTTTTTTGTTTTTTCAATAACCACGCATAAACGTTATTCCTTCAAAAACACAAACATGTACATACATGTTCCTCACATATTATTGTAGCCTAGTTTGTGCTGAATACAGTGTAATGACACTTTTTCCATTAATATGTTTATGAACAACTGAAAAAAGCACAAATGTCAGGGCATGTCAAAACTTCTCCAGGGCCCCGAAAATCCTCAGACCCCAGAGGGTTAACCTACAAAACTTGCAGTGACTACACCCACTGAAAGAATGCTCTGAGTAAAAATTGTTCTTATATATATATATATATATATATATATATATATATATGCAGGTTCTGTACTTCTACAGTGCATTCATTTCATCTGTGGGATTACAAATTTGTACTATGTTATATCTAGGTTCCAATGTAATAGTATATGAACTGAAAACTTTCTATACATTGTGTTTTAAATTCTGAGGTAAAGATAATGACATTCTAAGGAGATCAAGGCAGGCAGCCCAGGTGTCTGTGAAATTAACCTTTTGTCTTCATACACTTCCTAACCATTTGGCAGAACAAGCTCAAAGCACAGCTGTGCCTTTGTCTCTATGATAATGTAAAGGTATGGGCAATACTGCCAGACTGATTGGATTAGCACCTATGCATTTGAATGACACCGTTATGCTGATTAGATCATGGCTGGGAAATGTAGGGAATGGGCTGATTCCTGCACTGCATTTGCATGCTTTGTTTAGATTGTCTCCACCTCTACTCTATGTATCCCTCCCCCTTGAATGTATATGAACTACCAAGTACACTGCCTTAGTTAGACTTGGATGACTACAGCGACGCACAGCGCGTTTCTCAATAAAGAGTAACTTCTGCTTGAAAAGATATCCCAACGTCTCCTGGTCTCTGCTTCGACGAGCAAAAAGTTTCCTACACATCCTTATTCAAAGTTAATAACAGAGAAAAAGTATACTATTGCTATTTGAAATAAAATATTTTGTTGTACTAAACATGGGAGTATACTGGTTACTTTTACTACACCATTGTACATTTTTCAGGGTTCCCACGGGTCATGGAATTTCTGGAATATCATGGAATTTTAAAAGGTCTATTCCAGACATTGAAAGTCTGGGAATTCTATATTTTTTGTCTAAGTCATGGAATATCAGGGATTTTTGTTTGTCGATTTAAATTTTAGTTTCCATTAATCAAAATATAATTTTTCTATACTGCGTTTTTTTTTTTTTTTATTGCGTTGTTTCACGTGTTTTGCGTATTGTCATGGTTAGGCTATTTTTCAGTGGCATTTTATTCCCTTCCCGCTCATCAACTTAAGTCAAATGCAGTCAGCTGTACCTGTTAACTAAGGCAAACATGCCAGGAAACTGTAAATTTCAAGAGCTTTGGCTACAAAATGACCACTTCAAAGACTGTCCTAACCAGCCGTGACAAGACAAAGGATTCTATTTTTGAAATGGTTTCTATATTTCTAGTATTTTGCAGCTAATAGTTCAGGTCATAGAGAGGGAACAAGGACATAAATGCACAAAGAAAAGTATCTATTACTTACAGTTTGAACATTCTTGTTTCCTTTTATTATTTTTTTTCAAACTCTGAGGTAAATTATCCTTTGTTGCTCTCATAGTGGCTATTAAAGTCATGCAAAATGATATTCAAGCTCAAACCATTTTAATATTAAGCAAAGCCCGAACAAGTGTATTTCATGACAAAGATTGTATCAGTCACTTGAGTATGTATTTTGAAACATGTTTTATGGTTCAATTTTGTTTAGTTTAATTTCGTTTGGTTTTTGTGTTAAGCTGGGAACAGAGCCCACCCACACGCTGTTATGAGTGGCTGTAATTTATGATTGATTTTGTCGTCTTGTAGCATGGTCAAGTCTGGTTAGGACACATTAAGCTAAAAAAAAAAAAAAAAAGGACATGGTAAGCCGCCTTTTCCCCTAGTGGCAGTCACACAGAATTTTCAAATTGGTCATGCGTAGCTGTTACCTTCGTTTAGCCACCATAGTAGAATGAATAAATGTGAATAAATTAATAAATGCACATTGGATAAACTACCAACATTACTTCTGAAGGAAAAATATTAATATTAAATATTAATTATTTAATAATTATTAACTATTTATTTCAGACTTAAATAATCATAACCATTTACAGAAATAGACTAGTGTCAAACAGTCTGCAAATCTAAATGTGACGAAATCAAAAGACTGAATGATGAACTTGATGAGAAACAGAAAATCCTCTAAAGCGTTTAACCCCTGAAAGCATAAAAACTATAAATTAATTTCTGTAGAAATAGTACCAAAAAATATCAAAGTGCATTTAACAGGTAAAAGCGCAAAAACAAAAAGGAGTGTGTATGAGTGTTTAACTTAGTTTTGTACTAAAAACATCTGTGAACAAGTAAATAAAGCTTGCAAATAGATGGATTTAAAATACTGCCTGTGGCTGATTTTTGTCTGCTCAGTGCTCAGCACAACAGTGGCCTGTTCCGTTCATTATGGGTCATGGAAATTCAGCTTTTTAGTCAGTGAAAGTCAGGGAAAAGTCAGGGAATTTGACATTTGGCTTAGAGTGGGAACCCTGATTTTCAAAAAGGTGTTTACACTCCTATTGTGTTGATACATGAAGCATTATTGCCTGTCGAATTTCTTCTGCAGTACAGGTTGGTGAGTCAGGCTGTTCAGGGCAGGCGGTCAACTCAGACGCACTGGGAAAGGATGGAATGTCCTGTGGTAAATCTGTGTTTTCTGGAGGCTGGTGGGCTGTGTCAACATACTCCCGGTTCCACTCTTCACGCAAGTTATGTAACACAATGCAGGCCACCATGACATACTTGATGTTGTTTGCTGCACTGTCATTTCTCTTCATGATGCAGCACCATCTACCTTTCAGGCGGCCAAAAGCATGCTCAACATGTATGCGAGCCCTGCTCAAGCATATGTTAAACTCCTTCTGTGGTTTTCTCAATGTACCGTCAGGGAAAGGTTTCATCACATGGTTAAGATATGCTGTATGCAGAGTCTGGTACAATGAGAGGCTGGATTTCCACTCCTTCAATGGACCTTGTAAGTAATGGAATGAAAGTACCATTTTCAAACTTGTGACAAAGCTTTGACAAACGACTCATGGCACTTCCCTGGCCAGCCAACATCAAAGTCCATAAACCTGTACTTATGGTCTACACGGCCCTGAAGCTGCACACTATACCATTCCTTTCTGTTGTAATAATCAGTGCAGTACCGTGAAGGAGCAATAATGTGGATGTGAGTACCATCCAGGGTCCCAGCACACAAAGGAAACCCATTTTATTTCCTTTAAACCCATCAATGATGGATTGCAGGTCTTGTAAAGATCTTGGTCTTTTTACCATTTTCTTCTTGAGATGGCACAAAGCCTCACACACTTCCCAGAAAATGTTGCATGCTGTGCTCATGCCAATGCCAAAAAGGTTGGCCAAATCATGAAATTCAACACTGCTGGCAAGTCTGTAGTGGGTAAGGGCCGCTGTCTTTTGTAGAGGCACTGGACTTTTCATAACTGTATTTTGGTTTTGAATATAGGGACTGAGCAAGCCACAGAGATTCAGAAATGCCTCTTGTGGCATTCTGAAGTTCTGATACCACTGACTATCTGTGAAGTGTTCCAGCACATCTGTCTCCCAGAAAATGCTGCTTCTTTTCACTGGTGGCTCAGGGGTAGTCACAAGATTGTCAGCTATAAAGAAAATGACAATTCATAAAGTAATATTTAATTATATTTTTAATAAAATTAAAAAATAATAATTTTAATATTTAACTTTTAATAAGGAATAATATATTTTTGTATTATTAATTCAAATATCCTACTTAATAGGAACTTGACACTTTTTTCGGTTTTAAATGATTTTCTGTGTTCTCTCAAAATTATGGATGTCATTTTAAAAATGTGTAAATTAACAGATACAATACAAAATAACGTTACATGTTTTCAAATTGTATTACATACCTGTGGCCACCATGATAATGGCCCATTTCAGATGTTTTTGTGTTTTTCTTCTTCTTTTTTTTTCATTTTGGTTTTATCAGCACCCTCTTGCTGTAGTGGAGCGGTGATGAAAGATTATTCCTGTAAAAACTTTCTAGCGTTTCGGTTATGAATGTGTCCGTTTTTAAAATGCATGCAAAAAAGCCAGTTCTTTGTGGTCAAATTACCGCAAAGCGCAACTGACAACAGTTACCATACGGTGCTCATCGGTGGTCAAACGGGTTTACAAAATGACTTTTAGAATGATCCCCTTTTAAAAACTCTGTGACATGGATTCAGATGGCAATTAAACCACACAACCTTGGTGTTTGTCAAAAAACAGTAGGTAATTCGGCCGGGGATTTTTTTTACACGGGTGGTGGGAGAAAACACTGACATTCTGGATTCGGATGGCAATAAAATCACAGTCTACCGTCTGTAAATGGTGAAAATACCTTACGTCTCCCTGAGAAACAATTACCGTCCTAATAGGTCTTTAGACGAAACTCCCCCCAGCTAGCGTGTCTTTTCGAAGTGACTAGCAGCCTTGTCACCTGACCTGAATACTGTGCGCTGATTCGCTAAAACGGACTTATCGGGTTCTGTAAACAAACAGTAAGGGTGCTTGTTGATTTCTGGCAAAAAACGTAAACTCGCAATGCCTTGACAGTGGACAATACTGGCTTTTTTGACAAAATGTATTTAGGGTTCAGAACGTGCTATATGTGGAGAATAACGCACTGCAGTCAGTTCATTTTTTTTTTAAACGTGGTGTTTATCTGTTTTTGCAACTCTTCATATATTTATCATACAAGCAGTGTTTCATGGAAGGTTTAGTGATCCTTTAGTGATTGTCGAACACAATTGAATAAATTCAAGGCGCACATTTTTATTATACAAAGTTCTTTTACTTTTACTATAAGCGAGTCTCTTTCGAACTTTATTAAATGAATGTACGTGTGCCACTCAAACCAGCATCAGATAAAGGAACAAACAATCTAAATCAAACGGTACTTTGCTGTTTTATGATCATTCGACATCGAACAATGATTACAGTTAGGGATGCACCGATACCATTTTTAAGGACCGAGTACAAGTACCGATATTTTTTTTTCTGGTACTAGCCGATACGGATACAGATTTTTTTTTTTCTTTTTTTTTTCTTTTTTCTTTTTTTGGTGATGTGGCAGTTTTCCAAGTACAACACAGTGAGACTAATGCATGTAGGACAGCTTCTTTATTATTACTCCAATGAAAAAAGTAATAATTTTTATGTGCTTGTCACAAACTTAAAGCACAAATTTCACAATGTCCAATAACCTTCAAAGGGCATAATTACCAAAGTCATTAAAAAAAAATATATATATATATATATAACCTGCCTTTCAAAGAGTGCTAAACAAATATTACAGAACAAATGTTTATAACATAACTGTAATGATGGATCAACAGAGTGTGGATCCATTTGCAGCTTTATTAAACACAGCAGTAGTACAGACAAGGGCAGAGCAGTACTGTAAACAGGGACAGGCAAGGATCAAGACAGGCGGCAAACAAACACAGTCCAGGGTACAGGCAAGGTTCAGGGCAGGCGGCAGGGGTTCACAAGAGATAAACAGTCCAGGTAACAACAAGATATCAGTCCACAGAATAACGCTCAGAAATGACTACCGTAGCAAATCAAGACTTCGTTAAGATGTGGTGTGTATGCGTGTCTTAAATAGTGTGTGCGTGATGCAGTGCAGGTGTGTGTGTGCAATCAGTCGCAGGAATGAGGGCCTATGGGAAATGAAGTCCGAATGGTGGAGAATCAATATTCCGGTGATGGCTCCCTCCGGCGGTCCGGAGGATGAACCGTGGGAGCCATATTCATGACAATAACACTGTGAACGAATGTAAACACAACCTAGGGTGACCAGATTTCTCATGTGGAATACGGGACAAGTGGGCAATATTTTATTTCATGATATAATATATATACATTTATTTAACATCTTTTGTTGTTTTATTAACATTAATGGCAGACAAATATTTAATTAGGCTACTCTCCCTTAAGACTGAATCCAAGGATGTAATATACTGACACATATCCTGTTTTCAGCCAACTGTTTACGTCCACTTACGCCATAACCGACTGTATTTACGTGAAATACTCCACACGATGGACATTTTGACAACTATTTGTGCATTTGACCATTCAGGCACAAGGAGAAATGACCACGCGTTGTCTGAGAGAACTTGGATCGCGCGCAAGAAGGAGAGGGAGAGAGAGAGAGAGAGAGAGAGAGTGCGAGAGAGAGCGCTTCTGGTCTGTCATTCAGCATGATTTGCATGCAGTTCGCAATGTGTTGGTTGTCATCATTAATTTTGAAGTATTTCCACACCCCTGAGGCTGACATTGTTTCTGCTGCTGCCGCCGGTATCTCTGTGCGTGGAAAATTCTGTCAGATATGTCACGTGAGGTATCGTTCTTTGGTATCGGGGGTATTTTTACGAGTATGAGTACAAGTACATGAGCTTGGTATCAGCCCAATACCGATACCGGTATCGGTATCGGTGCATCCCTAATTATAGTATTAAACCACAGTATCGAACCGATGTGTCAGAGTCTAATATATGCAGGTTACAAAGCATTTTAGGCTTTTCTCATCAAAGAACATTTACAAAACTTTTAATAATTGATATCTCCACCCCACACTGTTTTCACTGCACTCTGGATTCCAATCTACCAGGATAAAACCATGAGTCCAGCACATCCATTGAATTCCTAGGCATCAACTCGGATACAGTTAATCTGCAGGCCTCACTGCACAAGGAAAAATTAATAGGATATTTCTGGTTACATCCACCTTCCTAGTCAGGACACAGTGTCCTAAATGCGAACTGCTGTCTTTGCGTGGCCACTTAAACTTCACAATGTGCATAATCCCACAAGGCCACCCCTCTATCTCATATCTCCTCTCCCTCGCATCTTCAATTCACACACTTGAAGATGAGCGTCAGGCCATGGCAGCAGGCCTTTAGCAAGCCTGGGCCACGCCCCAGATTCCGCCACCTCCAGGCCCCACTCTCCTCCTCCCTCCGCTCAGCCACACACCATGGCTTTCCCTGGCGCCGCACCCCATTCAACAATGTCTGTCCCTCTAAACTAATGCCTTCCCCCTAGTGTTAGGTTGCCTTTGCTAGCGAAGCAAGCTCAGTCGTCTCAGCCATTTCATCCCGCTGTCTCTAACCTTCCCCATTCCTCCTCCTAGCGCAAGGCTGCCTCCGCCAGTGATGCAGGCAAAGATAACACTTTATCCTCCTGCTGCCTCTAACCTTTTCTCCTACCAGTGACCTAGAGGTCCTTCAGCAGACCCTAGCCTGAGGATGCATCTGCAAGCAGCGTAGGCCCAGTCATCAGTCTCAAACTCACTTTCTTTTCCCGGCCTACATCTCCAACCGCAGACCCTAGCATGAGGCTGCCTCCACTAGCAGCGCAGGCCCAGACTGCCTATCTGCCACCCCAGCTCAGCATTCCACCAGATCACTTTTCCAGTCTTTCATTTTGCATATGTTGTGAACAACAGTTAAGATGGCATTCCAGGGACCAGTTTACAACAGGGCCCCTCTCTAACTGCTGGTGTGTAAGAAGATGTGCCACACTGTGATTGGATCTTTGGTGAATGAACATAAACAAATGTTCAGCAATATCAGATGTTAGGACAACTGCCAGACACCTCTTCCAGAGCAGGAAGGGGGACCTTCTGCACCCACCAAAACCAAGGAGAGGACTTCTCATTGGATGACACATTGACTCTAACCACCAAACTCACACAGAGATCTATCTAAATCCATTCATAGCTATGTTTGGAGGCCTTAATTTGGTTTAAACTGCATCGCGTCCACTCCATCTTCATGCAAAGCACATTTTATGTTAATGGTTACTGACTGTTAAAACAACAGGTCATGGGACAGACCTGTTAACAGATAAACAAATGCATGGACGATGACTTAACCATTCCATATCGTGTTTGGTGTCTATCTGTTCCCTACGATGCCTTTAATAATTTGAAAGAGGTTTGGTAAATAAATAATGCATGGGTAAAATGTTAAAGACACTATTTTAACACTGTACTTTATGCTATGCAAACGAGTTCCACACTAGGATGGGCAACACCGGGGCTGCTTCAGATAACAGTGGCCAATCACACTCCAGGATCGGCAAGGTGCCACATTTCAATCTCCTCCTCATCAGAAAGGGATAAATATGTCCCCCAGGTAGACACACCCTTGTTCTGCGTTTCCAGCTCGACGGGGAAGGAGACATTAACAGACACTCCATATCCTGAGTTTCTGACCTGACGAGGAAAGAGACTACAAGAGAGTTAAGGTTAAGCTTTTGCGAGCAAAACCTTTCACATTGCTTCCAGCTGCACTCTAGCTGCAAAAAAGGGCCCCAGCATTGAGGGACTTCATCTGACCCTTACGGCTCCTACAGCAGTGCAGCCCAGTCCGTAAAGGACCTCTGCATCGGCAGACATTGCCTGTACTACACGGCTCGTCAGCGACGCAGCCAGCCTGCAAAGGAACCTGTGAAGATTCATCTGACCCAGCTGCCCAGTCCATCCTAAAGGACCCTCTTGGCGCAACCGAAGTTCAGCATCCTCCAGCCAAGAGTGGCACGACTACTGGATCGCAACTCCGCGCCCTCCCACTGCACGCAGCCAGCATCATCAGTGGAAGACGTCTCTGCTACCGGATTGATCACCCGACTGTGTGGAACGTAAATATAAATTTACCAAACCTCTTTCTAGAGACCTTGGCATTAGTTTACACATGCAGCATATGTTTTTCTAACCTTTTTAGATAATAGTTACTTGAGGTCAGCTTGTTACAAATAATAGGGATATTATTTGTTGAATGATAAATAAGCAATTATTTATCACCATTTTACCAGAGCCATTAGGTGGTTTCCATAAGAAGCATTCCCATACAATTTTCTTCCATTCTACATTCAGTTCAACCGCATTACATTTATCCATTCTGTGTTCACTTCATTTATTTGTTTCGCCGATTTAATTCAGTATTTTCCTTTGATTATTATTTTACTATCTTTTAGAAGTGCATATTCATTACTTTATTATTAATCGTTGTGGTATTTACTCTTGCATGTCTATTGTTAATAAATTCCATTGATTTTATTATAACTGTGTCTTCCTTGTGTTGATGATCAAAGACTCTACTAGTTGACCGACTCCCTCCAGTTTATATTAATTCTGAATAATTGAACAACTCTTTTTGGAGTGTTCTTAAATTTTTAAGATAGTATTCTTGACTGGTGCTCCGTATTACAAAAGAGGGGATGGGTCATCTGATACACCCATAACCACACCTTAAGTGACACGTGATCAAAAATCACTACGTCACCAGTGAATGGAGTAAAAATCACTACACATAGGTGCAGCAACCACAGCTGCTCAAAAAGGCCGCTCCCAGCATCAGATTCAATCTCTCAGTGGCTGGTTGCCAAAGGCTTTTAAGAGTTATATTCGCTCCTATTGCTTCCACATCAAAGAAGCTCAATGAACCCTTATCAGCTAAATTCTTCAGCTCCAGCTTGTTCTCACACACTCAAACCTACAGGCTCACCATATCCACCTCAATTAACACCATCAATCCGTTCAATAGTGAAAATATTTTTTACTTCACTGCCGCAGAAGTGTCAAACCCTCATCAGCTAAAAAAAAAAAAAAAAAATTCCACGTTTTCCCTTTCCCCATCCAGCGAGGCTTACCGTCTAATGCAGTGAGTATTGAACTCCCGCTGGATGCTGTGAGGGCCCTCCCGGTCGAGCGCCCATGTTTTCTCTTTCCCCATGTTTTCTCTTTCTCCATCCGGTGAGGCCCCCGTCTGAGGTCCCTCTCGGTCAAACGACCAGGCTTCGTTTTGAAACACCAGCCCGCCAAATCTTGGGGTCATTTGGGGGGGTCTTTAGTCTGGCAGCTGTCCTTTGCTAATTTGCTTTTTGGGGGAGTACTCTGGGTTCAGGCCAAATTCCGAGCTTGGAGCCCTCCCCCCAGACAGCACACCAAATACGCATAACCTTTACTATCTAATTATATGTAAGTGAGAGCTTGTGAAATTATGTTTTATTAACAAAGTTCGGGAGGAGCACGTTCAGATAATTAACCTAATTAACACGAGAGGAGCGCATTCAGTTAATCAACTCAATTAATGATAAGAGGTAAATATACAGCAGACTTACCTCTGTTTGTTGACAGTTTATCAGCATCCCTCCACCACCCCATCTCCTCACTTCTATTTCTAACTATTCCTATCACATCCGGGGGGAGTACTCTAGGTTTGGACCAAACTCTGAGCTCTCCGAGAGGTTGTAGGTTCGAGTCTCAGTACCGGCAGGAAATGTAGGTGGGGGGAGTGAATGAACAGCGCTCTCTCCACCCACATTGCCCACAACTGAGGTGCCCTTGAGCAAGGCACCTAACCCCCAATTGCTACCTGGGCTACATTATATACAATGAAGACGCATGTTAAGGGGGCGTGTCAAGGAGAATCATGACAACACAATTCTTCCAATTTCAAATCCTGGTGTTTGAGAATGGTAGAAAAGAATAATTCATAATATAAACTGGGAAGTTAATTTTGAGTTCTGAAACTTGCAGTATGTTTTGATTATAGAGTAACCTCTTATATGTAAGTACCAATAACATTTTGATTCTCTATTTCATGATCCCTTTAAAGCTAAATGGTGAGAGAGTTTGAGTTAACAGAATGATTCAAGTTGTTTTATTTATTTATTTATTTATTTTTGTAATATATTATATGTATTTTGTCATACATTTTATATGAAGTTTAAATTAGTTTAATAGGTAAGAAATGTGTTTAATGGTAGATACTTTAAATGTGACTACATGCAGGGTCCAAAGAAGACATTTTTAAGGTTGAGAGCAGAACGGGAATACATTCTCACACACACAATTTGCGCACGCAAATTATCAAAGTACATATTTATTTAATTAACTGTACATTTAACTGCAATAAGAAATTCCTGTTGTAAGAACAGGTATGGGGTGATGAACAGTGCACTGCATTGTCATTGTCAGGATTCAGAGAGGAAGGACCAGGCAGGAACACAAGGAACTCGTAGCTTGATGTAGATCTCAGATGTAGAATCAGTCTTTCCGCCAGGTAGAGACTCACAGAACCAGAAGCTTATAACTTGAGTTTGATAGTTGCACCAGTCAGGCTGCCAGGCAGTTAAGAGTCAGTGGCCAGGGAACTCAGGATACAAGGCAGGAACAAACACAAGAAACATACAAGACGAGACACAAGACAAGACAGACAAGATATAACAAATAAGAGAACCAAAAAATAATCTAATAACATCAATGACTAAAGAAACAAATGTAAAGAAACAAGAATATAATTAAAGCTAACGAAACTCAAATTAAAAAAAAGAAAAGAAAAGGTATAAACGAAAGAGCTAAAATCCTAGAAATAAAAAACTGGAATTGCAAAAGAAAAGCAGGACTTTCTCTTAACAGGAAAAAATAAAATTGAAGAAAACAAGTAGAAATAAAATTCTAAAACAAAAGAAAATCTAAACTAGGTTAGAATGCACGAGAGCTAAACTAAGCAAAACAGTACTAGAAAAAAAAATAGCAACAAGGATACTTTGTTACTGAAAATAAGATCAAAAAATAACTAGAGCAAGAGCTAAGATAACTACAAGAGCGAAAACCAGAAAACACCACAAAGCACACACAACGAACCAGCAAAGACATGAGGGAAGGAGGCACAATATAAAGGAAATAAAGCACATGAGGATCAGTGCCCGGTTGCATAAAGCACCTTGCATAAAGTTTTTCCTTTAAGTATGACACTTAAGGCGTGATTTCTCCTTAACTAGATAGGTAGATAGATAGATAGATAGATAGATAGATAGATAGATAGATAGATTCACAAATAACCTGCCTGATCTGTCTCAGCTGCTCAGTGTACCCAAACACACAAATGAACTTGAGGAAATGACTAGCAGTATGGGCACCATTTTCTCTAGTACATTAGATACTGTTGCACCCATGAGATTAAAAAAGGTTAGAGAGAAAAGTACTGCACCATGGTACAACAGTATTACTCGTGCCATAAAGAGAGAAACTCGTAATCTAGAGCGCAAATGGAGACAAACCCATTTAGAGGTCTTTAGAATCGCATGGAAAGTGTGGGATTACAAATTTAAGAATCTGTTTAAGATCTGCTGATCCTACATCCTGACATAACCTCACATGAAATACTAAGGTGAAGTATATTGTATTTAACATTTTGAGGTAAAGATAATGACAATTTAAGGAGATCAAGGCAGGCAGCCCAGGTGTTTGTAACATTGACCTTTTGTCTTCATGCACTTCCTGTCCATTTGGCAGGACAAGCTCAAGACACAGCTCTGCCTTTGTCTCTATGATAATGTAAAGGTATGGGCGATACTGTCAGACTGATTGGATTAGCACCTATGCATTTGAATGACACTGTTATGCTGATTAGATCATGGCTGGGAAATGTAGGGAATGGGCTGATTCCTGCACTGCATTTGCATGCTTTGTTTAGATTTTCTCCACCTCTACTCTATGTATCCCTCCCCCTTGAATGTATATGAACTACCAAGTACACTGCTTTAGTTGGACTTGGATGACTACAGCGACGCACAGCGCGTTCCTCAATAAAGAGTAACTTCTGCGTGAAAGATATCCCAACGTCTCCTGGTCTCTGCTTCGACGAGGAAAAAGTTTCCTACAAAAGACAGCACTTCCCGTTATAAAAATGCTATAAAAGAAGCCAGGGCTGACCATCTCCACAAACTAATAGACAGTAACCAAAACAATCCAAGGTTCTTGTTTAGTACAGTGGCTAGATTAACAAATAAAAAGACATCACCATAACAGAATATTCCATTACAGTTTAGGAGTAATGACTTTATGAATGTCTTTACTGAGAAAATCGAAAGCATCAGAAATACAATTGTAAATATACAACCTTTGACAGAGTTTTATGATTCAGCCTCAATTATTGCCCCTCAAGAACAGTTGCAGTGCTTTACAACTATAAGACAGGAAGCGCTAAATATCATTGCATCTAAACTAACAACATGTTTGTTAGATCCAATACCCACTAAACTACTGAAAGAATTGTTACCTGTAGCAGAAAAGCCTCTTCTCAATATTATTAACTTGTCTTTATCTCTAGGTCATGTCTCAAGACCGTTCAAGCTGGCAGTTATTAAGTCTCTCATTAAGAAACCACAATTAGATCCAAATGTATTAGCAAATTATAGACCCATCTCAAATATTCTATTTATGTCTAAAATACTAGAAAAAGTTGTGTCCGCTCATTTGTGCTCGTCCTTGCAAAAAATTGATATCTATGAAAAATTTCAGTCAGGATTCAGGCACAGAAACTGCGCTTGTTAAAATTACAAATGACTTACTTTTAGCTTCTGACCAAGGCTGTATATTAATACTAGTGTTACTTGTGTTTGACACTATAGATCATAAAATACTCTTAGATCGACTAAAAAATTACACTGGTATTCAGAGACAAGCATTAAGGTGGTTTAGATCGTACCTATCAGACCGTTACCATTTTGTATATTTAAACAGGGAAAAATCTAAGATAACATTAGTAAATTATGGAGTGCCGCAAGGATCTGTGTTAGGTCCTCTGCTATTTTCAATATATATGCTGCCACTTGGTAATATTATAAGAAAACATGGAATTAGTTTCCACTGCTATGCCGATGATACTCAGTTATATATTTCAACACGACCAGATGAAATCTAAATTATCCAAATTGACAGAGTGTGTTAAAGATGGAAAACTGTGGATGACCAGTAATTTTCTTCTATTAAATTCAGACAAGACAGGTATTACTTATTGGACCAAAAACCTGCACACATAATCTCTTAGACTACAATTTGCATTTAGAAGGATGTACTGTTACTTCATCCTCGACAGTTAAAGACCTGGGTGTTATATTAGACAGCAACTTGTCCTTCGAAAATCATATTTCATGTTACAAAAACAGCCTTCTTCCGCCTAAGAAACATTGCTAAGCTACGGAACATGTTATCTCTTTCTGATGCAGAAAAAATAGTTCATGCATTCATGACCTCTAGACTAGATTACTGTAATGCATTACTAGCTCACTCGGGCCCTAAAGTTAGCAGCCAGAAAAATGGAGCGCAGCTGGAAGAAAACAAAACTAGAAGTATTTTGCATTTCGTGGAGAGAGAGAATGATTGAGTACAGAAAGGCCTTAAAATCTGCTAGATCTGCTTATTTTTCAAAACTTTTAGAAGAAAATAAACACAACCCTAGGTATTTATTTGATACAGTGGCTAAATTAACAAGAAATAAAGCTTCAACTTCTGATGTTTCCAAAGAGCACAGCAGTAATGACTTTATGAACTTCTTTACTTGCAAGATTGATAATATTAGAGAAAAAATAATAACCATGCAACCGTCTATTACAGTATCACGTCAGATAGTGCATTGTAGTGTCTCTGAGGAAAAATTCAGTTCATTTACTGCTTTAGGAGAGGAAGAATTGTCTAAACTTGTTAAATCATCAAAATCAACAACATGTATGTTAGACCCTATACCGACTAAGCTATTAAAAGAAATGCTTCCAGAGGTTATAGATCCTCTTCTTAATATCGTCAATTCATCTTTATCACTAGGATACGTACCGAAAACTTTTAAGCTGGCTATTATTAAACCTCTTATTAAAAAACCACAACTTGATCCTAGAGAATTAGTCAATTACAGGCCGATCTCAAATCTCACTTTTCTGTCAAAAATACTAGAAAAGGTAGTATCATCACAACTATGTTCCTTTTTAGAAAGAAATAGTATCTGTGAGGATTTCCAGTCAGGATTTAGACCGTACCATAGTACTGAGACTGCTCTCATTAGAGTTACTAATGATTTGCTCTTATCATCAGATCGTGGTTGTATCTTTCTATTAGTGTTACTGGATCTTAGTGCTGCATTTGACACTATTGATCACAATATTCTTTTAAATAGACTCGAAAATTATGTTGGCATTAGTGGAATTGCATTGTCATGGTTCAAATCATACTTATCTGATCGTTATCAGTCTGTAGTAGTAAACGAAGAGATGTCATATCGATCACAAGTTCAATATGGAGTACCGCAAGGCTCAGTACTAGGACCGTTGCTGTTCACTCTGTACATGCTACCCTTGGGAGATATCATTAGGAAGCATGGCGTTAGTTTTCACTGTTACGCTGATGATACTCAGCTCTATATTTCTTCGCGCCCTGACGAAACTTACCAATTCACAAAATTAACAGAATGCATAGCTGATATAAAAAATTGGATGACCAGTAATTTCCTACTACTAAATTCAGAAAAAACAGAGATTCTAATTTTTGGACCAAAAACTTCTTCACGTAATATCCTAGAATACTGTCTAACACTTGATGGCTGCTCTGTTAAGTCTTCGTCGTCTCTTAGGAACCTGGGTGTGCTCTTTGATACCAATCTTTCATTTGAAGGCCATGTTACTAGCATCTGTAAAACCGCATTCTTCCATCTTAAAAATATATCTAAACTACGACATATGCTCTCAATGAAAAATGCAGAACAGTTAGTTCATGCATTCATGACCTCAAGGCTAGATTACTGTAATGCTCTACTGGGTGGTTGTTCTGCTCGCCTGATAAATAAACTACAGCTCGTACAAAATGCAGCAGCTAGAGTTCTTACTAGAACTAGGAAGTATGACCATATTAGCCCAGTTCTGTCAACACTGCATTGGCTTCCTGTTAAACATCGTATAGATTTTAAAATCTTGCTAATTACTTACAAAGCACTAAATGGTTTAGCTCCCCAGTACCTGAGCGAGCTCCTAATTCATTATAGTCCTTCACGTCTATTGCGATCTCAGAATTCAGGCCAGCTGATAATACCTAGAATATCAAAATCAACTGCAGGCGGTAGATCCTTCTCCTATTTGGCACCTAAACTCTGGAACAATCTTCCTAGCATTGTTCGGGAAGCAGACACACTCTGTCAGTTTAAATCTAGACTAAAAACGCATTTCTTTAACCTGGCATACACATAACACATTACCAATTTATATTTTCAAATCTGTTAAAGGATTATTAGGCTGCATAAATTAGGTCAGCCGGAACCGGGAACACTTCCTATAACGCCTGATGTACTCGTTACATCAGAAGAAGAATGGCATCTACGCTAATATTAGTCTTTCTGGTTATCCCGAGGTTCACCGTAGTCAACCGGATCCAGGCCGTATCCAGGTGAGACCAAGGACCTGCGCCTTGACACGACCACAACGCAGCCCTGAAGTATCAGCAGAGATTGAGTCTAGAATAAATACTTTGAATGTTGCGATCCTGTCGGACTTATGATAGCTACCTGAATCGTAACAAAGCACTGTTGGCCAGAGGAGAACTGGCCCCCGACTAAGCCTGGTTTCTCCCAAGGTTTTTTTCTCCATTTAAACACCTATTTGCCACTTGTCTGCCACCTGATGTCACCTGATGGAGTTTGGGTTCCTTGCCGCTGTCGCCTTTGGCTTGCTTAGTTGGGGACACTTGACATTTGACTTGACATTTGATATTCAACAGTGCTTTGATCTGCCTGCATTGACACTATTCTTTTAAGAGCTGCTGTGCAGCCAAATAATATACCAGTTATCAATGTAAAGCTGCTTTGACACAATCTACATTGTAAAAAGCGCTATATAAATAAAGGTGACTTGACTTGACTTGACTACTAGCTGGTTGTCCTGCATCTTCAATAAACAAGCTACAATTAGTCCAAAATGCAGCTGCTAGAGTTCTTACCAGGTCAAGAAAATATGATCATATAACACCAATTTTATCATCTCTACACTGGTTACCTATTAAATTCCATATCGATTATAAAGTATTGCTACTGACCTATAAGGCCCTAAATGATCAAGCTCCCGTGTATTTAACCAATCTTCTATCACCTTACAATCCATCACGCTCCTTAAGATCACAAAACTCTGGATTTCTGGTTGTACCTTGGATATCTAAGTCCACTAAAGGAGGGAGAGCATTTTCACATTTGGCTCCTAATCTCTGGAATAGCTTTCCTGATTATGTTCGGGGCTCAGGCTCACTCATCCAGTTTAAATCTAGATTAAAGACGTATCTCTTTAGCCAAGCATTCACATAATGCATCTCATATCAGATCAATTGCACATGACTATCATTGCTTATTGTTATGAACAGCAGCTACTCTAATTATTCTCCATTTGCTTTTCTGTTTTATCTTGGGACACCTGTCCCAAGGTGACTAGAGAGAACATTAGCTTTAGTTTGGATCCAGCCTCTTATGAAAACTTCAGATGATCACCACCCGTGAAGAGATGACCCCAACCTCTGCGAGGGCTTCAGATGAAACAAATTCCGGATTAACATGCACCATTCCAAATTTTGCTATATATCCTGATCATTTTTAACATGTTTTAATTACTTTAACGAGTTCACCGTTCTACGTTAAATTAATACATTGCTTAAATAAATACATTGTTAGCTAACTGCATGATTGTATATGTACATTTCTGAAATTACATAATTTGGACACAGTTCCCTCTGATAACAGATCACTCTAAAATTGTAATGTTGACATGAATTTCCTGTAAAGCTGCTTTGGAACGATATCTATCATGAAAAGCGCTATACAAATAAATGTGAATTGAATTGAATTGAACTAAGGGAATGACTTAAGGGTGTTGCATATAATCCCTTAAACTGTTCTCTTAGGTAAGGGAAACCATTAAGTGTTTCACGACAGCAACCCAGGTTTTGCCGTTATAAAATTCTACTGTTGCCATGGACACGTTATTTGTTAATACAGATTGCGATACGTTTTCACAGAAAACAACATAAGATGGATAAGGAAAACAAAAAAGAAAACTAATATGAAAGAGAAAGACCAGACGAGAAACTCAAATTGATAGATTTCTGCTGTCATTCACTCACCCTCATGTCGTTCCAAACCCATAAGACTTTCATTCATCTTTGGATAACAAATAAAGATATTTTTAATATTCTCTCATCATTTATGTCCATTCGTTGAAAGACATATGAATAAGGCTGTTTCAGAAGCTCAAACATGCGCGCAAGCACAAGAACCAATGAGGTTTGTTCTTGCGCGATGCATATATGACCATATAAGATATGTGCTACATATGCAATTCCATCAATGTTTATGTGAAAAAACGCCTAAATTACAATTTGTTTATCATATAAGGCGGTCGATCATGTCTCGTTAGAAGACTTGGATTGAATCTGCTCACTCTGTGTAACACTTAAGGTGAAGTTTTCCAAACCTTATGTTATGCTTAGGGAAATGACAGTTAAGGGGCTTTATGCAACACTTATCGTTTTTTAAGGGATTACTTAAAGGGGGGGTATCACACACAGTTTCTGCCAATCTCATGTTAATCTTGAGTACCTATAGAGTAGTAGTGCATCCTTCATATCTCCAAAAAATCTTTAGTTTTATCATATTTATAAAAGATACATACGCTGTACCGAGTCTTTCCGAAAACAGCTGAGCGCCTGGAGGCGTGCCGTGTGAGCGGAGCTAAAGAGTGATGAGCACGCGCAGCTTTTGCGTAGCGATCATCTGCAAGCTATTAATGGTCAGCTGAACAAATGTATTTAAATACACACAATACACCATCGCATTATCCCTGGATAACTTCTAAATCACTATAACACAAAACTCTCAGCTCCACTTAATGCTGGGTTCTTTGGGAAGCAAGGTTGTCTTTCCCTCACAACCAAAAACACACTTCTTTGGTGACATTGTTGATTTCGTGAAGTCCTGTGACCTGTGCAGTGCTGCTGACGACTTCTATAAAGCCGGACGCGTGTTGATGGGCGTGCTCTTGCTCTCTCACTCTGGTCGGTGTGTGTGCGCGCGCTCTTCCGGGAGAAGTGCCCGTACAAGGAATTCCGACCTATCTGATGTCACACAGCCATACGTGAAAAAAAGACTGCAAAGTTTATGAGGATTTGGAAGAGTATTTTTGGCACAGAAATACTCTGTCATACATCCAACTCGTGTTTTGAAACTTTGGCTATTTTTAGCATGAGAATCCAACTCTTTAATAGTGTAAATAAGTCAGAATACATGAAATAGCATTATATCCTCCCTTTAAGTGAAAAATAAATACTTCTTAGGGAAATTCTTAGGGTTTATGACGTTTCGCCTAAAGAAACTCTTAAGTAACACTTAACAGATATTTTCTGCAACACCCTTAATTTTAAGGGAAACATAAGGGCAATCTTAAGGGAAAATTACACTTAAGGTGCTTTATGCAACCGGGCCCAGGTGAGCACAATTAGTGAAATGAGGACTAGACAGAACTAAACAAGGGGGCATGGTAACAGCATACAAGGAGGCAGGACAAGAGGAGCACATAGCAAACACAAACAAAGACAAAGCCATGTGCTGACACACAACACAAACATAGAGACATGAAACAAAGACAAAACAGACAAGGCTGCCAGGGCAGAACCCTGACAGTCATTGTAACATTCCAGGTGAAGATAATTAGGAAATTACATTGTTTTCATTGTTCCCTTCCCATTGCCAAGTGTGTTCCAAATGGTTACTTTATGTGCCCTGCTCCATCCAAACTCCCCACTTCAAGGGCTCTGCTCTTTGGAGTGAGTAGGGCATGGGGATGCTCACTTACTATTGAAATTCGGCCAAATTTCGTGACCACGACAAAATTAAGTGAACCGAATATGTCCCTTCCAGGTCACAGTACTGCCTTAAGTAGCTGTACTGTTTTACCCCGCCAATCGATTTAGTGCTTGAGTACCCTGCTAAAAAATCCAGCATTGCTGGTTACCAACATAAGGTATGTTTTGCATGCTGGGACCAGCAAGGGACACTGGTTTGCTGGTCCTCTGCTTGGGAGGTAGGAGTGCTGTTGGTCCAGCTACACTAGCTCAGATTTGCTTGAGCATGACTATGCTGGTTCACCAGCTAAACCAGCACAATACCAGCTCTAACCAGCATAAACCAGCCTGGACGAACATGGAATTCATGCTTACGCTGGATTTTTCAGCAGGGTAAACAGACTTAATCTTGAAATGATTTGCATTGTTCACAGTTTGATGCATTAATTGAAAAGAACTGACTCAAAAGAGTGAATCATTTGCCAGTGGGGCATCTCAGTTAATATTCTAAGCATTGTGATGTAGTGTTTCGTGGCGCTACATTGGTACATGGTTGAAAAACAGCTCACTACTAAAAATGCTACACTACTTCAAAAGTACATTGCTACTGTCAAGCTACTGATTAATGTAGTTAAGCTAAAGTGCTGTAGTAACTACTACCCAACACTGGATGTCATAATGGGTATGTGCTACAAAATAAGTTATTAATGATATTTCAGCAAAATATAATAAGTGAAACAATTAAAGCAAGGTTTGTTTGTGGAATAGAGAAGCAGGAGTCTGTGGTCACGAGGGTCAGATTTCTCTCCTTCTGAAAAGATTGTCTGAGGTCTGACCACTGGCTCCTCTCAGCTGCATGTACTATTTTAATATCCCATCCTGAACACCTGCAGCTGCCATATTCTCCTGTGCACTAATGTTGTGTTATCACACACACACACACACACAGAAAACAATCTGCATTTTTACATTTTTAATAAAACATTGTTTAGTATGTTTTTAAATCTATTTTAAATATGAAATGTCCTCATATTTCATGTTTACGTCGTAATATCAGTGTAATACCCATGTCATTATACAAATTTGTGTCCTCATATATCACAAAAACGCACGCGCACACACACACACACACACACACACACACACACACACACACACACACACACACTTGCAACTGTACATTTCCCAAGGGGAATGCAAGATCAGTGTTGGCGCCCTCTGTATATCTTTAACTACGTTCACACTGTCAGTCCAAATCCAATTATTTGTGTATCCGTTTGGAATCTGATCTGAAATTACTGACGTCCACATTGTGTATCGCAACTGATCAGATCCAGTTTGTGTGTCAATGCACTCTTTCGTTTTCCAGAATATCTGCATTGGTTTCTATGGCAATGGTGTTGTGTTGGTAGGCATACACCAAAAACAACTACAACAACCACAACATGGAGGAGTTTGCAATACAGATACATTTCATGTGACTTTTGGCCATTCACACTTGCTAAATCTGATCGTATTTCAATCAGATATGCACAAAAATAGGATTTGGACTGACAGTCTGAACGAAGCCTCTATCTCCTAACACTAACCCTCACAGAAAACTTTCTGTAAATCAGTGACTTAGTCTCTGTAATTATTAAATTATATCTAGAAGACTCACATTCAGTTGTTTCTGATATCATGTTTGAGACATAACATGCTCATATGCATAAACAGAAGATGAGGCCAAAAGCCCAATAAGTAGCTTGTGCTTGGAGGGATGCAAACTCATCAGGGGTGAAAAAAGTGACAAAGGCCTTGTTTACACCTGATATTACAGTTTTTTTAATTGCTTTGTTGCAATTTTCACATGCAAGTGTTATAGGCCGAAAATAGCCCAATAACTAGCTTGTGCTTGGAGGGATGCAAACTCATCAGGGGTGAAAAAAGTGACAAGGGCCTTGTTTACACTTGATATTACAGTTTTTTTTAATTGCTTTGTTGCAATTTTCACAAGCGTTATAGGCTGAAAACTCTTATTACTAATATCACAACAGATCATCAAAAGTGAAGTTTTTTTTTTTTTTTTCAAACATTTCAGCATGTTTTTAATTGTAGTACAAAACACATAATCACAAAGTATCCTTTTCACAACACAAAAATACATTTTTCATCTATATAAACATTTAACTCACAGTAACGGTCTCAGTTATGTATGTAACCTTGGTTCCCTGAAAGGGAACGAGACGCTGCTTGGAAATGCTGTGGGAACACCTCTGCGTGATTGCATCGTGTAGCCCGTATGGAATCAGTCCAATGGCGAGACAGAAAGTCATAGGCCAGTAACGTCATCAACCAGGAAACTATAAAGCATAACCGGACCAAACGGTGTTAGCTTCTGATAGACTGAAGCAAGTCGATCGCAGGCATGCCGGGCGTATGGCAGGGTGATGCAGCATCTCATTCCCTTTCAGGGAACCAAGATTACATACATAACTTAGAGGTTCCCTTTCAAGGGAACTTGCGCTGCGTCTAAATGCTGTGGGAACACAATACCCATACCACCATACGAGCAAGTGCCTGTCCATGTGAAATCGTGAAAATGCATCAAGACAGGACCACCTGCGCCTGTGGAGTGGAGCCGAGGTCAAGTTCATAGAACCTCATAAACGTATGCGGCAAAGACCAGCCTGCCGCATCACAAAAATCCTGGAGAGAAACTCCTGACAATAAAGCTTTAGAGGCAGCCATACTCCTAGTGGAGTGGGCCCGTACAGCCAAAGGTGAAGGCTGACCATAAGCAAATGAGATGGCCTCGACCACCCACTTGCTCATTCTCTGTTTAGATGCAAGGCACCCCTTTCTAGGTGACCCAAAATAGACAAACAGTTGTTCAGATTTCCTCCACAGGGCAGCTCTGTGGACATATGCATCTAGGGCCCTAACTGGGCAGAGCAGATTAAGTTTTTCCTGGTCTGAGGTATGAAAAGGAGGAGGCCTGCAGTATGATAGGCCTTGTAGTATTAGTAAGAACCTTAGGAATATAGCCTGGGGCCATATGTATAAAGCCGCTCAGAGTAAAATTTTAGTCTTAAGTGTGTCAAAATTCTAAGAAATGACATAATTTTACTCTTATTCCTAGACTTAAGAATAAGTATGGTTCATAAAGGTTCCTAAGTGACAAGACTAGGTCTTAGCTCTTAAATTATTTAGGACAGCTGGAAAGGTCTCCTAACCTAGTTAGGAGTTACAAGATGGCAGCAAAAAAAAAAGAGACGACACATGCTTTCCAATGAAGATATGATGTATTGGAGATATGATGACATGGAGTTGATAAAACGACATAAACTTGATTGAGAATTCTTTTGGTAACTGACCTAATAAGAAATGTATTAACTTTAAATAAATGTAATAAATATAACTTAAATAATTAATATGTTTAATGCATTGTAATACTGTTACGGACATATACTCAGAGAACACAGGATTAAACGATGAATGGTGTTTATTGACAAACAGCAGAGTGAAACAGTAATGCAGGTAAGTGAGCTGGATATGTAGGCTTGTTGGATGATAACTTGACACTGAAAACAGTCTTTGTCTTACAGATGATGATCATGTGGATGGATGGATGGATGGATGATGGAGGGATGCACACACACACCCAGCTGGAGGTAAGTTGTCACACAGGACACAGGAACACACAGACGAGGAGAACACACTGGAGGACTGTTGGAGAACAGTACCAGGAAATGTAGGAGATCGCTGGAGAAATACAAGGAGAAGGCCCTCTACATACAAACGAGATCAGACACTGGAGTGAGGTGAGGAGTGTGCTTAAGTGCAGCTTGCATGATGAAGTGATGACGAACAGGTGCGGGTGATTGTTGAGTGTGAGCAGGTGAGTTGAAGGAGGGATTATGGGAGTTCAGTGAAGGCAAGACAGACGGTGACCGTGACAAATACATTTAATGACTTTGAATAAACTTTTTATAACTTTAAATGTAACAACTTCTCCCACTCTACAAATCAATGCTCTTACTGTAGAAATGAAATAGCAATTACCTTTTTTGGTAACTGGAAAAATGCAGCAGTGCACTGGTGATGGCTTGGACCTATCAGTCCACAGTAAGCAGGCTCTTAAATAGTACTATTACTAAACTTACCACACCAAACATAGTGGCCAAAATTCCTACATTTGCAGGCTCCCTATTGGTTGAGGTTGAGGGTGGCCATTTTGAGTTGACATCATTGTAGTCAGACAACACTTAAGTCAGCACTTAAGAATCAGTCTTAGACTTTACTAAAAGTTGCTTTTAGCTTCTTTATACAAGTCTCCAACTCTTAGAAAAGTCCTTTTTACTAAGAATTTTTTGACACTTAAGTAAAAACTTAAGACTGTTCTTAATAGCATTTCTGAAAAGTTTTATACACACGGGCCCAGGTCTAGGGTGAAGAAATGCCTTTACAATTCCAGGTAAATTCCAGACATGAGGGCACAACTGAGAGGGCTTGAATGTCTCCAATTCTCTTGAGAGATGAGATAGCCACTAGGAATATAGTTTTTAGGAGTGAGAAATTTCTCAGAAACATGCTCGATAGCCTTAGGGATACTTTTGAGCTGGGCCCCTCAGAGTCCAAGCCCACAGTTTCTACAACTCCGGACGGGGGTGAAGAATTGACCCACAGGTTGAGTCCAATGATGGTAACGTTTTCCACTGGTTGTGCTGGGTGACAGTGCAGTGGGGAGAGGAGCCAGAATCTGTTTCAACAGCCTTGAACACAAAGCTCTGTGGGATGCTGATCTCCTGGAGCACCAAAGGATCCTAAAATCTGGAAAACGCAGATGAGGCCCTGGTGTAGGTGCAGAAGGTCCTTAACAATCTGGAACAAGCAGACGAAGGTACTTTGAAGTGAAAATTTGCTCTCCTGAGCTTAACCTTGTTGCAAATGTCTCTGTGTGCCTTCTGCTCCTCTGGGCCAGACGCTCAGAACTTGGACAATCCACTTTTGTCTCTCTGTAGCCGTTACTGTCTCGCTGGACGAAAACAACGTAGTGTGATGGGGAACACTATACTGTCAAAAAGCACCGTCCTTCGGATGAGACGTTAAACCGAGGTCCTGACTCTCTGTTGTAGCGTCTGGATAGATCCGGCGTAGTCAATCAACTTTGGAAATTTCAGAATGCTTTTAGCCTGCTGTTTGTAAATCTCACATCGGCCCCGGCCGGTCTGACAAAGACGAGCATTTTGGCACTTTCATGGACCTCTGAGGTTAAACAGAGAACCCCATTTCCTAGCTCTTGAGACATCAAAGGGCCCCTCATGTGGACTAAGTGCCAGATCACATTCCAACACACACCACACACACACAGACACACAAACATGCATTGAAGACTGTATGTGTAAGATATATAATTATATATAAATGTAACCACCGTTGTATTGTCAAATTGCATATAGTTATTCCCACTGTATAAGCTTAGCTAGGATTGTAGTGATACTAGTGTCATTTCCAACGGTCACATTTGACTGTAAACTATAACTTTTATGTCTTTGCCATCTGACAAGTTTGGTCTCATTGTAAAGCTTTCGTTATGCTCTAATTGAAAATGTATTTCACATGACTGTAAAATGCATTCTTCTATTTTTAATGGTACTTTGAAGAAAATGTACTCAGATCGGACACTTCATAAACCATGCAAATTAGGTCATAAATGGAGACAAAGAAAGAGTTTGCCCGCCAAAATCACACCCTCATCATTGGCTGATGTACCCCAGGAGGCGTTCTGGTCTGTTGTCCTTAAAACACAATGACACGCGTCTCTCATTTGTCTCTCGATTGTCTCTCGCCATTTCACACCCGTCTCTCCCGGACGTCTCGGCGACCGCGCTTCCATCGCGCGCCCCCTCTCTTCGGGACGACCATCTTTTGGCAACAAGTTTCTTTGTCAAACCCTCTTCATCCGTCGCCCTAAGTCTTCACTCTTCATCGCCTAGGAGACGGACTCTTTTTCTTTATTTTCCGGTTATCTTACTCTTAAGTTAAACCCTTGTTTGAAAATCCCGCCGAAGAACACCTTCTCGGAAAAGGACCAATCGCTTCAGCCGCACGCACCGAAACTCCTGCAGAAACACGAAACGACCACAGCACCTGAACCTATGCAAGTATAGAACCATTCTTTCCAAAGCGTTTTAAGCTCGATGTGTAAGCTGAGTTTCCTTGCTGGCTCTCAAAGGTTTTAACTGTTCGTAAGTTGCCATTCCTTTGATCACCTCTGTTTTCTTGACTTTACTTTCGCTTTCTATATATGTGTATTGTTTGTGTATGTGTAGTAGTATAGTCTCTGTATCCGTAGTTTCATATATTAAATACATTATATTCATGCTCGATTGTTTTGTTTTGCTCATGCAACAAACCCAGGTCACTTTAACGTTTCGATCCAGTATCCTTGCTTTACGCATTGATGCTAGAATAGGAAGTCTTTCTCGTGGCCAGAGAAAAACCTTCCTTTTATAATCGGCTATGAAGAGCTAACGGTTTGCTGGACAAACTAGTTTCTCTAAATTATTATCAAACCAGAACTAATCATATATGTGATTGATTATAATTCGTTGTAATTAATTCACAATATATGTATAATTCCCTCTCGGGTCGGTATATGTATTATAATGAATCATAAAGCTTTATGATTTATTATATTCATATATTTCACCCATAAATTAATTAAATACCTGTACAGATTCGCTACAGATTATTTGGTGGAGAATGTGAGCAACGTTTTAAACTTGGTTTTGTGCGTGAGCAACCCAGAATAATTTTGTGTGATTTAATGTGTATATGCGCGCCTTATTGAGTGAGCCGACAACGCGTCCCTCATTCTGAAAAATTGTTAACAAGCTGCTATTTGTGCCTAAAAACACTGTAGTCAATTGTTGACCGTAAAGTAAACTGCAGTCCAATTAATATTTCAAATTCGTATCTGCAAAGGGCGACAATCTTTTTGCAATATACAGTTTAATATTAATTTCCGCTTGAATAAACGAATTGAATCGTATTCAGCGTAATTTTTTTTGAAAAAGAGCTGTGACGAGTTTTCTCACCGACTCTTTCTGAAGGCCTCATTGTAGCGCTATTAAATTTGAATTACTGTGTCGTCCAATAATTCAAAATAGCGTCTCGCTCCATGGGTAACGTCATTGGCATAGCTAACCAATCACTTTACCTCTTGCAAATCTAATCTGAAAACAGTTTATCTGAAATCCGATTGATGTGTAACAATTTGGAGCCAGTCACGACCTGATCCAGCGTGACTCGTAACAGCAGCGAAGAAATCCTGCAAAGTTACATACTCGTGTGCACTAAGTTTGCACAAACAGGGGTCCACTAATCCCCAAAATTGTGTACCCGTATTAAAGGGGCATATTAGTGTCCAGTAACCTGGCACCAAAGAATCCGCCGAGATTCCAAAGTTGTGTACCCGTGGTTAAAAGTTGTATATTAGTGTCCAGTAACCTGGCACCAAAGAATCCGCCGAGATTCTGAAGTTTGTAACCGTGATAGTGCAGTTAAATCAGCCGTAAGGGAATCAGAACCCCACAGACTCGCTAATTTAAAATATCACGAATTAAAGTAGGTGGATGCAGTACCTCTGACCAGATGCCAGAGGGCAATCTGTTCAGGTGTGTGGCACCCCTCCCTACTTCATTGTTGTGTGGCCTCATTAACGCCATCGTGTGGACTTTCTGGGTTAGCTCTGCTCTCCATACATTGAGCTGAAGTGTTTCCAAATTCCTTTTGGCTACTTTAATCTAGCTTGCCGTTATAAATGTTTGTTGATGGTTATGCTTTTCAGTCGTGTTTGGAATGTGGTTTACCGATTTAAATTTGATTTAAATACGTTTAAATTTTTAATTTAAATTAAGTTTCCCTTCCAACAAGAGAATTCACTTTCTGAAAGTGCTCCCCCTGGTGGACACTCCCAGATAAGTTAGTTCCCATCTCTGAGTGTTTGTCCCTTTTTCTGTTTTTCCTGTGTTCACAGATTTTCTGTTCTATGTTATCTTATTGTATTCTACTTGATTTCCTTTCATTATACTTTTCCCTCTCTTTCTCTTGAGTTTTTTTTTTTTTTACTTTGGAAATTCCTTTCTTGTTATTACTTACTGTTTTATTTTTATCCACTCTTAGGTCTGTGTCCTGTTTGTGATTTGCTGGTAACAGCATTCTCACATCCAAGCTTCCCTTATTTTATACACTTATTTTTAAATTTAATTAAACAACATTTAATTGAAATTTAAAATTAAGTAGTGTCAATCAGTTGGCATTTTGCTCATCAAGAAGCAATTCCCTTTAGGGAATTCTCAAATAGGGAAGACTTTCTCCTTTCTTTTTCCCATTCTGTTATTCTACGCACTTATTTAAATTCAATTGAACAGAGTTTAATTCAAATTTGAATCAAGTGCCTCTGAATTGTTGTGTTTTACCTTGCCTTATTTTCCTTTCTGCTTTTAGCTAATTCATTCTGTCATTTTAGACGCCTATTCTTTTGTCCTACACACTTGATTATTTAAATTCAGTTTAAACAAGATTTAAATTAAGATTTAAATTTACAAGTAAGCTGTGTTTGCGTGACCACTTGTGTATTTGCAAATAGGGCCCTCTAGCGATCGGTGGTGAGTTGACGGTTGTTCCAGTGAGTTCCAGTGAGCGGAGTAAACTAGCCTGGCAGATCTCTCACTGGCTGTGGGTGAACCTCGGTCACTTTTGACCTCGTACCACAGGCAACACGCAGGGACATCAGCAGGTTGGGTGTGTCAGGTGCAGGGAGGCAACGAGTCCAGGTTGGCAACAAAGGCAATTTTGTTTAATTTCCCTGTTTCTGCACGACAGAACCGCCCTTTGAGTAACTGCCTGTGGGGTCAGACTCTGGGGTTGGGAAAAATACCATTTTGGCCGCCAATCTGGCCGTTGGCGCAAACACCTTGCCCAAACACGCAATTGTGCTGAAAGCCCCTGTTTGAGAGGTTGCATCGCAGTGCAAAAGGTACAGGGTGCCGAGGAACACGGCAGCCAAGTTTTGGAACGTCTAGGAGAGGTTGCCCCCGCCACTGAGTTCTTGTCTGAGCAATCACAAATCACCCCAGGCCGAGATTAAGGACAAACAGTCCCTTCGCTCAGTGAAAGCCACAGAATATTTGACATTCTCCAATCAGAAGTGTTGGCAAAACCCCTTTTGCTCTTAAGCCATACCATCCTTCTAGGTTTTATGACGTGACAGCGCCCTCGTCAGGCCCCGTCATAAACCCTTGCTGTGGTAATAAGCTGAAGTTTCACTTCTCCCCTCTAGCCCTTCTTGCGGTATTTTATTGCTATTCTATTTTCATTCCTTCCTATTTGTTTACTGTTCTGTTTTTCTACTGTTTGTCTCTTTCAGTTCACGTAAACGCAGAGCCTGTGAGAGCCATCACGGAAGCTGAATAATAGATAGACGGCCGAGCAGCCAAAGTCATTAAGTAGACTCGTAGAGCCTCCGCCTGTCAAGATCTTTATTTAAATCCAGCACTCGCCGACACAAATTAACCGACGTGGTCGTTCCTGGCCATCGACAATAAGTGTCTGGCCTATATTCCACTAACTGTCTGCACCGGTTAACTGGAATCACACACAAAGTTTAGCTAATTACGCATTACGTAACCCGCTAGTCCTGCGCGAGCTTGCATTGGTTCTTTTTGTGCTGTCTTTCTCTCATCAACAGTAAAGCCACTATGTCGCGAGCATCCAGCCCTGACACCCACTGGGATCATCTCGAGACCTGGTTGGGCGTCATGACCAACGCATTCCTGCCCAACGCCGCCGGTGACCTCCAGCACCTGAGCCGTGAGCAGTTGGACGGGGACCTAAATCGACTAATGGCCCACGATCCGACGCAGAGCTACAACCACAAAGAATGGCCCAAGCTCATTGGCGGCCTTGCCCACAACCTCATTGCCCAAGTGAGGCTTAGCGAAAGGAGCAACGCTCTCCTGGAGCAGGAAGCAGCGGCGCTCAAGCTTCAGGCCGAGGAGGCCAGAAGAAATCAGGCCCAGACTCAACATCACCTCGATCAGCTACTCCTCGAGACCCAAGACCAGCGTCGGACGGCGGATGAATCCGACCCCGAGCTACAAGAGGAGGTAGAGAGACTCCAAAAAGCCCTTGCAGAGCTCCACCTGGAGGCGGAGCGTAAAGAGCAGTTGGAAAAGGAATCCAGGGAGGAACTAACTGGAAAACTCCAACAATGTGAAACTCTCCTAGCAAGAGCAGAGATCGAACTGAAAGAAAGGGACGCTAAGGCCCGGGCCTGCGGAAATCATCTTAAACAAGCCCGAAGTGAGATCCTTGCTTTGAAATAACAAAGAGACTATTTAAGAGATGAATTGGACACTGTTCACAAAGAACTGAAACATTCCTATAAACTGCAAGGTGACTTGGGAGGGGAAGCTCACTTCACAGAGTTTCTCCTGGCCAGTAGGCCCAGTCAAGAATCCCTAGTTCAAAAGGGGGTTGAAAGTCCACTGCCCAAGATGCCACCCGCGAGCGGCCAAGAACCTTCTTCAACAGCAAAAGGTTGGGAGCCTCTCCAGAAAACCCGTGCCACTAGCCACGGCATGGCTCCCAAAGATCTGGACAAGCTAGCAAAGAATATCCCCACTTTCACCCCAAACCCAGCAGGGGGCGTTGACGTGCACGCGTATTTGCAGGACATTGACTTTCTGCTGCAAAATGTGGCCAACGTGAATGCATGGGACAGGCTGTACCTGCTCCGAATCACGTCTAGCCGTGATGTGCGCAGCTTTCTAGATCGGCAGCCAGAAGCTGTCAAATCAGACTACCAGCAGCTGCGACAGGCTCTGATCGGAGAGTTTTCGGACCCTGAATCGGACCAAGGGCTTCTCGCGGCCATGGACCTTAAACAGGGCCGACTGGAAACCCCACAAGCGTACTACAACAGAATACGAAGGGCCTACTTCGGAGCACGTAACGAGCCAGGAATGGAGGAAGATTTCAACTTTAAGACTTTGTTTCTCCGAAATCTGCATCCTGCGGTGAGTCATCATCTGGGAGTCTTGGCCTGCCCACGGAGTATGTCTACTCAACAGCTGCGAGATTTAGCCCACAAGGCTTATTCTAAGCAAAAGGCTGCATCTGAAAAGACTGTTAAAAATCCAACCATTTACCCGGTCACTGATCACTGTCCAGAACTGGCCCTAGAGGGCGCACACACGCACCACAGTGACAGACCATTTAACAGAGAGTCAAGACAGTTCCCGGCCAACAGAGGGCAGCCTCACTACGAGGGTGTCCGTCCCAAGCACCAGACTGGGTGTTCTGAAAGAGTCTGGGACAAGCCCCGGCCATCCAGCAACCCAAAGGGCGGTGCCACATGGGAGGCCAGCCGGCGACCCAGAAATGGCAGATCTTCATCGGCCAGAACTTCAAGCCCCGACCGCCAAAGACAGAACGCCTCTCGACATGCACCGAACAAGCCCAAGTCCAAGCGTTCACAGGAGCAGAACAGTGCAGCTATGTCTGAGTCTGCAGAGATCCTGAAGGCCCTAAAAGAGCTGATTCAGGAAAAGCACCGCAAGGAGGACCAGAAAGACAAGCCAGACTCCTTATGACTAGGACGGAAACCTACCCCCAACGTCTGCCCTGACAAACCCCCGACAGAACCTCACACCCAAATCACTGCCGACCAGCCACTAACAACAGAATCAGTTAGCGCATCACTAAGTGACCGCGTCACCCAGCCACCTCAGCTGACGACTGCACATCCAGAGCAAACCAACCCACGTCATCACACTGACGACCAAGACTCCAAGTTACCAGAAAGTGCTGTTCTGGTTGTCTGCCTCCCTAACGAACCACATGACACCAGCCCCACTTGCTTACCGGTCAGCACCCAAGCCCTGGTACCAAGACTCCTGGGGAACCTTATCGAAAAGGGGGTGGCCCGAAAGCTGTACATAGCCATCACTGTGGAAAATGATGTGAGAATTGAAGCCCTCGTAGACACCGGAGCAGATCTCACTCTGATGTCAACTAACCTTTTTGAAATACTCAGAGATAAAGCCAAGAGACAAAATCGGACTCTCAAACCACAAAGATGTGAGCTAAATGTGCAGTCGTACAGCCAAAATGAGGTCCAACTTGAACAAATAGCTCCCATTCATCTAACCATCGGGCCAATGAGCTTGGTACACCCCGTATACATTTCACCAATGGACACGTTTCCCTTGCTCATTGGCAAAGACTTGCTATATCGCTTTGAGCCCTTATTGGACTTCAGACAGCTGAAAATTTGGGCTCAAGTACGAGAACCGTTGCCCTTCCAGTCACCCAGGTCACCTGAGCCAGACTGTCAGGTCACAGAGGTCACGGGAAATCTTGCAGCTAGCCGCGGGAACCCCGTCTCAGGGCAAAGTTCAAGTTCGCTACCCTGCACACTCAAACTCACCATAGACTTTAACTCCTTCTGTTCCAAGGTCACCACAGACTCACAGCTGAATGATGTGACTACAACAGACATTATTCGCACACTGTGGGCAGACAACTCAGCCTTCGGCCACACGCTGTTAAGTGCTCTTATTGACGGAACACCGAACCTCCCATGTGTCAACAAGCACACACACTTCCCGTTGGACTTTCGTCTGCCAACCATGACGACTGCCAAAAACATCTGCGTTTTGAACTTGAAATGGAATGACCTGCGTCTAACCCATCACTTCCTGGCCTTTCCGGACCCCCTGAGGCACCCTAAGGCTCATATGGACATTGCTAATGAGTTGGTGTGGGCCCCAATGACTGTACAGCCCCCTGTTGTTCCTGTCAACACTGCCAATTTCCTGTCAGGCCAGACCATCCCAGAGGTCTGCATCTTGCTCAACATACAGGAAGCTGTAGTACCAGCTTACACCAAAGGGGGTGCTGTTTGGCTCAACATGCAAGGTGGTCAAACCCTGAACCACACGCTGGGCTCCTTCACACTTTCACCTGAAGGCGTGGAACTTGGACTCACTCTGGAAGCCACACACCTCACTGAAGTGTCATCCCGTGTAGTTCACAGTTGGCTCAACGACTGCATGGTCACAGACATCAGCAGTCCTAAAGCCTATCAGCTGGGATGGACTTTGAACTGGCACTTCTATGACTTTGAACTCCGGTTAACAGTCATTAGCTCAATACCAGATGCAATGGTCCCAGAAGGAAGCTCAGACAACACAAGGTTCACAGCATTCTTCAAGATCATCTCCATCACTTCCATCAGACTGGTACCCACAGAACAGGTGCGCAGAATGGAGCTGATTGAGGACCAACACCTTGCAGTACCCGCAGTCACTAAACAGCCTGCCTGTGTAACTCAGGAAAGCGCTGTACCTCTGACAGCTGACACCACAACAGAGGAGCCATTCCCAAGGTTTGAATCTAAAGGCCAACAAATTCAGGAAGACGCAGATGCCATAAAGAATGATGCAGACTGTCAAAAACTCAGACAGGTCCTGATCAAATTCAAAGTGACATTTGCCAAAGACCTTTTAAACTGTGGCATCCCTAACCCTCACACGGTGCACAGTGCAAACCACCCAAATGCTCCTCCCACCTTCGTCAGGCATTACAAAATTCCCATCGCCTCACATGAACCAGCGCAGGAGATTGGTCGTTCAAGGGAAGAAAAAGGCGTTGTCTGCCCAGGCAACAGCACCTATTCAGCCCTCATCTGGCCCATTGTCAAACCAAACGGCAAGTGGCGACCCACCACTGACTTCAGAAAGTTGAACAGGCAAGTGCCTCTGTCACGGTGGCTTATGACACAGCTGGAACAGGAACTACCCAGAATCAGAGGAGCCACTATCTTCTCTACGCTTGATGTGGCATCGGGATTCTGGACCGTACCTGTACACCCAGCGGATCAACACAAGCTGGCTCTCACCTGTGGCAACCGACAGTACACTTTCACGTGGTGCCCATTTGGCTATGCCAACTCGCCAGCTGAATTCAACATCTTCCTGAACAAAGCATGTCCAGATGCAAGGATGAGAGGGAACCTCATCTATGTGGATGATGTGCTCATGGAAAGTACGACTGTGGCGGACCACCTGATAGAAATAGACTATGTTCTGAACCAACTGACCACTGCCGGCACCAAAATTGCCCTCCACAACGGACAATGGTGCCGAACCAAGGTCAACTACGTGGGTCTACTTGACGGTTCACAAGGCATTGAACCGCAGTCCAGCCGCATTCAACCTATTCAAACCATCAAACCTCCCACTAACGTCTCAGAGCCGCGCAGTTTTCTAGGTGTGCGCAACTACTCACGGCAGTTCATAGAGAACTACTCGGACATTGCAAGACCTTTAACTGCTCTGTTGAAAAAGGACGGTCTGAGCACTGGTCACTATCAACAACATGATCAAGACAAAAGAGTCCTAGCGTATGCCAGCAAAACACTCCTGTCACCGGAGTGCAAATACTCAGACTGTGAAAAGGCTTTTTTACATTGAGGCACAAAAGGTTATCACAGAGACCTGTCACCAGCCTGTCACTTTCCTCAGCAGCCAACGCATCCGAGATGGCGTAGTCACCAACTCACGCATAGCCACATGGCTGATGGCCCTCCAGGGGCGCAACGTTGAGGCACGATATGCCCAAAATCACAAATCTGCTCTGGGCAATGGCTTGGCTGCCTGCCAAAACTGCTACGACAACACACCAGCTTTGACATTTGAGGTAGAAGTACCCCAACAACAACAACCAACCTGTCACAAGTACTTCGAAGAGAATGCGTGCCAAGGTATGCCCACGGCCTACGTCGATGGACGTTCCTACAACCATGAGGGCATCCTACAGGCAGGTGCAGGGGTGCGATGGTTAAACAACCAACCCTGCCAACCACAGAACTTCAGGTGGGGTCCCCAGTCATGTCAGTATGTTAAAGTAGCAGCGACTCTCATAACCCTTCAAGTTGCCTCAGCCCATAACATCAGAGAACCCATTTGCACAGACTCACACAATGCCAGACCTAGTTTCACATGCCATCTTCCAGGCTGGAAACAAACTAATTTCAAGACCGCAAACAATAAGCCGGTCAAACACCAACACCTTTTCCAAGCATGTGATGACATCACTCAAACACACGACATGATTGTTTACTGGAAAAAGGTGAAAGGACACTCGAAGCAACCAGGCCTTGACAAAGATTTAAATGACCAAACTGATGCCCTTGCCAAGACCGGCGCACTACACGGTAATCTATGGTCACCCCCAGCCCAATCACCCACCCTTGGTGTGGCAGCAGCAACCCGCAGCCAGCGCTCTGTTCCTGCAACATTTCCCGCCTTACGGCCACTGCCACTGCCAACCAAAATTATCAACACTTCCTTACAAACTGTTTTAAACCACCACTCAAACCCCTCCAACCTCCCGATCACGGCATCTGGTCCCACGGCGACCCCTAGCCACAAACGGCTGCATGGGATCAACCACATGCTGCGTGTGGGACTAAACATCCTAAAACATGTCCTTGACGACCTCACAGCGCCAAAGCTTGTAATGCCACAAGGCCAAAAGGGGGGTGAACCGATATACGCCCACGACACACCATGTGCCAGACACCATGGCACCAGAACCACTGATGAGACATCAAAACAAGTGGCGTACTGGCCCAGCATGCAGCAAGATGTGGCAGAGGATGTCAGAGGATGTCAGGTTTGCTGTGAAGTCCAAACTGCAAACACAAATCCCAGAACCCCACTGCAACGCAGAGGAGTCACATTCTCATGGTCAGTCAACCAGAAAGACTGGAATGTAAAACTTCCTCTGGGGTTCATAGCCACCATGGACACCATACTGGAGTCAACTCGGGTGTCCCCCGCTGAACTAATGACGGCGCGGCATGTGACGCTGCCGGTGCACCTGTACCAACCAGGAGACCCCAGCATCATCACAGCCTACTCCACTCACCAGCACCTCGACGAGCTCCGCACACAGCTGAGAAAACAACTTGCAAAGCAGCGTCAAACCCTGCAAACCATCAGCAAATCCTGGGAAGGTATTGTGGTCGTTCTCTGTACTCACGGTTTCCTGCTGATCCAAACGGTGAACTCAATGAAGCAGCTGTTTACAGTCTTCCAAAATGACTTTGCCCAAAGTCAGCTGGGCATAGCTCTGATAACAGACCTGCTGCGAGAAGTTAGCTTCTCTATGGAGAGCGTGGCTGTAAATAGGATTCCTCAGGACCCTGTACAAACTATGCTGGACTTTGCTACTGGCAGACCCACCAAGACTGTTCCAGCCCACCTCGCTGACTCTCTGGGTGCTGCCATCCTACTGCGCGCCAACCCAGAGCAGAATGAGGTGGCCGTCCTTCTCAATCCACCCATCGGTGAACCAGATAACATCTACAGACCCAAAGACAAGGTCAATGTCAGGTGGTGGCAAGGTAACATCCATCCCAAGATACATACCTCAGATGTGGTAGTCTACCACTACAGCGACCCACAGCTGTATCTGGCTCCCCATTTGAGCAGGTGCATTTTGACCAAAGACATTCACTGCTTCGGCTCTAACAAGCCTTCCCTCAGAGAATACACTGAAGGAATCTGCCGGTTGCAGCCCGTGATCAGCGACACACGCTGCCCAGCCGAGGCCAAGCCTCACACCCCAGTCATTGGAACACAAGCCAAGATTGTGGGCGATCGACTGCTCGTCCACACCCCCACTCGCATCGACACCCTAACCTACAATCAGCACGACACGGCCACTCGTGTCAGCCTGCCCAATCAAGGTATGTGGATCCAGGTACCCCTGGGTTCCATCCTTCACCTCAACAATCTGACAGTGTACTGTCTCTCAAGCGAAGAGGACCCATCAGAACTGGAAATCCCATCCTCCTCCGGAAATCACAACCACACCTTAGATCCAGAACTGGAACTGAGGATTGAGAAAGGGGGGTCCCAGCTAATTGACATTACTCCCGTTGATACAGCCCTCCAAGCACTCTCCCGACTGCCCATCCTGACCAGCTCACCTATAGCCCAGGCTTGGACAGCTGCTGACACAGCCCTCTGCCTCTCGATAGCAATCAAGTACGCACTCACCCTGGGCCTGGCCTCCATCCTATCCGAAGGGACCAAAGGGATGCAAGAGTCCATGGACAAGTGCCTATCTGCCCTTCCTCAAGGCTTCAAAAGGAGACAGAGGAGAGGAAGTTTCAAGTCAAAGAAAATGCTCAGCCTCATCGAGATGGACAGAGAACCAGTAGGAACCACCTGCTGCTTGACCATCCGGATCCATGTGCCAGCGAACTTTGTTACCGTCCAACGAAGTCTGCACAGGAACTTCGTTGGCCGAAGGGGGGATTGTAGCGTCTGGATAGATCCGGCGTAGTCAATCAACTTTGGAAATTTCAGAATGCTTTTAGCCTGCTGAACTGTGTTTGTAAATCTCACATCGGCCCCGGCCGGTCTGACAAAGACGAGCATTTTGGCACTTTCATGGACCCTCTGAGGTTAAACAGAGAACCCCATTTCCTAGCTCTTGAGACATCAAAGGGCCCCTCATGTGGACTAAGTGCCAGATCACATTCCAACACACACCACACACACACAGACACACAAACATGCATTGAAGACTGTATGTGTAAGATATATAATTATATATAAATGTAACCACCGTTGTATTGTCAAATTGCATATAGTTATTCCCACTGTATAAGCTTAGCTAGGATTGTAGTGATACTAGTGTCATTTCCAACGGTCACATTTGACTGTAAACTATAACTTTTATGTCTTTGCCATCTGACAAGTTTGGTCTCATTGTAAAGCTTTCGTTATGCTCTAATTGAAAATGTATTTCACATGACTGTAAAATGCATTCTTCTATTTTTAATGGTACTTTGAAGAAAATGTACTCAGATCGGACACTTCATAAACCATGCAAATTAGGTCATAAATGGAGACAAAGAAAGAGTTTGCCCACCAAAATCGCACCCTCATCATTGGCTGATGTACCCCAGGAGGCGTTCTGGTCTGTTGTCCTTAAAACACAATGACACGCGTCTCTCATTTGTCTCTCGATTGTCTCTCGCCATTTCACACCCGTCTCTCCCGGACGTCTTGGCGACCGCGCTTCCATCACGTGCCCCCTCTCTTCGGGACGACCATCTTTTGGCAACAAGTTTCTTTGTCAAACCCTCTTCATCCGTCGCCCTAAGTCTTCACTCTTCATCGCCTAGGAGATGGACTCTTTTTCTTTATTTTCCGGTTATCTTACTCTTAAGTTAAACCCTTGTTTGAAAATCCCGCCGAAGAACACCTTCTCGGAAAAGGATCAATCGCTTCAGCCGCACGCACCGAAACTCCTGCAGAAACACGAAACGACCACAGCACCTGAACCTATGCAAGTATAGAACCATTCTTTCCAAAGCGTTTTAAGCTCGATGTGTAAGCTGAGTTTCCTTGCTGGCTCTCAAAGGTTTTAACTGTTCGTAAGTTGCCATTCCTTTGATCACCTCTGTTTTCTTGACTTTACTTTCGCTTTCTATATATGTGTATTGTTTGTGTATGTGTAGTAGTATAGTCTCTGTATCCGTAGTTTCATATATTAAATACATTATATTCATGCTCGATTGTTTTGTTTTGCTCATGCAACGAACCCAGGTCACTTTAACGTTTCGATCCAGTATCCTTGCTTTACGCATTGATGCTAGAATAGGAAGTCTTTCTCGTGGCCAGAGAAAAACCTTCCTTTTATAATCGGCTATGAAGAGCTAACGGTTTGCTGGACAAACTAGTTTCTCTAAATTATTATCAAACCAGAACTAATCATATATGTGATTGATTATAATTTGTTGTAATTAATTCACAATATATGTATAATTCCCTCTCGGGTCGGTATATGTATTATAATTATTCATAAAGCTTTATGATTTATTATATTCATATATTTCACCCATAAATTAATTAAATACCTGTACAGATTCGCTACACTGTGGTCGTTAAAAATCCCAGGATGTCCTTCGAAAAGAGTAGGGGTGTAACCCCGACATCCTTGCCAAGATTTGCCCATTGGTCTCTGTCCATCATGGCCTCCTAATCATCCCTATATACTGATTGGCTTCATCACTCTCTCTCCTCTCATCCAGGTGGATGCTGCACATTGGTGGTGGTTGAGGAGATTCCCCCTTCCATATGTAAAGCGCCTTGAGTGCCCAGAAAAGCGATATATAAATGTAAGGAATTATTATTATTTTTTGTTTTAGTGTTTGTCAATGTCTCTTTCCTCACAGGCTGGATGTCTCTTTCCTCACTTTCTAGGAGATTCATGGCGGCCTTGCTTAATTCGGAAAGCTGAGAGATGAGAGGCAGATGGGTTCTGATACAAAGTATACTCTACCAGAAGGGCTTTTCACAATTCGTCATAACTGTTAGCGATAGCTGGGCTTTGTCTATCCATAAAGCCATGGACAGTCTGTGCTGTGGTCTTTCTCAGAAGAAAGACTTTGTCAGCCATGCTGGCCTCAGGAAAGTATGTCAAGGCTGCCTTTACATCCTTTAAATCACCAGAGGCTCAGAACGAGAATGTATCTGTCAATGTCTATCCCCCTCCAGGACAGACTCAGAACGGGGTTGTAACTGTTAGAGTCTCAGCTTTGCAAGCTGGGACTCAGAACGGTATATCTGTTATGTCTTTCCCCTTTGAAGGGCAGACTCAGAATGAGGAGTATCTGTTGAAAGGGTACCTTTATCCATTCCGACGAGGAGGAGATTGCAATTTGGCGCTTCTCCATTCGAGTGCTGTGATTGGCTGCTGGCATCAAAGGGGACACACACAGTGAGGCCCACCCTTCTTTCCCCTGTGGAACTCATTTGCATAAAGCATAAAGTTGGAAGTCTTTACAGTGTCTTTAAAGTTTACCAGTGCATTTCTCACTTTCCAAACCACCACCAGAATACCTTTGGCATTATTCTAAACAAATAGAGACTAAACATGATGGAAAAAGATTAAAAGATTGAACTGTCATGCATTCATTCAATTGTACATTAACAGCTGAATTTGTGTCAGATGTTGCACTACAAATAGCTGTCACTAAGAATACTTATTTCTGTGAATAAGTATGAAATGGATGTGTGTAGTTTGCATCAGTTTAAAGTTTTCCAAACATATTTATGAATTGATTTGGATGGATCACTGTGATATCTCTTTGTTTCACCCACTGCTGCTGAGGTCCTGAGGAATTTTTATGGCAGTCTCTGGCCAACCTTAGGAAGTAGTCTCTAGATGGGTGAAGGGCAGAAACTGCATGTGGACCAATGAGAAGTCCTGTCCTTCCCAGGCTTGGTACAAGAGGTCTTCTTCTTGCCCTCTAAGAGGTGTCTGGATGTTGTCATTACATCTTTATCTGATGGCGTTGGACAGTTTGTTAGTGTTAGTCTACCAAGATCCAATCAAAATGTAGCAAACCTTTGTCCGCTGTTACGGACAGAGAGGGGCCCGGCCATAAACTGGGCCCTGGAATGTGTTGTTCCCTACACTGTGATCTTTGAATGGGCGTGGTGGTGGAGCCTGATGAAACCGTGACATAATGAGAGCAGACTTGGTACTATGGTACATTCTAAATCCTGACTGGAAATCCTCACAGATACCATTTATTTCTAAATACGAACAGTAGTTAAGTGATAGTAGTGAGGATAGGTATAGGTACATCTTTCAGCAGCTTAGTAGGTATAGGGCAAGGCTAGGTAATGTCGGTCCTGGAGTGCCACTGTCCTGCAGAGTTTAGCTACAACTCTAAAAAAACTCACCCGCCTGTAGCCTTAGTAATCCTGAAGACATTGATTATCTTGTTCAGTTGTGTGTGATGGTGTGTTTGATTAAGGTTGGCGATTGACATTGCCTATCTCTGGTATAGGGTTGTTGATGTTGTTGATTTTTAACAAGTTTAGACAATAGGCTTTATATCGAACGCCACATGACCAAACCGGAAAACAGGTCTCATTACTTTCGCTTGTCAGAGATAGCGGTAACAGCAGTGTCTCTGGTAGCAGTTTGATTGCAGAAAATGAACTAATGGCAATATTAAGTTTTCACTTCATCACTTTGTTCTTTTAATTGGTTAAACTTTTTATTATCTTATGTTTATATCTGATCATCAGTGAGAAAAAGAACGTTACTGATACAGTATTAAGTTACTAGCTAGTAGCTAGCAGTCATGAACTGACGGCGACAGCTAACGTTATGCTAATCTAGCTAGCTGTTACTTTTATTGTTGACACTTTATTCGATTTTAATATCTGAATGTTAGTGAAGAAAAAATATCTTTGTCAAGATAAACGAAGTACCAGAAGTGGGAGAATCCAAACAGTGATTTCTGCTGTGTACTGCAATGCACGAGGTCAGGGAAGTTCAGCTCCACCGAAAGCTTCAATCACTTCCCAAAGGATTTAACCTTAAGAAAATTATGGATACACAATGTGAGACATGAGAATTTAGTAATTAACCCCTTATCTGTCACCACCCGCTCACGTGTATAAACATTTGTTTGGCTATGTTAATCACGGAGATCAGAATGAGGAAGTGTACTGAACAGCGTGACCAGAAGGGGCAGGAATTATGGTCACGCTGACTCGCGTGATAGATAAATGATGATAGACAGCTGTACAGCGAATGAGAAAGCTCTGAGATCATAAGTGAAGTACAACAGGAAGAAACAGACAAAGAGCGCCCTCTGAACATCTTTCAGCTCTTCAGATTGCATAATTCAGTGAGAAATGAATAGAAATGTTATTCTATATGACTAAATATTTTGCTATATTGTGACAATAAATCTATATTTCTCCAAATATGCACACTTTTGGACTAAGACATGAACACAAATAAACTGGAGAAGACATGACTGGCTTTTTATTCTTGTTGATATTCTATTCAAAATATTATAAATTACAGATTGATTATTTTGCACTCCTGACATAAATTAAGAAATTAATGTCACTGCAACCCAGTTTTATCATAAACAGTGGTCAAATATCGAAGCTGGAGTCCTTAATCTTTCTAATGATACTCAGTTTGTCCAGATGAAGAAAGTGTGTGACATTTTAAAGTGCAGTGAATGTTGAACAACAATAATCTGGGGCCATCAACGATCCTTAACCGTTAAGGGGTTAAGAGTCAAGTTAAGTCAAGTCACCTTTATTTATATAGTGCTTTTTACAATGTAGATTGTGTCAAAGCAGCTTTACATTGATAACTGGTACATTATTTGGCTGCACAGCAGCTCTTAAAAGAATAGTGTCAATGCAGGCAGATCAAAGCACTGTTGAATATCAAATGTCAAGTCAAATGTCAAGTGTCCCCAACTAAGCAAGCCAAAGGCGACAGCGGCAAGGAACGCAAACTCCATCAGGTGACATCAGGTGGCAGACAAGTGGCAAATAGGTGTTTAAATGGAGAAAAAAACCTTGGGAGAAACCAGGCTTAGTCGGGGGGCCAGTTCTCCTCTGGCCAACAGTGCTTTGTTACGATTCAGGTAGTTATCATAAGTCCGACAGGATCGCAACATTCAAAGTATTTATTCCAGTTCCATCCAATTGAGGATCGTATTCATCACGGCGGTATGGACGGTTGTTGAGGAACTGTGTCGTGGCTGTCGTGTCGATGAGGCCCTCAGAGTGGATGATCTAGTTGACTCAATCTCTGCTGATACTTCAGGGCTGAGTTGTGGTCGTGTCAAGGTGCAGGTCCTTGGTCTCACCTGGATACGGCCCGGATCCGGTTGACTACGGTGAACCTCGGGATAACCAGAAAGACTAATATTAGCGTAGATGCCATTCTTCTTCTGATGTAACGAGTACATCAGGCGTTATAGGAAGTGTTCCCGGTTCCGGCTGACCTAATTTATGCAGCCTAATAATCCTTTAACAGATTTGAAAATATAAATTGGTAATGTGTTATGTGTATGCCAGGTTAAAGAAATGCGTTTTTAGTCTAGATTTAAACTGACAGAGTGTGTCTGCTTCCCGAACAATGCTAGGAAGATTGTTCCAGAGTTTAGGTGCCAAATAGGAGAAGGATCTACCGCCTGCAGTTGATTTTGATATTCTAGGTATTATCAGCTGGCCTGAATTCTGAGATCGCAATAGACATGAAGGACTATAATGAATTAGGAGCTCGCTCAGGTACTGGGGAGCTAAACCATTTAGTGCTTTGTAAGTAATTAGCAAGATTTTAAAATCTATACGATGTTTAACAGGAAGCCAATGCAGTGTTGACAGAACTGGGCTAATATGGTTATACTTCCTAGTTCTAGTAAGAACTCTAGCTGCTGCATTTCGTACGAGCTGTAGTTTATTTATCAAGCGAGCAGAACAACCACCCAGTAGAGCGTTAAAGTAATCTAGCCTTGAGGTCATGAACGCATGAACTAACTGTTCTGCATTTTTCATTGAGAGCATATGTCGTAGTTTAGATATATTTTTAAGATGGAAGAATGCGGTTTTACAGATGCTAGTAACATGGCCTTCAAATGAAAGATTGGTATCAAAGAGCACACCCAGGTTCCTAAGTGACGACGAAGACTTAACAGAGCAGCCATCAAGTGTTAGACAGTATTCTAGGTTATTACGTGAAGAAGTTTTTGGTCCAAAAATTAGAATCTCTGTTTTTTCTGAATTTAGTAGTAGGAAATTACTGGTCATCCAATTTTTTATATCAGCTATGCATTCTGTTAATTTTGTGAATTGGTAAGTTTCGTCAGGGCACGAAGAAATATAGAGCTGAGTATCATCAGCGTAACAGTGAAAACTAACGCCATGCTTCCTAATGATAGAGTGAACAGCAACGGTCCTAGTACTGAGCCTTGCGGTACTCCATATTGAACTTGTGATCGATATGACATCTCTTTGTTTACTACTACAAACTGATAACGGTCTGATAACGGTAAGAGGACCACAACAGTCTGTAGTAGACATTTCGTCTCCACGGATGTTATTCAAGGAGGGCAACAAAACTTGAAATGGGGGCTGTGCCTGTGTTGTTTGCCTGGAGTGACTACTCTCTGCCGGCAGCCAGACCAAGTGTCTGGGAGAGAACACAATGACCAGAGGAGGAATTAATTGAAGAGGAAGAGATGGATGTTGAATTGTTGCTTCAGTGCCACGATTATGATGCAAAACCAGAACCATGGGCTTTGGATACAGCATATGAGTAAATAGAGGCCCAGCAGATGGTGATAGAAGAGCTTAGAAATAGGCTGGAGGAGATTACACTGAAGCAGTCGTTTGGCTTGGAGAGGTTTTCAGCATCGGATGATGACATCAGATTCTATACCAGGTACGTATAGTGTCATATGATATTCAGCTTGCATACTTTTGTGGTTATGACTTGCAGACCTAGATTGTGTTCATATTCATTCATTAACCTTTATTTATACTGGATGACCTATGAAAGCAACTTTTTTTTTTTTTTTTTTAGTGGGCACACAAAATGTAATAGTAATGCTACTTTTAATCTTTCCCTGTATAATAAAGAAATAAAAGGAAAAAAAAAACAAAAAAAAAACAGGACAAATTAAAGTAAATGAACAAAAGCAGGATAAGTTTGACATTAACACATGGAGCTACAAATATAAAATAAAAAGGCAGCCATAAAAATTCAAGTTATTAAAAATGAGAATTGAGAACATGATGAGAACAAAAATGAGAACATGATTACCGTCTCTACTCACTCAGTCCATGCTGGTATAGGTGCAGATTCAAACTTTAAAACCAGGTGATTACATTTCAGATTTGCCAGTTACGGTGCATTCACACGGGGCGTCTGCGTTAACGCTTCTTATTTACTTTGAATGGGTGACGTCATGCGCTGCCGAAGTGAATTGTGGGTTCCGTCGCGTTGCTCCTGGCAGAAGTTGAAGATTTCTTAACTTTTCAAGCGCCAAAACAGGTGTCAGCCGATCAGATCGCCTTATGCAAATACCCTAGAGCAGTCGCGAGCCAATTGCATTCACGCAACACTGGAAAGTAACGTGATTGACTGTTGTCACTCTGACGGTAGCGTCAGCACAAGCTTCAGACACGACCTTCGTCAAGCGTTGACACCGACGCCCTGTGTGAATGCAGCATTACCACCATCTAGAGGCATTTTGGAGACTGATTGGACCCGCAACAAGGACAATCGTGCATGTTGGTACACGGTCATCTACTTCCAGCACAACAGCAGCTCCTGACAAGGCTGCTGGTCCACCTCGTTGACCGGTAAGCATAGTTCATACTGCATCATTTTGTTTTTAAAAGCAGCTTGCTGATAAATCAGCACCCAAGAGAACACTACTATCTAATTCATTCTAATTAAAAACCACGTACATTTATGATGATCAGGCCATGATTATTGTTATTACAAATATACTTTGTCCCCCCTGCCCCCCCACCAGAGCCGATGCCTTCCAATGATCGATGAACTGTTCCTGTTCTTGTTATACCTGTCACTGGGTCTGAAGGAGAAAGATCTGGGTGATCGTTTTAACATTCATCGGTCTACCGTCAGCAGGATAATCAAAACTTGGGTAATTTTTTGTACACCTTATTGGGCGCTGTTGGGATATGGATGTCTCCCAAGTCAATTAGAGTCATAATGCAGAGTGTGTTCGGCAAGTACTCTGACACTCAAGTCCATATTGACTGTACAGAGATGGATGTAAGATGCCTTTATCTTTACTCTTACAGAGTGAGATATTCCCTTTCGAGGGAACTCGCACTGCGTCAATGAAACTTTGGAAACGCCTCCGCCTGATTTTGTCTGAAGCACTTGTGTCAACTAGTCCAATGGCAAGACAGAATGTCACGGGCGGGTGATGTCACGGCCAGGAAGGCATAAAAGCACATCCGGAATGACCGGCGTTAACTTCTGTGCCTCAGCAAGTGCTCTGTGTGGAACTTTGTCTTATTTATTGTTGTCTGTAAATATATCAATCACAAGCATAAGATATTTTGGCGAGCAAACAAACGTTTAGATTGTGTGCTCCTCCCTGCCTTTGTTTCATTATGGTTTGGGATATACACAATTTATGTGATGTTTGTTTGGGAACTGAGCATGCTCTGTCAGCTCTCGAGGGTGCTGACTGTGAACATTGCGAGATACTATCGCTTTGCCTGCTCCCGCCTGTCACTCATTGATAATGGTGTTCAGGCTCACGTTCCTCACGGTACCGGCCCCATTACTGCCGAGGCAGCATGGAAACTGGCATTGTGGGGTTCGCAAATGGATCTCATGGAGTGGTTAGAGACGGGTGCCACCTTTTCTCTGCCTTCACCAGAGGGATCCAGCGTGTTCTTTCTGGGATCGGAAGCCCGCACTGCGGCTTCTTCCACTCCGGTAGAGAGCCCAGTGCTTCAGCAGTCTAGCTCTGAGGGGTAGATATGCTGAGCACCGATACAGGAGAATTCCTGTGCATGCTCCTGCGTATGAGGAGCATGCACAGTCATCTCTCTCTCTCTCTCTATATACATATATATATATATATATATAGAGAGAGAGAGAGAGAGAGAAAAAGATATGTGTTCATTCATAAACATACATTTTTTTCATGAATAATAAAAAAAAATCATAAGTTGCATCTGACTCAGATGTGTCAGTGCATCTGAGTCAGTCCCTCAACGCTGCGTCGTCGGGATGCTCGCATCCTCTGAGGAAGGAAATAGAATCAGCTGGGTTGTTCCCTGCCAGTTTTCTTCAGGGCACCAAGCTGACTACTCGAAGAACACCAGAGGCCAGTCTTGAGAGGCTGGTTCCCTTAGTAGACCCTCTGGCAGCGTGAGACTTCTGCCAAATGTGTCACAATGGGTCCTGCAGACTGTAGAAAATGGCTACAAAATCCTATTTGGGTATCATCTGCCTTATTTCAGCGGGGTTTTACTACTGCGGTGGGCTTCCAAGCAGGCTCTGGTAATGGAACAGGAAGTAAAAACTCTCTTGGGCTAGGAGACCATATAATGTATTCCTCTACCCGAGGCAGAGTCTGTTTTTTTAATTGCCTACTTAATCGTTCCAAAGAAGGATGGGGGGTTGCGTCCCATCTTAGATCTGCACAATCTAAATCGCTCAGGCAGACTGTGACTCAAATCAGATCAGAGGACTGATTTGTCATTGTAGATCTCAGGATCCATACTTCCACATATCCATTATTCCACAGGGAAGGTCCTGAGGTTCGCTTTCGGGGCGAAGGTAACAATATCGGGTTCTTCCCTTCGGTCTAGCTCTATGATCCTGCACTTTCACATGTTAAACTATGTCAACAATTGGCTATCTTAGCACAATCTGAACAGATGGTGGTTCGGCATAGAGATGTCGTCCTCACCAGTATGAAAGAGTTGGGGTTAAAGCTGAATGCCAAGAAGAGTGTGCTTTCTCCAGCACAGAAAACCACCTTTCTAGGTGTGGTGTGGGACTCAATGACGATGCAGGCATGTCTGTCTCCTGCTCATAACTATTTGATACTCACAGCCGTGAACAAGATAAAGCTAGGCCAGTCACTAACTGTTAAACTGTTTTTGAGACTGTTGGGTCTGATGACAGCTGTGTCCAACGTGAATCTTTTGGCATGCTGTACATGAGACCCTTGCAGTGGTGGCTCAAGACCATGGGGGTTTTCCCCAAGGGAAATCCCACTCCGCATGATCAAGGTCTTTGCACCTTGATAGTATGGAGGTTCTTGTTCCAAGGTCCCGTGTTAGGAGCCCATTGTCATCACTTCATGCTCATGACAGATGCTTCCCTCACGGGCTGGGGAGTGGTTATGGAATGCCGCTCAGCTCTGGGTCTGTGGACGAGTCATCATCTCCTGTAGCAAATAAATTGCCTGGAAATGATGGCTGTCTTCAAAGCGTTGAAGCATTTCCTCCCAGACCTGAGAGGCCATCATGTGCTTGTTCGCATAGACAACAAATCAGTGATCTCTTATATAAAACATCAGGGATCTGTGTCCGTGCCCGCTATGCAAACTGGCGCACCAGATCCTCCTGTGATCTCAAGGAAAACAGACTTTCCCAAGAGCAGTATACATTTCAGGGTACCAAAATTTAGGAGCAGACATCCTGTCAAGGCAGGGGCTGAGGCCTGGGGAATGGAAACTTCACCCTGAGGTGGTGAAGCGTATATGGGAGGTTTTCGGCCAAGCGGAAGTGGATCTATTCGCGTCTTAGGATACGACACACTGTCCACTCCGGTTCTCCCTCACACACCAAACTGTCATGGGGCTGGGCGTTATGATACTGACATGGCCAAGGCTACATCTGTACGCTTTCCCCCTGATTGCTCTGCTCCCAGGAGTTCTAGAGAAGGTCCACCGGAACGGAATATGTCTACTACTAGTAGCGCCGTACTGGCTGAGCCGACTATGATTCTCGGACCTGGTGTCCTTCCTCGATGGCTCTCCCTTGGAGATTCCAGTCAGGAGGGTCCTTCTGTCTCAAGTAGGAGGAGTGACCCTTCACCCCCGCCCAGAGATATGGAACCTGTGGGTTTGGCCTCTGAGGGGGCCCAACTCATAGACTTTGGTCTCTCAACCGAGGTTGTGGAAACCATACTTCACTTCAGAGGTATCCCTACAGGATGTGGTATGTGGCAGACTGGTCCTCTCTACTCACATTCATAAGGTTTTGCAACCTGGACCTGGGCGCTGCCCCAGGTTCACAGGTGCTCATGTCTAAGTTGTGCTCTATGTATTCACATGGACAGACACTTGTAAACATGGCGTTTTGGCATTATTGTTCCCAAAGTGTCATAGACACAGTGTGAGTTCCCTCGAAAGGAAACATCTCAGGTCACCACTGTAACCATAGTTCTCTGACAAGGGAACAAGACGCTGCGTCACCCTGCCATACTTCCTTCATCCCTGTGATTGACTTGCTTTGGCTAATTGAAGCTAACGCCAGTCATTCCGAAAGTGCTTTTATGATTTCCTGGTCATGACGTCACCTGCCCGTGATGTTCTGCCTCGCCATTTGACTAGTTGGCACAAGTGCTTCAGACACAATCACGCAGAGGCATTCCCAAAGCATCACTGACACAATATGGTTGGCTAAAAATACCTTTTAGTTATAGTCTTATAGTTTGTGTTAGACACTCTAATATGAAAAAAATATATAATTAATTAATTTATTTAGGGGAGATCATGAATATACAGCTCTAAAATAGGCCTAGCTACGTCCCTGAATATAGCTCTATAGCTAACTTAGCAATCATACATTAGATAATGTTAGTAGATAATGTACATTGTACATACCCTCATAGTCGCATATGTATGAGGAAGCGTATAGCTTAAACCCCTTATCCATTTTTGTGGCAGGAGTTTTAGATGTCAACCTGCATATGCAATGGACATCTGTTATGTTCATCTTTGGTAGCCCCCAAAGACATCTTGAATAAAATAAAATGTCTGAAGTTGAAGCTTTATCTCTCATTACTTTAGGCACTGTATCAAATAAATACCTAGGGTTGTGCTTGTTCTCTTCTTAAGCCCGGGACACACTGCATGATTTTTGGCTGTCCCAGATGAAAGGTTGCCATCGTGAAACAATCATGGCGATTTCTGTGATTGTGGCTTTTAATCGGTGGTCCTATGTTGTACAGTGAGAGAGGTTCAAAGACGGCCGTTTTCCCGCTCTTGCAACCAAAGATAGCCTACGATCATTTTCTGACAGTGTCAGAAATTCAGTATGATCATCGCACAGTGTATTTGCTGCTACGACCTACGTTTACTGACCAGCCAATAAAAATGCGACATGAAATCAAAGCGACATGGCGCTAAAACTGAAAACTGCTTACCTCAAGCTCTTTCCCCTTCTTCTTTTGCTGCTTCCTTTTTATTTTCAGCACACATAAAATCTACAACTGTCAAAGTGTGATTCAACATGGTGTTTTGTTAACCACTAGCGCATACTGATGATGTTTTATTCTTCTATAGAAACTTGCATCGTAACCTACGAGTCAATAGGTGTCATCATCTTACAGTTTACATGCATGTCGTGCCCAAGTTCAATGGATCCATGTCGCGCAGTGTGATTTGTAAGGATCTTATAGGATTGCTAAAATCGTGCAGTGTATCCTGGGCTTAAGAGAGTTGAAAATTAAAATTTAAGGCGACCGTTATTTTAGAACGTTTGCCCTTATTGTTTCCATGGTGACAAGTCATGCGTGTCACGTACACTGAACGCAGCCACAATAACACTGTATGATAGATGGATCGCTATTATTTTGTTTGGTAACACTTTAGAATAACTCACGCTATGAAGCATTAGTTAAGCATTAGTAAATAGTTAGTTCATCATTTATAAAGCATTAATAGACATTAGTAAGCAGTTTATATATACACCTATAAATGCTTTGTTCTTGATTTATAAGCATATCTGTAATAAATGTATTTTCATACTTTATTAATGATCAATTTATAATTTCTAAATTAAGTATTACATTATTTACAAACCAGTTATTTAGGAGTTGTCAGTGGTTCATAAGATCATTTATAAAGTGTAAGTAAATGATTAATAAACAATTTAAATGTACATTCATGCATCTTATTATTTAGACATATAGTAATAGTTACTCAGTGTGTTAATAAATGCTTTATTAATACATATTCCTACTGTAATTCATGATTAATTCGGGTAGTTATAAAACATTTAGTAGTTGTCAGTTAACTATTTTTGTGAGCTCATCTAAAGTGAGGACTATTCATGCCTCGTAAAGCTTTTATAAAGGAGATTTAAAGGATACATAACATAGAAAAATTTATTTCAAGGAAAAAAATGAAACTTTACGATGGGTAACTTGATATAAAATTAAAAGTAAACCTCTGCAATTTCGCAGACAGTAAAAATCCCTGTACTCCTCCAGAAAACATAACTGTGCAGTAAAATGAAACTAAGCTTTTGCAATCTGATATAAAAATACATTTCTGTAAAGTGTAAACATTGCTGAATAAAATTTTACCAGTGCCAAGACTGGATTACAGGAGTGCCAAAATACAACAAATAATGTTTTTATAAAACATTAATAATGTAATAAAATATTTCACAGTGTCAAAACTACCTCAGTACTAACTTTAAAACATTAGAGAACAGCAGTGCAGAAGATCACTGAGCCTTTAAATCTTCTTTGTAAAGCTTTATGAGGCATGAATAGTGCTCACTTTAGATGAGCTCACAACAATAGTTAACTGACAACTACTAAATGTTTAATAACTACCTGAATTAATCATGAATTACAGTAGGAACATGTATTAATAAAGCATTTATTAACACACTGAGTAACTATTACTATATATCTAAATAATAAGATGTATAAATGTATGTTTAAATAGTTTATTAATCATTTACTTACACTTTATAAATGATCTTATGAACCACTGACAACTCCTAAATAACTGGTTTGTAAATAATGTAATACTTAATTTAGAAATGGTAAATTGATCATTAATAAAGTATAAAAATACAATTATTAAACACATTATAGATATGCTCATAAATCAAGAACAAAGCATTTATAGGTGTATCTATGAACTGCTTATTAATGTCTATTAATGCTTTATAAATGATGAATTGACTGTTTACTAATGCTTAACTAATGCTTTATAGTGTGCAGTTATTATAAAGTGTTACCTTTTGTTTTTCCTTTTTTATTTAAAATATTCACAAACTTGCTTACCATGTCATCAACTATCTGATATTCCGCTTCTCAAATATGTGTGAGTGTGTTTTGTCATTTAAAAACCTTTATAAATGATCTTTATCTTGAACGCGAGATGGGCGCTGCCATCTTATTTTGCCCCCCAGTCCTGTCAGTCGGATTTACAGAACGTGAATTCATCAGTTTCTAAAGAAATATATGCAAGTAAGTGGCTGGTGAACTGGAAGAATAATAGAGTAAACTTTATAGTTACTTAGGCCCATTATGTGTGTCTGATATGAATAAATGTTGGCAAATTATATTTGAATGGATTGTTATTGCTGCTTCCACTGATGTCTGATATCAGTGTGTATTTTATAAACTCTAAATGTATTGTTTTACTGGTGCTTATGCGTATTTAAATGTCTGAAACCTTAAAAAAAAAAAAAACATTATGTGGTTGAAAACACTGCATAGCTGTGATATATGACAAGTGCTGAGTGCATCCGTCTTGCAGCCAAAGCGCGAAAGCAAAGTTTGAATATGGCAGTTATGTGACATCGCTGAATGTTCTAAATCCCATATGTGGGACCATATGCCCAGGGGCACAGACATAAAAATCCCATATGTGGGACCGTACTGCTCAAAGAGTTAAGCAGATCTAGCTGTTTTTAAGGCGTTTCTGCAATTAACACTTAACTTTCACCAAATGCGAAATACCTCTAGTTTTGTTTTCTTCCAGCTGCACTCCATTTTTATGGCTGCTCTCTTAAGGGCACGAGTGTGCTCATTATACCACAACATCATACTATTTTCTTTATTCTTCTTTGAATGCAAATGAGTCAATAGTTTCTGTTGCAACATCGAGTTCTTCTAAGCTATCTGGTATGCTAAGGTGTAGAAACTGATCAAGAATACTGTTTATAAAGCAATCTTTAGTGGTAGAAGTGATAGTTCTACCATATTTGTAACAGGGAGTTGGTTTTGCAGCCTTGGCTAAATGGAGTATACACAAGACTAGATAATAATCTGAGATGTTCATCGCTCTGCTGCAAAATTTCAACATCAATTCCCTGTGACAATATTAGATCTAAAGTATGATTATGACAATGAGTGGGTCCTGACACATGTTGTCTAACTCCAATAGAGTTTAGAATGTCTGTAAATGGCAATCCTAATGCATCTTTTTCATTATCTACATGTATATAAAAAACAAACCATTAAGATTTCTTCTGCAGCCAGTATTAATTCCGACAGAAAAATCAACAAATAGAGTTACACTACGACAATCATCTTTCATTCCAAATGGCTTTCATGTATACTAATAGAAGGATAGAGGGTTTTGAAACCTCAAATGCCAATAAATTATCATATTGTTTGTTTAGGTGGTTGTTGGGGGTTTCTTTTCTCATCTCTTATTTTCTCATCTCTTAAAAAAAAAAAAAAAAAGTCATACTCATGCCCATGGGCAATATGTCCCCCCATATTATTGTAGTCCTGAATTTACCCAATGTGAGCCTTATCCACTATAATTTGGAGCAGTTAAGGTCTGGGTATACATATTCCATGTTACGCTCCGTCTTGCACTAAGATTTGAATGACTTCAGATTTTTTTAAAGTCGACCTTTATGTGATGAAAGTCGCGTCAACGTCCCCTAGTCGCTGATGATGTCATTAATGAACAAATAAGCTTGAACCTTGATTTATGCGTGTGTGAATTAATTCTACCTGGCAGCATCTCTCTACTAATAGTGAAGTTGTGGGTTTTAATTGCTAAGAAATATATGCTAGAACTTTTCAGTTTCTAAGCTATTTTATTGAGAATTCACAGAACAGTGTTGACAATACATTTCCACGCTACTGAATGATTCTGTGCACGCAATCTGTGTGATGTACAAGTCTACAAGCTATACTGTACATGTGTGCGTTACAGTGCAGCACGCATTAGTTTAGAACGGCGATTGACTTACCTTTACAATAAGCTGTTTAAAACATGCATTCTCCCATTCAATTTCGAGCATCAAGATGGTATAATCATACGTCTTGTAGAGCGTTCTCAGAGTATGCATTTTTTTTTAATTATGGAAACAGAGCATATATGTGGACTTCAAAGATTTCTTATGCTGTTGCGCCCTCTACAGGATCAGTGACTAGTTGACTTTAATGCTCTGCCATGATGCTTTAAGCTTGACGTTGACTAGTCGCTGATCCTATAGAGGCCGTCTGAGTTCTGCGACTGTCCGTGCACTGTCCGTGTCACGTAATTTTCGTCATTAGGAGGGTCTGTGTACGTCCACACACCCCGTCCATGTGCAGTCCAATTTTTGTGACTGTGAGGACAGTGCGCGTCTCATGGCCAAAGGAGTATACTTTGAAAGGCTCGCCCACTCAGCTAGATAGGGGTTGCAGCGTCAGATGCCAAAAGCTTGGTCAATTTTTACTTTCAGTTTCTGTAGTGAATAATTGACTAGCGTTTGAGACTTCTTCACCAACAGACTCTTACACAGACTCTCGCTCGCCTTCATGGTTTAAAATGAAAATATTTTAAATATTGCGACGTGGCATTTTTCTTTGTCAACAGTTGCTCACAAAATGATGGACAATGATTCACATTCCGTGTGTTTTTTTTTTTCTTGTGATAATAAAATTAAGTAAATTATTAAATAAATTAGTAAATAAACAAGTAGGTAAATAAACAAGTAACAAGCAAACTTAAACTCGTTTGCTAAAAATTTCTGCAAATAATTTGCTGGTGGAGGTATAGCAGATCTGATTCTGTACATAAGGAATTTCACTCTGGAAACAGCAGGACAGCTTCAAAACGGCTTCATTTATTGATCTGAAACACATGGGACACTTAATAAGAAAAACATCTGTTGCGCTAACTTCTTCCAATGTTAAACACAATAGTGACTGGAAGAAGAGAAGGTAAAATGTGCGTCTTGCCTCGTCAGCGTCCATTCGCGGTCTGAGGCTAATGTGTTACAACAATTTTATGTTTAACATTGTGTAATACATTTAAACACAAGAAATAAAGAAACTGAAATAAAGATACTGGTTTTATATTGGTCTTTGTGTCAATTATTGTTTCCACATCTATTATTAACAATGAATGATGTATAAAATTAATGTTCACATGAACATCCAAACATTCCCCCAAAACATCATGCACATTCACAACGACACTATAGAAATGTGAAATCAGTGCATATTCCAAATGCAAAGCAATTAAGTGCGTTACAGAATAAGGGGAAAGAGAAAATAGTAATGATATAAAAACATGTATTCAAAATCAGTCCATAAACATTATGAACCGAATTACACAAATTTGATCATTTTATGCAGTTGGAGTTAAAGAACTGAACATACCTGAAACACAAGGGACACTTGATAAGAGAAACATCCATTGAGCTAACTTTTTCCAAGTTAAAACACTGTGCACAAACCATGAGTAAGTTAGCTCCACGTGCGTCAGCCAAAAGTTGCAAAAAAATCATAAAGTAACCAATACACAAAAATACATTTGTATACTTTGTATACCCGGCCCGGTTCTAGGATTGTGTGACTGGGGGGGCATTTCGAAAACTTGGTGGGGCAGCATAATATGATTTATGATTCATAGGTTTATGATCCCCCACCCCCTTTTAACTACTAAACAGTTTCCTCCATTTTTCTTTTTCTTTTTTTTTTTCAAATTAATAACAGCTTCAGATTTAATATTGATCACAAAAGTAGGCTACTTTCTGTGATTCTGAAATTGAAACAACAGTACATTTGTTTTTTGACTGTTTAGTTACAACTGTTTAATTAGACTGTTTAGAGACTTTTAGTCTAACATGGCTTAAATTTACAAATTTCTAAAAATTACATAACTTTTGGTATAATAATGGAAGATGTACACATTAAATTACTACTGAACAATATTTTCATTTTGGGAAAATGTTATATTCATGTTATATTCATTTACTGTAAGTTCCTTAAAACAAAGCCATTGTTTTCTGTTTTTCAGAAAGAATTTTGGATTTACTCTAAATCTTTAAGAATGGTAAAATTTAAAAGTGGGAGAAGACAACTTGGTTCATTGAAGAAATTTAAACCATTAGAAGACCTGGTTGCATGATTCTTTCCTTTTTTGTGTTTTTATTTTTGGTTCATTTCTATAGAGTTGTGCTCAGTTATTTTGGCTATATAAAAATAAAAACCACAAGACATAATAATAACTGAATTTACACAAAAGATCCAGTTCAAAAGTTTATATGCTTGATTCTTAATAGTGTGTGTTGTTACCTGGATGCTCATGCATCCAATCCAATGTCTCATGTTAATATCTTGCTACAGAACAAAGACTCGTAAAAGTTCCCTCCGAAGGGACAACTCCTTATTATTAAAACTCTGATGTGAAGATGATGCTAAGAAGCTAGAAGCTTAGACTTTTCATTCACCAAAGATCCTCTGAATCCAACTGGTTCTCTCTCAACAAGACAACATCAGCAAAGATCAACTGGAGCCCCAACAAATTACATCAGGACAAGTTTAATTCAAATTGGCGAGACATGCAAGTATCAAACTTAGTCTCATTATTTGATACATTAAGTATCCTTACCCCTTTTAAAGAAGGGCATGTTAGAACTAAACTGATGGTTTGCTGAAGGCTGTTGATCTGCTGAACTTCAAACAATGCTGTAACTTCTTGCTTTCCTGTATTCTGCTTCAGCTCTCTCTTTCCCTTGGTAAAATGGATGCATGTATCTGTGTGAATGTTAGAGCAGTTTAAATGTTTAGTTTAGTTAATAAAGACTTGTTCATGTCACACGTAAAGTTGTCCATGTTTCATGCTCATATACTGGAATCCCCAATCATGCAGATCCTGACTACATGCTCTGAGTAGTACTGTACAATAAGAATGTTATTTCCCATAACCTGGAAATGAACATTTCTTAGAATTAATAAACAATTAACACTAAGTGTTTATTGTCCAAACAGGTTAATTGATTGTAATATATTTTACATTAAGTTAATTTTATTAACTGATCCAAATATTTATAATTAATTATAACTAGTTATGATTAATTATTCATATTTCTTTTGAGCTAGTTTGCTACACTAGAGCGGGCCACATGGCCAAACTGAGCAATTGGGGAGAAGGGCTTTAGTCAGGGAGGTGACCAAGTACCCGATGGTCACTCTGACAGAGCTCCAGCGTTTCTCTGTGATGAGAGGAGAACCTTTCAGAAGAACAACCATCTCTGCAGCACTCCACCAATCAAGCCTGTATGATAGAGTGGCCAGACAGAAGCCACTCCTCAGTAAAAGGCACAAGACAGCCCGTCTGGAGTTTGCCAAAAGGCAAAATGAGAAACAAAATTCTCTGGTCTGATGAAACAAAGATTGAACTCTTTGGCTTGAATAACAAGCGTCATGGCTCATCACCTGGCCAATACTATCCCTACAGTGAAGTAGGGTGGTGGCAGCATCATGCTGTGGGGATGTTTTTCAGTGGCAGGAACTGGGAGACTAGTCAGGATCGAGGGAAAGATGAATGCAGCAATGTACTGTTACGATCTGAGGAAGGAGGACCCAAAAGCAGAGTAAAGCAGAGAAAGAATGATTAATTTAAATTTATTGAAATAATAATTAAAGACAGTTCAAGCTGCACGGCTCCAGACCAGATTGGAACCGAAGAGAATGGTCAGGCAGGCAGGGATCAGAGTTCAGTGCAATCAAATCCAAATCGTGAGGCGGGATTCAATGTCAGACAAGCAGGATAGTCAGGCGAGGAGCAAACAGAACCAACAGGGACATCCAAGTCATGATCAGAAACAGGCCGGTGTTCACAGCAGAAAGCAGCCCAGTGAAGCAAACAGAAACTCAATAACAGAATCCAATAACAGTCCAAATGGTCAGTGGGATGAGAGCTATCCAAGACCAGTGAATTCTGGGGAGGAACAGGAAACCGCAACACAACTGGGCAGAGAAAAATAAGTGAAAACAAGTCAGAAAACAAAGGAAAAGGAAGGATATATATAGCGGAGAAATTAAGCAATAAAGGGAGACAGGTGAGTGCAAACGAGTGAACGCGCTGATTGTGAAACACAAACAGCTGTGCACACACAAGCGAACACGCTGATTGTGAAACACAAACAGCCATGCGTACACAAGCGAATGCGCTGATAGTGAAACACAAACAGCCGTGCATAAACGCACATGGAAAAGATAGAAACAAAGAAAAAGAAGGAAACAGAAGGAACATCAAACCCGAGTCCTGACATGTACAGAGACATCCTTGATGAAAACCTGCTTCATCTTCCAACAGGACCCTAAGCACACAGCCAAGATAACAAAGGAGTGGCTACGGGACAACTCTGTGAATGTCCTTGAGTGGCCCAGCCAGAGCCCAGACTTGAACCCGATTGAACATCCCTGGAGATATATATATATATATATATTTGCAAAGATTTAAAACAAACGTCTTTCATGTTGTCATTATGGGGTATTGTTTGTAGAATTTTGAGGAAAATAATGAATTTAATCCATTTTGGAATAAGGCTGTAGCATAACAAAATGTGGAAAAAGTGAAGCGCTATGAATACTTTCCGGATGCACTGTACATATGTCTACCTTTATGTATAAATACGAGAACACGATGAAGAAGAAGAAGATCGGGGATGCGATCACACTTTGACAAAATTACAGTATCCGCACGCAACATATATGTTACTCAACTCACTGAGAGAGCAACAAAATAAAGTTGGCCAGACTCTTAAGTGTCTGCCCGCAAAAGAAGTTCCATAAACACTATTACAAAGATGCTTGAAATGATCACCACTTATATTGTACCCCAGATGAATAACACTTACAGGGAATTTGTAACTCCACTTAAGAAGCTTTTGACCTGAGAAGGCTGAGAGAAGGGCTACGTAGGAGGGTTTTCTGGGTCATAATTTGAATCAGTCTTTTAACTGGTTTTATCAGTCTGCCAGCCCTTGTTCTGTCTGGGTGAGCTGTTTCGGTTAAAGGCTGAACAGTCTCTCCAGAGACTCCATCAGGTGGCATGGACTTTTCCATGTCATGTTCAGCTTCCTCCACATCCAGAATAGAAAGGTCAGGCTCAGAGTTCTGAATGGTTTCCCGATTCTCACATCCGAGAACCGATCCATCAAAGACATTCTCTAGTCCTGTTCTAGAACTGGGATCTCTGGTTTCCTCTTCCACTGATGAGCTTAATCAATTTTGTTACCAGCATCCTCTGATTTATTTAGTGTCAATCACAGACTCATCAGTCTCACAGTCTGATTTTGAATAGTCAGAGATTGGTTCTAAACAGCCTTCTCTCTCATCAATAGGCAAGAAGTTGGCTCGTAAGAGCAAGTTCCTGTGAACTACCTTCTCCTGATTGGTCCGAGTGTTCCTCACATGGTAGGTATGACATCTTGTATCCACAGATACCACAACATGCAAGGTTGAGTCCCATTTGTCAGATAGCTTGCATCGCCCATGCCCTCCTTTGTTGGCGAGCAACACATAATCTCCTTCCTCAATGTCTCGGCTTTTGACGTCTTTGTTGTAATGCTCAGTTTGCCGTTGTTGGCTAGCAGTGTTGTTAGCCTGAGCAAGTAGTATAGCTCCTTTAAGATCGTCCTTCATCTTTCTCACATACCGGTCATAGTACGTGACATTGTTATCCTAATCCACGCTCTGGAACATCAAATTGACAGGCAATCTGGGAATCTGACTGTACATGAGGAGAAATGGGGCCAAGCCGGTTGACTCATGGGTAGTACAGTTGTGAGCGAATGTCAGGGTTTGCAGCATTTGCAGCCAGTCCTGTTTGGCTCTCGGAGGTAATGCCCTGATCATATTACCCAAGGTGCGATTGAACCTCTCGACTTGGCCGTTGCCCATCGGGTGATATGCCGTGGTGCGAGGCTTCTGTACGCCAGCAATCTGTAAATGTTCCTTGATCAACCTGTTTTCAAAGTTCGCTCCTTGGTCTGAGTAGATTCTTTGTGGAAATCCAGATGCAAAAGAACTTATCCCAAAAGTGATGAGCAACTTGCTGATGCTGACTGGTTCTTGCACACGCATTCGCCATTTTCGTGAAGTGGTTTGTTACCACTAATACATTGACAGTCTTGCCAGAAGAATCCTCAGCACATCAGAAGTCTATACACACTAATTCTAATGAACTGGTGGTTTAAATGCTTTCTAAAGGGGCTCTTCCCTCTGGTTCAGGGGTTTTGCTGACCACACAACGTTGACAGCGTCTTACATACTCTTGGGTGTCATTCTCCAAAACAACCCATGAAAATCTCTGTCTAGCCAAAGACAATGTTCTTCCTTGACCTTGACGGCCTGCCTCGTTGTGGATGCCGCACAGGATTACACTGACCAGTGAATCAGGGACCATGAACTGGTAATGTGTAAACTTAGTCACTGGATCCTTGCAGATGCGGTACAGTATACCATCCAACAGCTTTAGTCTGCCCCATTGCTTTGGTCTCCAAATATACTCATCATAAGCCGCATGAAACTCACTGGGCTGTTGCATAGCCCCTGTGGAAGATGATTGAACTCATAGAGACCTAAAGGTGTGGTAAAGGCTGTAAGTCTCTTGTCTTCCTTACACTTGGAGATGTTGTAGAAGCCAGATGTGAGGATAATACTTGCTATAGCTTCTGATAATGCCCTGGTGGTACAAACAGATAAGGCAAACGAAAAGGCCAGTAGTCAGACAGATGTATGCAATGCACAAAGTCTTTCACTCTCCCGCAGTCTAGCTTGCACTTTGAGAATACATGTTCAAACTTCTGGACCAAGCGCAATAATGACCTTTCCATTGAGGTGATACTTCGTAAGAGTCAATGTCCAAGTCACTCAATCCCATCTTCTGCAGAATGTCCCATAAGTCTAGGACATTTGTGCTTTTTTCAGTTGCTTATAAATTAATGACAAAAGTCTCATTACACTATATTCAGCACAAACTAGGCTATAATAATATGTGAGCAACAAGTATGTACATTTGTATTTTTGAGAGAATTACGTATATGCGTGGCTTTTGAAAAAACAAACAAAAAAATAAATAAAAAACAAGTCACTGAGTGAACTAAGAAAGAATGCAATGACAAAAGAAATATATAATTTTTTGTTTGTAGTTTATTTAGAATATAGTTAATTATATAAATGAGAGTATATATGTTGGCCAATATCTGGTCACTATGATTCTCAAATCTGTGAGATAAAAGAAAAAAAACCTCTGTGAGCATGCTGATAACTAATCATATCAGCTATTGTATTAACGTTAATATAATGTCCACTCTTAACAGAAAACATGATTTTTGTGATCTCATGCATGCACGTATTTTTGCACATCATGTGAAGAAAATTTTGTATAGCCCTATTATATTTTAAATTACTGTAAGAGTCAAAAGATTTGACACATTACTATTTTTAATGTTTTTAAAAGAAGTCTTATGCTCATCAAGACGGTGTAGGAACTGAGGACGAACCAGACAAATAAATCTTTCAGATGATTCTTTGAAACATAACTTCATACAAAACTCATCTCAACACTCCAGATTCCTGTATCAACACGCAGGACCCAAACTCAGAGAAACTGTCATTTGCGTCTCCATTCTGTCTACCAACACCTCCCTGCTAAGTACTTTATGGCCCTTGCAAGCTTGTAAAAGTTGAGGAAAGAGGTGTCAAACTTAAGCAATTTGTAAAAGACCAAATTGTTTAAAAGACCGCAACTTGAGCCGCAAAAAGATAATGCCAGAGTCTTTTGATCTCCCGAGACAAAGAGACAATGCAGGCCTGTTTCTTCTGAGTGACCTCTGAGTGACACTGACTTAAAAATCTACAAAAAAAAAAAAAAAAAAAAAAAAAAAAAACCCACAGAGACTGTTTCTACAAATAAACTGCATCAAATTGTTCCAACAATTCCACATTGTTCAACTGCATAATTCTATATCATGTCTACACATTATACATGTAACCAGTTATGCTTAGAACACTCACAATTCATGTAATTGTCATAACTATTGAATGGTTGATTGAAAGTGTGCCTTGTCTAATACGAATGGAAATCTCTACTCATAATTCAAATTTTGGCTTGAATGAAATCTGTATAAAATGTATCATATTGTTTTAGAGAAATCATGTCTAAACTGTACTCTCTGTATTCTCTGCTGAGAGCGGGAGAGTTGAGAGACCAGGAGATAATATTTAATTTATGATTGGAGAAAAGCCAAATGAGAAACCGTTTCAGACAAATCAATGCGTGCAGGGAACTGAACAAATCATTCAAACTGATTCGCGAACCAATTTAGACAGTTTGCCAACATGTTTGATCAAGTCTTTGAACAGAATCGACTCAAAAGAGTGATTAATTTGTGAATGGGTCATCGTTCATGAAAAAAGAGACAGCGCGCTTGGAATAAACTACGCATTTCTTAACACGTACAGTATTGCATTAAAATAAAGTAATGAGAGGAACGTCGCCCAGCGTAACAAAGTAAAAGTACAGATTTTTCATTAGTAATTTACTCAAGTTAAAGTACCCAAATTTAAATCTACTCTTAAAAGTACAAATTTTCCAAACAAATACTCAAGTAAATGTAACGAAGTAAATGTACTTAAACAAAGAAATAAGACAAAGAAAAGATGATGATGAGCAGACGATGAAGAGCAGACAAGCAGTTTCATTCAAGCCATCCAATTTACTGTCATCTCACTCACTTACTTTCCTTCCTTTTACTTAGTTTTTCTTTTCCATTGAGAGTCTCGTGTTCTAAGTTAAGTTTTGCCGCAAAGTTTAATCAATGACTCTACAGTCTTTTGCCGCCTCAACTTTAAACTTCAGCCACGAGGGAGACTAGATTCATTTGCCAGCACACCAGAACGTGATTGGCTTCCCACAACATCAATCCGAACCCGAAAAGACCTTCAACAAATCAACAAACATGGACCCTTTCTCCAAGCCAAGGACGCCAGCAAGTAAATCCGCGTTCAAAGACACAAACGACAAACGCACCTCCAACGTACCTCCAGATTCTAACTGAACTGGTGCAATGATATAAAGTCTAATAACCCGCCTAAGAAAAGCTACAGAGCTTAGTTATGGCCAGTGCAAATGAATGCTGGACGATTCAGTTGCTCGGTCATAAAATAAGTGACTCTTTTAAAATTCCCTATAAAGTGAGTAATTATTTCATTTAAGCTAATTTGCTTACACCTACATTTATTTGATTAAAAATACAGAAAAAAAACAGCAATATTGTGAAATATTATTACAATTTAAAATAATGGTTTTCTATTTGAATATACTTTAAAATATAATTTAGTTCTATGATGCAAAGCTTTCATTATTCCTTGCAAACAAAAGCTTCATTGATGTGGCACTAGAATATTTCACAGTAAACACTTCATAATCTGTCCAAAACAGGCCAAAGAAATATTGTCTAAACATTCATATTGCTATGACATTTTATGTATCTTTGTTATATTATAAAGCCTATAAATGTTAATGTGCAGTTTAATATGTTGCTAACACATTTTATTTCAGTATTTATTACATATTTCAGTCAATTTCACTCAACTCAGTATAGCAGTATTTTTTGGGAAAAGCCAATAAGTCATGTTTACTAATGTAAGTTATGTGTAGTAGCTAAACGAAACCACGCATCTGCCCGAATCATTTCACACAGAGGGACAGAACATGCAGGATTCATATATAAAACAGTCTTTTTGTGGCTTAATATTGACAGACATTCGTCTATATCGCGTTTAGAATAAAGAATTTAGGAATAAAAAAACTTACCAATCACAATCCTCGGCTTGATCAAGTTGATCCTCAAAATGGAATTGAAACCAGTCATGCTTTTCTTCTGAGGTAAATCCTTTTCTCAAAATGATGAAAAGTACATGAATCTGACTAAGCTCGATGCATTTTTTCGAGCTGATGTGGGCGTTCACTCTGTTGCATTGATCGCCTCAGAATTTGTGTTTGAATGCTGCACACGGTCCATGGGCATGGCCGCATCAGTGGATAATGAACTGACTTGCGAACGACTGACATCTCTCTCTTTTCAAACCGATTACATAAACAGAGAATATTTGTTTTCGATTTGACCTAAAAACCTGACTCAGAATGGACTTGAGTGTACACAAATAAAAGAAGACATTTCACAGATTAGAATTGTGTATAACTCTTAATTGTATGTCCAAAATTGACAGAGTATTTTGAGTCTCTTTCGCACTGGTAAGAAAAAAACGAGGTGGTATCGCCGGTGCAACGGGCGACCCCTGAGTGTTAAGAACGTTGGTGCCCAGTATCAACTTGTCCCGTAGTCCTGTAACAACCAGTGTAGGTACACTGACTTTGTACTTTGTAAACGGCCAGGGAGAGAGTGGTTGTGGAATGTGGTTTCTTCGTTCTCAGCCCCCTTTGATGCTCATCAATCGCTTCTTGCACCTCTGCCGATGACCACTTGGTGATAGGCTTGTATCTGAACACACTAGAAAGTTCAACATCAGGGCAGTTTCTAATAAACATTATCGCAATTTCCTGTGAAATGTTCTTCATTCGACTACCCTGTTTCTGCAGGTGATTATCAGTGATTTCGGCCTCGTGATTGAGACGGACCTAAGAGTCGACAGGGCTTTCATTGGCATATGGCAGTGTAGAGTAGAAGTCTGCCAGTGGAAGACAAGACTCTGGGCTTTCACTGAAATAGCGTAAGAGCATTTTGTAAATGGTCTCGGAAGTAACAACCATGTCAGGTGAGGGGTTATTCTTTAGCCTTACTTTGACAATATTTTTAGCTCTACCCAAAAGATGATTCAAGATCTTATTGGTGTGCTCTGCTTTTGGGTGATCGCACTTTTGTGAGTATACCTCCATTAACTCTATCCACTCATGAACAGTATGTTTATCCGTACCATTACCACGGAAAATAGGAGGCTATTGTCAGATCATACAATCAGATTCAACCTGGGCAAGTCAAGAGCAGTGCTAGCCAGCTCGCTTTTGACTGTCTCGGGGTAGTCTGATGCCCCAGAGCAGAAGGACTACGATCAGCTAAGAGTCGATTTGACGACCCCTGCTGTCTGTTTTCGGGAAACGCAGTTCGCTTGCGAATTACTTCAATTGGCCGTAAATTGGAGACACCTGTTCTGGGTTAGACGCTCCTGTAAAAGAAACCTTCAGCTGAGCCAAAGGAGGACTCGGGTGTTGGATTTGGCGTTTGCTTTGTGTTTTGATTCTTTTCACATTTACACTTCAACACTATATTACATATTCAACCATGCACCCTTCATTACACACTGATATTACTGACCATTTCAGAGACACTGTTATTGTTATTAGGGCCCGAGCACCAGTGGTGCGAGGACCCTATTGTAATTGCTCAGTCAATTCTTCTTCTTCTCCGAAATGAATCACATTTTTGAGGGTGTAAACATGCTCGAAAACTCATGAAACTTTGCACACGCGTGCAAGAAGTGGTAAAAATTTACATCTGATATGGGTTTCAGAATTAGGTGTGGCAAAATGGCTCGATAGCGGCACCTACAAAATTTCAATTAAGCGCCTTTTACGCTACGTTTCACATACAGGTATGAAATTCGGTAGACATATGTAACAGCCCAATACTTACAAAAAAGTCCCTGGGTGCAAAATCTGTAAACCTAACAGGAAATTAGATATTTTGAATTGAACAGTTGAGTTTTACCTTTTTGGAATCCATTCAACCGATCTCCGGGTCTGGCGGTACCACTTTTAGCATAGCTTAGCATAGTTCATTGAATCTGATTAGACTGTTAGCATCTTGCACAAAAATGACAAAAGAGTTTCAATATTTTTCCTATTTAAAACTTGACTCTTCTGTAGTTACATCGTGTACCAAGACCGACGGAAAATGAAAAGTTGTGATTTTCTAGGCCGATATGGATAGGAACTATACTTTCATTCCAGCGTAATAATCAAGGAACTTTGTCATTTTTGTGCAAGATGCTAACAGTCTAATCAGATTCAATGAAATATGCTAAGCTATGCTAAAAGTGGTACCGCCAGACCCGGAGATCGGTTGAATGGATTCCAAAAAGGTAAAACTCAACTGTTAACTCTAGGGGAGTTGGAAAATGAGCCTATTTTCAAAAAAAGTGGAGTGTTCCTTTAAGGCCTTAGCAATGTTAACTTTCACTGAAGCTGAAGCTTCATTGATGTGACATCGGTGGGCAATCTGTGGCGACCTGACAAAGTCTGATGTTTCCCCATGAAAGAGGAAGGTGTTGTAGCTCAGGCATACAGTGTCCCATCTGCCCCAAACTTCACATGTGTGATAAGAGTCCTGGCCTGAAGACATCTATATGCCAATATTTAGTTAGTCATAGTGCCACCTGTCATAGTGCCATTAGTCATAGTGCCAACAGGAAATGGCATGCTTTGCACTGTAATTCACTCCCAGAAACACATTTGTATATGCCATGAAGTACCAAACATGCTAGAAACACGTTAAATCATTCAACACTTGGCTAAGTGCTAATGTATGCGATTAATGCCACGAAACAGGAAGTTGTTGTAACTCAGGCATACAATGTTTGATCTGCTCCAAACTTCACATGTTTGATAATAGTCCTGGCCTGAAGACATCTAACTGGCAATATTCAGTAATAGTCAAAGTGGCACCTGCTGGCAGCAGGAACTGTAGCGCATCAAAATGACTTTGCCATATTTCTCCTCTATTTATCCGCTTAAATGAATATCACCCACTGTTCAGTTTTCCTAAGGCCACCAGGTGGCAGTAAGCCTGGGTGCAAGGGCCCTTTCATCGCTGCGTGCTGCTTTAATTTTTATTTGTTTCTTCCTTATTATTTAGTGTTCCTTTTTCTGTAGATAATAAAGTGTTTCTCTGAGCCTTAACCTTTGGTTTGCGTGCGTCCCTTGTTTTGTTGCTTCTCTTGAGCAACGGGTCGTAACAAATTGGGGGCACATCCTTATTTAGTTTCATTTGCGCTTAGTTTACTGATCGGTTATTTTGAGACGCGTGTATATTAATTCATGCTGGAGTCAATTTGGTCACTGTGTGAAGTCATTTTGTAAGTAATTATGTGCAATATTGTTGTTTGAACGTGAGTTTCCCTAATAGGGTTAGCGGCATGTCTCTTTTGAGATGTGTCGGGTTTGTTATTTCTGTGTAGTGCTGCGATGAAGGTGGGTAGTAGATCTTATCTCGGGAGCACGTCCGTGGTTTTGAAGGTGTCGCTGGTTTGACCAGTTGCATTTTTTTTACCCAGCGGGTTATAGTGCATAAATACCCCCCGCAATTAATCGCATGAAGACTAGGGTTCAGTTAGATAGTTCGTTTAAATGTTAGGTAGAGGGAAACTCTCGTTATTTGATTGCACTTTGTAACTAAATTGTTTTTTTTTTATTGACTTTTCATGGCTGATATTGATTTGTTTGTTACTTCACCCTCTTGTGAATTTTTGGATAAGTGTACTAAAGAGCAATTATTAAAAGTTGCAGATCGTTATCAAGTGGTGATTTCTGATAAAAGGCTCAAAGAAAACATTAAAGTAGTTTTAAAAGCTAAATTGATTGAAAAAGGCATTTTGAGGGACGATATGGATGAGTCTGTACCAGTTACTTCCCAGTTACAAACTAATCTGTTTTTTGAACAGCAGAAAGAATTGCTGCTTTTACAAATGGAGCATGAAAAATTAAAACAGCGTTCTGAACAAGGAAAAAACAAAGTTGGAATTAGAGTTTCTTAAGCTTGATTTGATGAAAGAGGGTAAGCTATCTAATTCTGGGAAGGAGCAAGGTATGTCTTTTTCTCTTAACTCAAATCTAAAAATTGTTCTGAAATTTAATGAAGAATATCCTAATACTTTCTTTACTCTTTTTGAACACATGGCAGAATTGAGAAACTGGTCAGAGGATAATCGTGTTGCACTATTGCAATGCGAGTTAACTGGGAAAGCGCAAGTAGTTTTTTCTTCTTTGTCAGTCGATGATTGCAAAAATTATGATAAAGTTAAATCGGTGGTTTTAAAAGTATACAAATGTGTACCTGAAGCGTATAGGCAGCATTTTAGATTGCAGAAAAAGGAAGAGCTGCAAACTCACTTAGAATTCGTACGAGACCTGAAAAAATATTTGAATCATTGGTGTACAGCAGTAGATATCAAAACACTGGAGGATTTGATTCACTTGATTGTGCTTGAACAATTTAAAAATCAATCCCAAATCGTATAGCAACGTATATCAGTGAGCATAATGATAAAACTCCAGAAGAAGCACGAATATTGGCTGATGATTATGTACTGACACATAAAAGTCTCCACCTAAAAGTAACCGTGTTTTTACTGGAAAGTTTGATCTGAGTAAGACACGTAATTTTTGTCACGAGAAAGGACATTGGAAATTGGATTGACCTATTCTTAAAAATAAATCTAAGCGTGCTGCACCAAGTTCACATGTTAAGTCTGCTGCACTTGCAGCACCAGTCCAGACTGTAACAACTGAATTTTGTTGGAAAGACCAAAGTCTGATGTTGATCTCTTCTCTTCTTACTCGCCTTTTATTACAGAAGGTTACGTGTCTTTATTGGGAGAGAAAGAGGAAGTCCCTGTTATAATTTTACGGGACACTGGAGCGATGGATTCATTCATTTTGGAGTCAGTTTTGGCTTTTTCCCCGCGTTCTTATACGGGTGAGAGTGTTTTAATTCGGGGAATAGGATTAAACACTCTGTCTGTGCCTCTTCATAAGGTAAGACTCCAGTCTGATTTAGTTCAAAGGCGAGGTTGTAATGGGAGTACGGCCCACTTTGCTAGTTGAGGGAATCCATATCATTTTGGGTAATGGACTGGTGGGTGAACGTGTGTGGGCTAACAATCCGGTGCTTCCTATAATTGTCTTTGATAATAAAGCTAAAACTGAATTCCATTCTTAAGATCAAGACTCTGCATGTGTAGTGACTCGTGCAATGAAACGTGACAATAAGGATGAATTTTGTGATCAAAAGGACTGCCAATTTAAAGTTTGTAGTGTGTCAATGCCTGATTTGTCTGCTTTGTCTTTTCCTGTTTCCGCAGAGGAATTAGGAAGAGAACAGCAATCTGATTCGTCTTTAAATGAAGTCTTCCAGACTACTGTTTCTCCATCAGAAGTGGATAACACAGCTCGTGGATATGTTGTTCACAATGGGGTGTTGCTGAGGAAATGGATTCCTCACAAGGGTGATTTTGTTGGAGATCTTGTTTTCCAGATAGTCGTTCCTGCTAAGTTTCGACACAAGATGACTGAAATTGCGCATGATCAATCAGGTCACCAGGGGGTGCATAAGACGTATAATTGCTTGTTGTGGTATTTTTTTGGCCGTGCTTAAAGTGTGATGTCTCTGCTTACATTAAGATGTGCAAGACTTGCAAATTAACTAGTAAGATGAATCAAGTATTAAAACCTGCTCCTCTGAAACCAATTGAAACCACTGGTGAACCTTTTTAGCATCTTATTGTCGATTGTGTAGGGCCATTCCCTCGTTTGAAACCAGGTAACACTTATTTGTTTACTGTGATGTGTTTGAACATGCGTTCACATTCAGTCGGTCACGTTCGACGTACGTCGGACAGACCGACGAATAGGAATCTCGCTAGAGAGGCCAATCTGCTTCGAGTGTAACTAAACGAGCCAATGCACATTGGCATGCAATCATATGCAGCAGCTGCTCTGCTCGCAGCGCGGGTATTTAATGAGCAGCAGGTGCGTTGCATCTTCAGCTTTTCGCTTCGGTGTATGTCTGTTTCTCTGCAAGTGTCTGTGACGAGTCAGCTCTTCTGGACGAACTTCTGTATCATCAAGTGTGGGTGTACAGCACAGCAGCGGGGTCGAGTCCTCTCTTTTCTCTCTTTTGTGTTTCTTTTTGCCTTTTGAGCAAAAAGCTGTTTTTTCAGCTTGAAAAGGGCTGTTCTCACGGCTAGTACGGTGCGCTTTGAGCGCTAAAAAGCCACTTTGATGGCCGGTAAGAGTGAGCGCCTTTAAAGAGAGGAGTGCACACGACAGGCTGCACACAATCCCTGTTTGTGTTGCCGCGGCTGTTCCCCGCGTGTTTTAGCACTTTTAAAAGAGTAAGTCACTGAAAGAGCTTACACAAGTAGAGCTTGCATCTTTTTAAAGATGACATTCGTGAGGCTGCATTCGTGGATGAGTCATGTACCCATTGTGGGAAGATGACCATCTCGGAGTTGCGATTGAGACTCCAGTTCCTGCAAAGGATGCCGCTGTTTCATTCCAATCCTCCTTACAGGGTTGCTGCGGGTAGCGGCGCTGGTGATCTGAAAATTACAGTGAGCGCGATTCCTTCGGGGGGAACCAACCCCCTAGGAACCCTCACTCATCCTGCACTCTGCAGCCAGTAGAGCTGCCGGTGGGCCATCTCAAAGGTATGCACAATCCGTATCCTTCGGAGCCCCCTCCAATGACCAGATGTCGATAGCTGCATCGGAGGGTGAGCCAGATTTTTCTGGAGATGACGAGTCGGCGCAGTTGCCTCCTTTGGGAACGGTAACAGTGCCCGATTCAGATCCGGAGATGATGGCTATGCTTTCCCGGGCCGCCAACAGTGTCGGGCTCATATGGAATCCTCCACCGTGTCCCGGGCCCTCGCGATTGGATGATTGGTTGAGTCCTCCTCCCTCCTCCTTGGTTCCGGTGAGTCCTCCTCCCTCACCACCCTTGATGGCGGTGCGGTGAAGGGTTATACGTGCATCCCCCCTGTGGAACGGGTCATTGCTATGCCCTAACTCCACCTGGCGGGGGGAGCCATCTCTCCCTTCCCGGGCCTGTAAGCACTCGTCGGATCTTACCAGCAGGGCTTACCAGGCCTGCGGGGAAGCCACTTCCGCCTTACACACTATGGTGTTGTTGCAGGCCCATCAGGCCAAGGCACTGAAGGACCTGCACAAGGGTGGTCACGATCCCCAAGTTCTTCAAGAACTTCGTGGCGCGATGGACCTCGCGCCTCGTGCGAAGAAGGTTACGGCG